>NC_046658.1:152914751-152943159 GCF_010883055.1 Belonocnema kinseyi
CGCGTCCTCGGGTTGCGGATAGAGGGTCCCTGTACCAAGGGCTTCTGCTGAATATGGTTACAAAAATAAATAGGCAGTCGCGGACAATTGTCCAGGGGTGGTACCGTAGGAATTAACCCCCAAGCATTCACCTAAATATCGCTCCTCTAAATGCTCCTAGGGAAATTGAGTCAATTGTCGAGAATATCGAGAATCTGTTAAGCTGATCGTCCTTATCATCGGCGCTCTTGGAGGTGCCAAGCTTTCACTTGCTAATAGCCTAAAAAGCATCCCTGCGTGTCAACAATATGCTAGAACACTTGCGGGAAAAATGCAGAAGGCGGTTGTTCTTGGGTCACTCCGTGTTCTTAGGGTGCACGAGGCATTTGCTGGATCGTCGTATTGTTTCCTTTACAGACTGTAACTACCTATCTCACGGTTGTGAGACGTGTTGATGGCTGAAATTTTACCGCGATTTCGCTGGAAGCGGGTGCAATTTTTCAGATTAGCACCCGCTCCCGGCGAAATCCTGCGGTTGTCCTTATGACAAATTTTTAATTATATATATAACATCTACTTGATTATATACCTGTAGTTTTGTCCGGGCTAGTAAGGTAAAACATAATACGTTTGTAACAGTGGTCCTTCGCAGAACAAATCCATGTTACGGTGGTGTGAGAACTTTAAAAAATAATGTCTTAAAGATGTTCCAATTATATACCTTTAAAACTTTTGATAGTCGGCAGGAAATTTGTGTAGATCTTTAATTTATTACTTCTGATTTTGCCCCCTTTTTTCCACGCTGAACATTGTCGAGAGGATTTCCAGATTTTCGGGAAGTCGACTGTTCTTCGAGATATCCTCTGCACAGAAAAAAGTCTTTATTCAATACCAAAAGACGCTTGCATTAACGGAACAAGAAAATTGGATGGGCAGGACAAAATGCTTCCAGTGATTAGTGTGTGATTGACTGCATAACATCCGGTGGACCGCTCACGGAAAAGGTTCAAAAGTTCACCCGAAAAATGAGGATCTACTATCAAACAAAGCGAGTAAGTGGTCCTATTTTTTTAAGCCACTTAAATTTATTTCAGGCATCATGAAATAATTTAAGTACTCCTAGCAAATATTTTGGTTTTTAAAATTGGGCGCAATCAATCAAAATTAACAGAATAGTTGAATTTTGAAAAAACCATTTAAATTTGTAATCAAACAGGTTTTCGTTTTCTAACAGGCAAGACAAATGTTTAAAGAAATACATGTATTTTCAACGAAAGAGTTGATTCTCTAAACTTTAGACACGCTGCTAGATATCGTTCTTCACTTTCTTAAGTAATGTCCTAAGTTTCTATTTTTCGAGAAGATCTGTCTTCTTTTTACGGTCTGCTACATGAAGTTTTTTTACGGTAGGAAGTAATACTGAAATTGCCATACTGTGGGGGAGAAAAGTTATAAATTTTCTACCCTGTGGGACGACCTGTCCTCTTATTTTAACCTGATAGGTATCGCTTTTCAGTGTGTGGTACGATGTCTGAATTTTACAGTCCGTTGAAACACCTGTCTAATTTTGCGAGGGTATATATGATGTGACATACAATCTGAAGGCAAAACTAACTATTTCTGTTTAAGATGTTTGAAAATGTTCTTCTACTTTTCTATATTTTGCATCAGATTTTTTGTATACGATGCATAATTTTGGAAATACTGCAAATATTCCGTCAGCTATAAAAAAAAAATAAAGCAATTATTTTGTAGAATTTTAGAAAAGCCACAAGTTTGCTTTCAGGATTTTTACGTATCTTGCATCAATGAAGAAACGTTTTTGGTTATCTAAAAAAAACACCTAGATTTCATAACGCTACGCACATTTAGGGATGAAAATCTACATTAGCGAAAATTAAACGTCGCTTTTTATTTTATAAGAAAATGAAGTATTCAACTTTCCAAATGTACTACATGTCGCTAAATTTTTCGATTTTTTATAAAATACATAAAGCATTAACATTGAAAATAATAATTCTACTGTCTTGTGAACAAATTATCTCTAAGTTTGATAATTTAACCATTTATCAGAAAACTATTTATTTAAAAATAATTTTTTCAGTAGAAGATCTAACTAAAATCTAAACGGAGAAATCTGTTTAAATATCCTAAAATATATCAAATCCTCAAAAATCTCATAATAAATTACTGTAATCAATTAAAAATTCCTGGGAATCTTTTAAACAATTATTTTTTGTCTAGAAAGTTAGACTTGGAATTTGTTGACTTTATCTCTTTCTTTTGTGAATCTAGTAAGATTTGTGAATTTCTTTCAAACAAATGATTGTTTACAATTTTCTTTGTGAATACATTATTGCGAGATGTTCGAAGTTGTGGTTTTAACGTTGATGGTGATTTAACATTCTTGGAGCCTTCGGTCGTCCTTTAAACAGTCTGTCTCTTTTATAGATTTGGAAAGATTGACACTTTGATCAGGCACATCAGTTGTCCTAAAAAGTCTGCTTATTGCAGGAGTCTCTTTAGAAGGTTTAACTGTCGTGAAAGGTTATAAGTTAGTAAATTTGCTCTTTTTGAACCACGTATTCTACACGTAAGGAGTTGAAGGCTGTCTTTCTTGAAGCTATTTACGCTTTATATTGAGCAACCTGTCTTGAAGGCTATCTTCTACCTGAAAATTTGAAAATTCTTATCACAGTATGGTTCATAATTGTAACGTTGAAATTAAATTTCTGACAAATGGGTCCAACTACATTCCACGTAGTTATTTTAAGGAGTATGGCCAGAGAAGAATTTTCGAAAATATATATTTTTTTGTCTTAACGATTTCATAGCAATTTTTAGCAAATTTCTAACAATTTAAATCGGTGCGACAAATAACTCAACAAGGTTTATCCTATCGACTCCGAATTTTAACCACATTTTTATAATTAAGGGTCCGAATCGCTAAACTCGCCAAGCGCTCGAAATCGTATGCAATCATTGTCTAAAAGTCTATCTACTAGCCACTAGCGGCGTGGCCTGCTTTCCGTTATTCACAATATTTAAATTTTTGACAGGTTTTTGGAGAACTCGGAATAAAATCATTGTTTTAATTTTTGATGGGTACCACATTTTCCTGAGTTGCTTGCCTTACCTTGTACTATGTAAATTATTTGAGAATTGTTTTGATTTATTTTGGTGATTTGTTTTGCGATTTATCCAACGAATACCGTTATCGGCCAATACCGCTTCTCCCTACTAACCGTGATAACTTTGTTTGTTGTTGTTGTTCGTTTAGTTACCAAGAAATACTATTACGCGATTTGAGTTTTAAAAGGTTTCGAGTGTTTTTCCGATTTTCCTATAACTATTGAATTTGAAAAATGGCGTTTTTAGACTCGGTAGCCGAAATCTCTACATTTTGGGAATTAAAGAATTTAATCTACGATTTAAACGACGATCAGTTGACCGATGCATTGGAGTCGTTGCAATCGGATGCTTCCGGTACGCGTAGACAAAGGTGTCCGCGATTAAGGAAGGGGGTGAAACTATATAAGGGGATGTCATCTTATGCATCGGATGTTACCTCAATACTACGGACGCGACAGATCGGGACGAGGATGACCTACCATCAGATGTATCATTGCTCTCGGCGGTCAGTACTAGCCCGGTGACCTTAACCGTGGAAACTATCTTCACGGTCACCAGTACTACCACCTCAGCTGCAAGTGTGGCAAATTCGTCGAACCCATCGCAGATTGCAGTAACAACACAGTCATCTGTTACGCTTATGACACCCCGCGAAAGCGTCACGACTCTGCAAGGTCGTCCTAACCCCGGAAATGTCGGACTTTCGTTTAATTATGCTAATTTTTACGGATTGTCGGGCCCATTCTCGCTCGCGCAAAGGTCTTCCATTTCCATCAAAAACGATTTCCCAATTCCGGACGCTTTTAGGTTCCCCGAGAATACCCGTAGAAGTACGCTAAACTTGACAAGCATTCCCCGCACCATCCATACAGATGACTCCCGACGGGGTAGTTCACACCTACCAAAGCCAGCTCAAACAGGTTCGCTACATCTGCCTACTGTTCTCCAAGACACCCTTCTGGGAAACAATCGCCGGTAAACTCTAAATTTCCCAAGCGCGACACGGTATAGCTCTTTAAATATTACTAGAGTCCCTCATAACACCTTTACGACCGTACGACCCAGTCTAACCTAAATTTACTACATCGTCCAGGTGCCTCGGTCACACAGCCGGAGCGGCGTTGAGTCCGAACCGGCACTATTCCGAGGTTCACACCCCTACGAAATATTCTTACAGAAACGATTAGAATTAAGGACTCCACGGACTCAGAGATTTCGGTAAGACACGTTGGCGGGAGGGCGGGTCCACTTTCCGGTAGGTTTATTCCTCGTGAAGGTGTCCGATTTGATCGACCAACATACGAAACACGTAATTCCCCTCTATATCGTCGGGTGAACCATCCGAACACCGGTCAACGCGATGCGTTGAGTCTAAGACTGCCGAGTGAGCGTAATTTGGAACTCGACGACGAATTTAACCGCGAAAGCGCCACCGATGAGCGACTGATACAAGCCACTTGGTCACGTCGACGCTTAGATGACTGTAGAGACCTTGGGAAAGTCGTGCTCAATTGGAAGATAAATTTTGACGGGAGTGGAAGAACTAGCGCCGACGATTTCCTAACACGAGTCGAGGACCGAACTAGGCTGACAAATGTCTCCGACGAGAAACTTTTGCTCGCCATGCCGGTATTATTAGAAGGTATCGCGTTTAAATAGTTCAAAAACCACGAATTAAAGCTTGCAAATTAGGCTAAATTTAAAAAAGCGTTTAGGCACAGATTTAGCGACGGCGATTTTGAGAGGCGCGTTAGGGAACCGATTTACTCTAGGACCCAGGGCAAGAACGAGCGTATAGACGATTATCTGACGAACCTAGAAGGTCTTATCAATTTGCTCGAAAATGAGATGCCGACGGTAGAGCAGTTGGATTGGGCGCATAGGGGCAGAAACGGTGGAAAAGGTGGAAGCGGCGGTAACGGTACGGGAAGCAGCCGGGATCGACTACGCCCGCTGCTCCCACCCAACAAGCTAATTCGCGAGATAATAATTCTGGCGCTTTTGGCGAGGTCACCTGTTTCAGATGTAGACAGGTAGGACATTATCTTAAGGGCTACGCACAGCAACGTAAAATAGCGTGTTACGCATGTAACAGAGAGTGATTTACGATTGAGACATGCCCGGATTGCTCGAGAAACGCGGCGGAGAGGCAGTAGGATCGGTCACTACTGCCTCTCAACTTAAAGGGACCGTCAACAACGCGTCAGACGTCTCTAGACCTATAGGAACTTCCGTATTGGCCTTGAATGATTTAGACGAGTATAAGGGTGTTAGTGTGCCACTGAATGATTTTGATTTTGGAACTGCGTCTTCCGAAGAGGCTCTAACCTCATTTGTGGTTCAGGCTCTTGTTCACGGGGAGGATGGTGGTTTGTCGCGTCCTATTGGTACCCTTTCTGATTTTAAACAGGAGGCAGCGAACGCCACCAATTTGTTTACTGTAGATCCCTGCTCAGGAGATTCATCCTCATCACTTCCGGGTCGGTACCTTATAGATTTTAAACCGGAATGTGAGGAGCTAGATTTTGAGTGCATTAGGATCGTGAAGGAGGTTGGTTTGCTGCATTCTGTGTGTAACTTTTCTGATTTGAAACAGGAAGCGGTGAACGGCACCATTTTGCTCAATGAAGACCCTGCCCAAGGAGACACTCTTACCCCGCGCTTACCCTATGGTTAAACCATGGTTACAGTCAGCCACGTTGCATTGGGCTAACTCCCCAACGCAACGAATTATGCGGTTACGTCACCAATATCGCGAAGTGCTACACACAATTGGCCTCACTGGGATGCAGGCCATGGTTCAGTTGAGAGTAGCAATAGGACTGTACCGAGGAATCGACCAGGCAATGACCCGAACAAACGCAAAAATATCGTTTCAAATGTTCTGACCAACTCAGGAGCGATATACTTACCTGTTAGCAAAAAAGCTCACAGGCTGATGGGAATGGGATAGACTTCACAATTATTATTGTGTCCTACACCATAATATGGTGTTCTACAATCTGAGAATATGGCCTTGCTCCAGTGCGCCTACAAGACAAAAGAGTAAGTAAATAAAAGAAACATTCGTATCTATTCAGATAACCGAGCTGCTACCATGGCCCTGAATAAAACAACGACCACGTCGCTACTAGTTTAAGAGTGCTTTGAGGCAATTAATAAGCTATCAACAGACAACCGAGTCACTCTGCTTTGCATCCCTGGATACAGCGGAATCAAGGGCAACGAGATATCGACAAGGCTAGCAAAGCTGAAAGCAGAAGAAAATTTTACTGGACCTGACTCAGTTGTATGCATATCCAGTAGGTTGAGCACCAAATATATTAACAGTTGGCTGATCGAGGAACATCAGAATGAGTGACGTTTTGTCTCTGACTGCAGAAAGGCTAAAACACTCTTGAGCTCAAAGCGAAGCAAAGAAAGCGTGCCATACCCACAGGCAATTGCTGTAGCAATGAGTCTGAAAAATCAGTCAGCAGCGTAGCTGCGGTACTTTCCATACAGAGAGGACTATGGGGTTAGGCTTAAAGCTTATAATAATAATCGGTGGCCCTACCGAAGGTGTTCCGTGTTGATGTCGCGACAGGGCATTACCACTGACAGGGTTTCCAATGCCAAATAGGGTGATAGCAGAAAGGAAAGGGACTAAATAGAACACTAAAACCCATCAATGAAAAATGAAGAATATATCAAAGATTTTGAAACTCTAGCAGCTTCCCGAGAATCTTCGGGGCGACTATGGAGCCACAACTGGGGGCCACAGCATGCGAGACGGTGGTGATGGTGAGCTGCGAGATGGTCAGGCAGATCTCAATAATCAAACAGCTGACCTGCAAGAACGTATATGACAAATGGTAAGCAGTGGAACATCAACTGTGCCTGCTGAGGATGCTTTGACTAGCGCTAGCTATTTGCAGCCAACAACTTATACAGAAATACCGTCGCAGAGCATCTACACGTTAAAGATACCCGAGCAATGGAGCTTAAACTACCGGTAAATTTGACGCGGAAGAACGACGGCAATGGCCATAAGTTAGCGGAAGCCGCGTTAAATCGGCAAGAAGGAGCAATTGATGTTCTTCTTCAACCTATTGATGATTTAACACCACAACACCCTTCAGAGGTGGATGATCTTATACAACCAGAGGCAGAAGCAGCGGTTCATCAATTAAAAAAAGCGACGAAAATGGACATACCATATGAACAGAGATGTTATGCGCCTTTATTTTTTGGCAGAGAAATTTGGGCAGATCAAAAACACTCAATATCTGTAAGCAGACTGCTTTCGGCTGTTGAAATAGCTGCTATCAAAATGGAAGTGGAACAGCAGCTTCCTATTGATGAGGTCGCCTTGTAAGATGTGGATAACGAAGGCTTCATTGATGCTGAAGGCATAGGTGCTTAGGATGATGAACAACATGCACCGGATCCGTTAGAACTACATCCAGATATTACTAACGATGATGTGGATGGGGAAATCTCAGAAAAACTACAGCACCTGGAAAGGAATTTTCGACATGCTGTACTAGAGCTCAGATATGTAGAACCAACATTAGGGCATGGTCTGCCCAAAATGAATATCACAAATAATCTGCGTGCACTAATTACACATCTCGACAGCAAGGTTTTACCTACGTATTTGAACGTAACACAAACTGCGTTACAGGTGCAAACTCTTGTATACTGTTCATCTGTGGCAACCGTTAGAACGTTGGGCCGGAAAACTAGGCCTGCAAATGCAATTTTTGTCTCAGCAAGGGATCGAGATCCACCATGGAAGATCCGGTTGGATATGAGTGTTAGCCAAGTAAGGTGCAAATTGCGTCAATTAACTCTAATATAAAAAAGAAATAGAACCAGCAAGCTAAAGCACCATGTTACTAAAATCACATACCCTCGGCTCATCAAGACATTAACACTAGCAATATTGGATGAAATTTTAGACTCTCAACGACAGAGACTTGATTTTCTTACTGCCAGACCACGTCGGTACAAGAAAATTAATGTACGAAGGCAACAAAATCAAACCTTTCAGACAGATAAAAGAAGGTTCTATTGTGAACTGAGAGTAAAGCCAAATAACCACTAAGGCAACCAAGTCCCTTAATTGGAAGATATGACTAACTGCTGGTCGGATATTTGGGGAAAAATGAACTGATGCAATTTGGACACTGCGTGGTTCAAACTGGAAGAAGCAAGGGTAACCCATAGCCCTGAAATTCATCTGACAAACATCACAGGTTTAGATGTTTCAGCGGTCTTGAAAAGGGCAAGTAATTGGAAAGCTCCAGGTCTATACATGATGCACAACTTTTGGCACAAGTACCTAACGAGTGTGCATTTTGCGTTGGCAAGGTTTTTTCAGAAGATCATTGAACACTCAGATCTGATGCCAGGTTTTATGTTCCAAGGTGCGACGTATGTAATACCAAAAAAACCAGATGCTCAAAATCTATCCGAATTTTGACCGATAGCCTTTCTTCCAACAATTTATAAATGGCTTACAGCTATAATTGAAGAAAAGGTATACTCTCATTGCGACGAGAATGACATTCTTACAGAAGAACAAAAAGGATGTTGTGAAAAGTCACGATGCTGTAAAAATCTAGTCACTATAGAGGCTGTTGCCATAACTCATGGTTCAGAATTCATGGTAATGAGGATGGTATTCAAGTGACCCATCTTCTTTACATGGATGACCTGAAGCTGTACGCTAGTTCAGGCCAGAAACTGCAGCATGTGATCGATGTGACAAAGCAGTTTCCCAATGATATCTCCATGGAGTTCGAACTAGATAAATGTAGAACAGTGAATTTTATCAAAGGGGAATTAGGGACCGCAGAGTTAGAGAACGAGTTCGAAAATGACATCAGGGCAATGGCTGCTGGCGAATCATGTAAATATCTGGGTATTCTTAAATCGAAGGGTATTTAACATACAATAGTTAAAACAAGCCTAACGACTGTCTACACTACGAGTATCAGATTAATTATGAAGAGCTTTCTGGACTCGAAAAACAAAATCAGGGCATTTAACACATGTCGTAACCCTGTCCTCACGTATTCATTCAGGCTCATAAAATGGTCTAACACCGACCTTAAAATGTTAAACAGAATGGTTTGTGTAGAAATGACAAAGCAACGACTGCATTACAGAAATCCAGCGATCGAAAGGGTAGTTCTATATCGACATTTACGTGGTAGGGGCGTTGTAGATGTCAAAAAACTGTGTGAGTCACAAGTTAAACAGTTGCGAGACTATTTTAACAGCAAACGAAATGTTGCGCTTTACAGTACCATCGGTGAAGCGGATCTTGGCTACACGCCCTTAAATTTTTCCTTAGATGGCGCCTTGAATATCAAGGCAGAAACCATGGAGGCATTGGAAATACCATGTAGGCAGAAAGCCATCCATTGCGAGCACCCCAACATGTTAGATCAAAATGAGGTGGATTGTGAGGCATCTAATATTTGGCTAAGAAAGGGTGTTCTGTATTCAGAGACGGAAGGATTCGTCATTGCTATACAAGACAAGGTTGTCAGTCCCAGGAATTATCGCAAACACGTATTACATAAAGGCGTGTTTGACCGGTGTCGATTATGTGGAGATACCAACGAATCCATGCAGCACATTATTCATGGCTGTTTTAGAAAGCGAAGATTACATCTTATATTGGGATTTTACTATCGAAACCAATCATTACATACAGGCCAATCGACCTGTTATCGTGATGCTAGACAAAAAAGTGGAAGATTCTACATCATCGACGTTGCTTGTTCGTTTAACCAAAATTTTCAGTCAACCTATACAACTAAGATCCACAAGTATAGCGCGTTAAGGCATAAAGTAAAGATACCTTTCGCATTGTAAGATACTTTCTTGATCATCAGCAAGCGAGCGACTAAAAACACGTGGAGTGGCATAATGTAGCTCTAAGAAAGCATCCAGAGGTGACTGTTGTCACCTCCAGCGCTCGTGAACGCTCGTAATTCTATACACAAAACATTATCGCAGGAGGTTTCAACCTTCGTATTAAATTATTTGAATTAACTTATAACATTCTAATCTCAAAGTCATTTGACTTAGTCCATGGCAATGATGTATAACCGGGTTTACCCGAGTGAAAGTTACTTAAAAGCACTGAAATAATCGGTACCTTTGGAAATTTTTCCATGTACCTTTAACAAGGTACTGGTGGTTCGGAACCCAGCTTAAGCTGTAGGTCCCCCCATCGTTTACTTAACTGCAACTCAGTCCGTCAATGATGGAGTAAAAATCAGGCTTTGTCCAATATTGCCCTCGACATGTTGGGCAGTAATCATCTGGAGCATGTGACAAAAATGAATTGTTTCAAACAATTATTTTTTCTATGTACATAATAATAAAGAGGCTTACGATCAGATGCTTTTAAATGCTGCCTCGGAAATATGCAAAGGCCGACACATTTGTTATTGGACTTAGCGATGCCTGCACCTAAATGTTATGGGACTTCGGCTAACAATCATTTACTCATTCTACATTTTTAAAGCAAAGGGATACATTTTAATCAAGATCAAGAAAATCAATAAACGTATGTATAGTAGATTATTATAGTGAATTTTTGTTCATTTAAAATCAGTAATGACATTCCGTTGACCAATTTTCTGCATTACATCTATATCTTTCTGATTAATCCCTCCAAAGAAAGGCTTCACTGCTCCATAGACAGTATCAGGAGATAGTAATCGATATCAGTTCTTAGTAAAGTCTTTTCCAATGAGATCCCGTCCTAAAAGTACACAAGTGATGCATAAAATTTGTTAATGTAATGCTAATAATACATTCCAAAATAACGAAAATTAACTATAATAATATATTTCTGTTCTAGATAAAACTCCTAATGTTTATTCATATGAAAATCCTAGCTCTCCATTACATAATTGTTTATTTTAACACAATTTAAATCTTTGCTTTTAGGATCTAGATTATCATTAAATTATATTTACCCATTCGGTCTACTTTGACTAAAATCTGAGTGCGCAACTCGATATTCTAACTTCTTCACATAACTCTTAATTTATTATTTATTTACAAATAACCTATATTTTCATCTAAAAACAGTCTTTTTAGATTCTTACTACGCAGGTTACAAACTCGACTTGGAAGGTTAGACCCTCTTATCTATTTGCCTCCTCTGCTTCAGTACTTAAAAATAAACTTAGAAGCTGAGTTACACCTCAGGCTGTAAGTTTAAAGTTAATTAAGATATACTTTACAAAATTTTCCGTGATGAAATCACAAGTTTTTATGTTTCTCAATATTCTCTGAAACTTAGACTCTACTATTTTTCTCTAAGGCGTTAAGTCTATACTCAGAAATTAGCGTCCTAGCTAATTCTTCTCTAAGAGGAGCGGAAGACTTAGACGATTGTAGCATTCGTACTCGATTTTGAGGGTAAGCCCCACTAGCCTGTTCGCCTATGATACAATCAAACAGCTGAGCGACACCCCGCTTCTGGAATATGACTCCTTGGCCTGTCTCAAGAACTAACCTTGATCCTATAAATTATAATAATAATTATTATAATTATAATAATAATCCTGTAGCTTATTGGTGTAATTGTGAATATTGGGCAACACGACGAAAAAATCTGGACTAAGGGGGTTACCAGATACTTTCAAGCTAATGCTGTCTGCGTGGGCTGGACCAATATTGGTTCGAGGGTGGAACCACGGTAAATCGATTCTTCGGAGTCCCGCACGATTCGGCTAGCCAACGCGCCACATGTGCCTTATTGAGACAATATTGATTTTTCGCATGCGGGAGCAAAATGCTCCAATACACAGATCGCGTGTTGTTCGATGCTGGTATGCCAGCAGTTCAGAAGATGCGTAACACGACGCATTCTACTACCTATACCTAAACATCCGAACTGCTGTTATGCCAGAATCGAATAGAACGCGCTCTCTGTGTAGGATTGCCCTGCTCCCACATGCGTAGAATCAAATTTTTCTAGATAATTGTGCGTCGAGCGTTCCCCGTGTCGAATCGAGCGGGGCCCAGAAGAATTGATCTGCCGTAGTTCTGTTTTCAAACTTATAGAGGTCCATCAAACGAGGGCGGTATTGGTTCTACAGTGTGTGGCATTCCCCTTTACTCACTTTTTTTCGTGAAGGTGTAACTACTTTAAAGTGTAAAAATGCGTATTATACATTTTTTAAATTAAAGTCTTTTGAATTTCAAGGCGCTTCAAAAGATTTTCAAAATTGCCAAAAGAGACTGGTAGATTTTTGGAATTTTTTTCTCAAATTGATAGATTTTTTTAAATATCAGGAATAGCTAGAGTTGGCTTTTAAGCCATGAATGGTAGGTTGGCCATCTTCTTTGATTTTTACAATTATAATAAACTTAGGTTGTTCAGTAGTTCCTATAATTTGGAATATGCTGACTTGAAAATTTTAGTTTTGGGTTTTAATATCATACTCACCGTATCACCGTATCACATGCCCTTAAATGACGGGGTACCTTCTTCATACCTTTAAAAAAGATCATCGTATAATAAATATAATTAAATATACATAAGTAAATAATTATTGCAAATAAAATTAAAGATAATAAGTTTATGCAACTTTCTAACCGTTAAAAATTACAAGCATTGCTCTTAAAGCATCCCTATTCTCACTCCATATTTTTGAAAATCACTTGAAATGTTTCGAATCCTTTTAATTTTATATATTTTTTTTTTCAATTTTCTAAATATTGTCCTCCTTCATGTTATTTAAAAATCCTTTAAAAACTTTTAAAACATTTGAATACCGAAGAAAATAATACAAATTTTTGTAAAGATTTAAAAAATCCGGCAATGTGTGAAAATTGACATAAATTTTTTGCGAATAATTTTTTATAGACTTTCGAATCTATGAATTTTAAAATTATTTAGTCAAAATAAAAATCATTCTAAATTTTCTTAGTACTTGCAAAGTAAAGTTGCATATTTTTAGAAATTTCTAAATTCGCAATCTTAAATATTTCTGGGCAATTCCATTCAATTTTCTAAGATTCTGAAAATTGTAAAAAAAACTAAAAATTAAATCTATATTTTCCAATATTCAAATAGAAAAACATTGTAGCCTTGTAATGTGTTTTCCCGGTTTGGAGAAAATGCAAAACTTTTTTTAAGATTCGCAATAAAATATAAAATAATTTTTTACATAAAAAGTTGCATCAAAATTTAATATTAACAAAAATATCGATGAACATCTGTAAGATGTTAAGTCAGTTTTTTTACTTTTAAAGAATTTTCCTGATTTGAGGAATAATTCTATTCAGTTTGTATGATTCTTTAAATATTTTTGTTGTCGTTCAAGACTAGTGACCAATGACTCTACCCATGAAGCCGAACAAAGACCTCATGACCTTCATGGAATCTGTCTCTAGGGCTCTAGACGTAAATATTCGTAACGATAAAGCTTTAAAACTGTATAGAATGATAAAAGCACCTTCAATGACTCACTTATCCCCTTCCCCCCGCTCCGATCATTGTAGCCAAATTCGGTAGACAGGATCTACGAGATGAACTTATTGCAAGACGTATGGTTAAAAGCGACTTCTCTACCTTGAATATGGGATGCACTGACAATGGAAAGCGTTTTATTTACCTTTGTGAGCCATTAAAACCACTGAATAGGAAGATTTATGATATTGCTTTCGGTCTTGGGAGAGAAAGAAAGTTGCAATACTTGTGTATTTCTGGAGGAAAAATTTTCTGCCAAACGGTGGATGGCTCACCTAAGAAACTTCTGTCTCACATTCAATCTGTTAAAGGGCTACAATAGCAACTACTCTTTAAATCTATTATGTATTTATTTTTTTCTTGTCGATCATTCGCAGTACTTTATCGTTTATACAACTGTTGCGTAGGTAAATATCTGTCATATTTTATATATTGCTGCATGCTCGCCATTCTATATACTGTGACTTCTATAGCTGGATATCAACAATTTTGTATTTTTTACTGCGCTGATTCAAGCTTTCTAATTGCTTTTCGACTTTCTACTACTAAATGTTCTTTAATCTCTATTTTCAATTGTAATCATGTAAACTGGATTGTTTGGGTTATTACTCCCTGTTACAATAAGTGTAATTAGTTGTCAATTAATCATTGGATACTATACCCTTAAAGTCAAACATAATAAAGTACGCTAAAATAAAAATAGCCACTCATTAAATACTTTATATTCTTAAAATTCACTTATCTCAAAACGACATTTGGCAACTTAAGCAATTCTGCGAGAGAACAGCTCTTTTGAAATTTACCTATTAATCTCACAATGGACCCTTTAAATATTTGTCACGTTATTACTCTGTCTTTACCTGCCTATTTACTTGAATTTAAACATCACTTTATGTCCTGTTGTTATCATATCATAGCTGTATCCTCTTGCCAATTACTCTACTTCTCAATAAATATTTATCACGGTATGCTCGCCTCATTACAGTCTCTTGGTGGGTGTAATTTACAAACCTTCTAACGCCTCCTACGACAGGGAACTTAAGAATGACATTTTTGACCTTATACATAATTATAATAACATTGTACTCGCCGGTGACCTAAACACGAATCTCAATGCTATCAACAATGTAACTCACAATCTAAAATGAGTAGCTTTCTCTGCCGGATTATCTATAGTACCCTTTGATACCACCCACTACACTGATCATCCTAGTACATGGATTGACTTTATGATTCTAGATGATTTAGACAAGGTGATTTCCTCTACTCAACACTTAATTTTATTTCTCTCAAACCATGATCTTATCGGCATTCAATACCGGTTCGACGTTAGTTCCTCCAATGGTGTAACTTCCCTTTCCATACGCAATGTTGAGGACATAAATGAGACTGAATTTCCTGAGCACCTCTCTACTTATGGTTGGATTTGTATTTTTATTGAAAAGGATATAAATAGAAAGGTGAGTTGTCTGGCTGCATTTTTAGCTTCAGCGTTTGACAAATTTGCGCCTCTCCATACGACGAAAACAAAGAAGACTTCTACTGCTTTAATCACTCTTTATGTAAAAAAATTGATAAAAGAAAAAGAAAAAAAACGTAGATTGGCTGAAGGAAAAAAAATAGTATTATTTAAGCCGACTTTTATGAATAGAGAAACCTAGTTCAAACTAAAATCCGATATTTCTATAACCAATATAATTACATTTATATCGAAAACAGGAATAAAAATACAAACATCTGGCTCTTTTTGAGCCGGCTTGAACTTATTCCTTCTAAACACTTGGCTCCTGATAACAATTCCTCACCTGCAGAATTTTTGACAGCTTTCACTACAAAATCCACACTCCTTACAAATAGCTCTCCTTCCCCGTCCTTAGTTTCCTCTACTTTTGATAATACTAAATTATTCTTTATCAGTCATCGGCCCGATTCTCTTGCACATATATCATGCATCCCTGCAGGTAGGAATGTTTCCAAATGCCTAAAAAGAGGCGATTATTCACCCTTTTACTGAACTAGCTAACCCTACCTCTCCTAGAGATTTCCGCCCTGTAGCCATCATATAGGCCTTGTCTAAACCTTTTGAACGCATTGTCCATCAGCAACTTACTTCCCATGACTTCACAACCATAATCTACTGTTGATTAGGCTCAAATCACTCCACCTGTCAAACTTGGTTGTTAAATGGGTCGAATCGTACCTTAGTGATCGGCCTGAAAGAGTAAAAATTAGCAATGGCGAACGGGCATTTTGTGGGAAGGTTTAAAGTAGTTTCCTTTAGGGATCCACGCACAGATTCTCAAATGCGACTCGTACATGGTCTCCTATTTGATTCTAGCGATACTACACATGGCCTAGCATCACTAATACCTTTCGTGCTTAAAACTCATATACAAGATCATGGAACATGCTGACATTCCCCTTAATGGTAAATTCTACGACATTATACGTATAAAAGCGCTATCCAAGTGTCAATTCAACATCTTTCTCAAATCTGCTAGATGAAAATCGGTGAGGGAGGGATTTATTTTTTCCTGTAAAGACGACGATGTAGATACCTTAGTTTACCGTGAGCGTATAATGAATGTACCTCTAGGCGATCACAACTACCGAGCATACATGCAAGAGCCAAAAACAATTGGACATATTATCAGTAGATGCTCAAAATATGTACGCTTCAGGTACATAGAAAGACACAATGCGGCTCTAAAAGTGTTATATTACTATCTTCGGCATTTTTATTGTGTTGATATAATGCGCGTCTTGCCATACGCCCAGGGAGAACTGAAGTCAGTTGTAGTGAATCATCAGTGTCAAATCTACGAGAATTTCTCATTTTCTACCACTCAACGTATAAGAGCAACAAAGCATGATATTGTCCTCGAAGATCTGAAGACCAAGATAATTAACATGATTGAATTCACGGCACAAGCCGATGGTAATATCACGACAAAGGAGAAAGAAAAACGGTGAAATATCATTTGGTCCGACAGTACCATTCCTCATAACATTGCAGAAAAGAAAGTAGCTTTTAAAAAGTATCCAGAGGTTAAACCTTCAATTCGAACTGTGCCGTCGGCCGCTTGAGGTCATTCGCGGCTAGAAATCGCACTCTAAAGAACAGTGTTTTACGAAGTATCTTACGCCAATTTCCCGTTCTTGCTTACCATCTAGGATAGGAGGGGCAGGAGTGGATGACGCAAAACGTTCCAGTTGCGTTGGGATTAGCTGCTTAATATTCTTATCTTGTGGAACAGTTCTGCTTGATAAATAGATGTCAGTTTCGGCACCTGTTGTTTTATTGATTTTTTTATTGATAACTGAGTGTTTTCACATATTTATTTGGTCTACAACGACCCACGATAACCTGAGGTGCCAGAAAAGTGATAACCTGATCGAATTAAATTCGTGGAAGAAATAATCCAGTCAAAGAATTAGTCAATGCAGAATTTTTTGAGGAACTTAAAATCCGCATAGATTTCCACGTGTTTTCCACTTTCGAAAATAACCCGAGGACTCACCTACAATACACAGATTAATAATATGTTTTATACTTAGTGGCAATGAAACTAATCGTCCCGTAGAGAATTTTTCCGTCGCCTGTATCGAATGTGTATTTCGAGGAGAGGTATGCTTAAGTTCGTAAAATTTGTGTACACCACCTAATGGAAGTTTGTAATCTTTTGTATTCCACATGACATGATTAAGGCAAATTTTGAATTTTCAGCTATTTTCAGGTAGACTCCGTAAAATGCATAAAATGAACACTATAAACGTTTCCGAACATTGTTTTAATTACAAAAATCTATACTTAAAATGTATTTACCACATTTCAAATATTAAATTATAAAATATCGTAACCAAACAATAAAAAAAATAAAGCTCAAGGTTCTCATGGAAAATTCAAGAACATTTCCAGGTTTTTAAGGTTGAAAAAGAAACTTAAGGAGAATTTCAGTTTTTCAAGTTCGCTCAAAAAACTGAAATGAGAAGTAAATTCAAACTTACACCAATTAGGGAAATGATTTCTTCCCAAAGTTCTACAAATGTAGGTCTCCACTATTTTATTTTTCCCGAGTTACGGGGCCACCCATTGAGAAATGCTCTTAGTTCCAAGACTCGTGAAAATTCGAAAAGCACCCTAAAATTTAACTAAATGTTGACAATAATTGTCTTTATGACGCTTCATTAAGTTCAATTGAGAACACAATGTATTGATTATATATACACAGAAAATTGATGACATATCGTTTAAAAATTGACCCTTGTTTTGCAACAGATGCGCAAGAAGCTAGATTCTTTAAATCTAGAGAAAACTATTTTTACCATAGTGAAACCTAATCTCTGTCGTAAGACCAGATAACCTGATATTTACGATTACACTTTGCTTCTAATCACCTTAACAGGTTTATCTTTATTTGTAGAATTGCTTGAACTTTTTTTTAATGTTAATGGCTTACGTTTCTGTTGTGATACCCTTAAGGATGCTTGTAGCATTAAAATTCTGCACAATCAATCAATATTTGCGACTTCGATCTTAAAATAAAGTATGACTAACAAAACTTCTCAACTTGTTTTGGATCCTCGTTTTCTTAATCAAAATAAGGTCCTTTCTTTACGATACCAAAAGCCTTCAAATCTTCTCACTAAAAATAATAATCAGAAATAAGTTTTCCTTAAGCCAGACGTTCTCGATTTCCTTCAACCTAGTAGGGAATAGAATAAGTATTCTGTCGAAGCATAAACGCTTCATAAACTTTCTTTATCGTAAGAATCTACGTCAGTCCAATTCATATTCTTTAATGTTTTTTCATGTTCTTCAGCAGTTACAAAATGATTGTAAGTGTTTCTCCTCTCTGCAAGCTGATTCTCCTGTTAGTTGAACAATTGCCTCTTCTTATTCGATTTAACACGTTGGCTAGTGATATCAAGATTTTGATAAGATTATTTAGAATTAAACTTGACTCAACTAATACTGTCGTGAGACTAGTACTTTGATTTAATTGATCCCGTGACAGTTGTAAAAGAAATAGATTAATCAAATTAATTTCAAATACGGTCTGCAATTAAATTACGTAACGGATTATAGGCTAAATTATTAGAAATAGGAGATCCCACGGAAGTTACAAAAGTTTGTGTATATAAATTTTGAATGAATTTAAAGTAAGTATAACCCGTTAGCAATTTCATTCCTACTTTAAATTTATCTAAAGGTAAAGCAGTAACTTTCTTAATATCATGTGTTCTGTTTTCAATACTTTTTAGAACAAGATCTAAAGGAACATTAGTAAAAAGACAAAATTGCATAAAGAGATACCATAATGTGTTCAAAAGGAATAGTGATCTTTTCTAGTTTTTGTTTTAGTTCTACAGAATTTTTTATAAGAGATATTTTTGTTGTCTTTTTTAAGTAATTCCAATATAATTTGGATTCAATCAATTTTTAATCAAAAATAACATCAAGGATTATCGTTTTTAATTTGTAAGTTGATATTGCTCTTATTTAAATATCTCTTTTTTGAATTTATCTTTTTTATTTCTTGTCTCATTATAAGTTAATTCTATTTTTACACCTTTTCTAAAATATAAATTGTTACTAATGAGTTCCCCTGAGGATGGAAACAGTGAGTTTTTGAAACGTTGGAAATAATTGGAAACAAAATCTTGTCCGATCGAATTATAAGCAACATCTGTTGTTCTTTTCGAAAAAGATTTTTGAAAAAGATTGTACCATCAAAAACTGAAACATGGCGCCATATATTGATTTCTTTCCTAACCTAGACAACGTAAAACGTTGATGTGTCAGTCAATAAACTAACTTACACCGCCATTTGAGAGAAAGCTATAGAACTTACAAATAATTATAGCTTGTTGTCCTATAATAAATATTTAATTTGCAATAAAAAATAATGAGGAATTAATCGAGATAAGAAAGTATCCTATCTTTTAAGTTGGACCAAATGACATACTATATACAAAATTTCATGAGGGTCAGTTAAGTAGTTTCGGAGTTTAGTGGCGACAAACATCTAGACTTTATTATTTGAATTTGAACATTGTTGTTAATATTAATATGTCCTATGGGATAGTTTTTTATTATCGGTTTCGTGAATGAACTCTGCTACCAACAGTGATCGGGCGAGGAACAAAAACGTGCAGCACTCCAAAAAATCTGCAATATGAATCGCCCTCATAATTACCTCGTACATAAACTAGACTGACTAAACTATCTATAGTTGACACATTACGGGATAGTATTGCTCGATGAACATAATTTCCGGTTTTGATAAAACACTGGGATAATCGATTAATATAGCCTGGTACATTATTATGACGTTGGAGCTGTGCCGCAAAATCGTGATCTTGCCTTCGTAGCCGACCACGCTGGCCAGGATCAACAACTGTTATATACACGCGCTCTGGTACGAGAGGGGCATTCGAATGATCATGGAGAATCCATCGGTCCCAGTAAGTCGAAGACTGTTCGTAAAGTATTCCATGTTCAATATAATTGTTACCTTGAATCATTACAGAAATTTGGCTCCCTGGACGAATAATATTAAAATGTTCAGCTGGTAGAGGTTCAGCTGGTGGTGGTTCTGCATATTCATTTTCCATTGTATCTAGTT
Source organism: Belonocnema kinseyi (assembly GCF_010883055.1). Lineage (NCBI taxonomy): Eukaryota > Metazoa > Arthropoda > Insecta > Hymenoptera > Cynipidae > Belonocnema > Belonocnema kinseyi. Next base: position 152,934,984 of record NC_046658.1, read on the forward strand.
TATCAAAAATAAAAAATGATTTATGATTTTTTTACACTGGTTGATGAGTGAAGCTTCAATTATTGTAAATATTTATTCAGCGGCGGGCTAGCGTGGACCCTCAGGGTAGCCACCCACCCTCGCTCCTCTTGGCGTGGCTCCCCTGAGGACATTTGAACGCCCTTAGAAAATTTTTTTGTATAAATGTATTTGTATAAACAATGATACTGAAAAATTAATCAGACAAAACCAAAAATCTTCTCATCTGGTATTCAACAACGCGCGCCTGTTCGTGTGTAGATTTTCTATTGGTAGCAGTGAGGTATGATCGACAGTACTTTTTTCTCAGTTTCCTGTAATGCTGGATCAGCTGATTATTAATTGATAAAGCATACAGTATTTGCCAGAACGGATTGTACATGTTTCTGTCATTTATTGAAATATTTTTTATTTATTGCTAGTAATATAACCCCTAACTTGTATAATAAAATTTTGGCAGGATTTTACAAAATTACTAGTTTAGACCTAAAGTTTGGAATGTTCCAATTAACGAAATATATCTTTTATAATCGAGACACACCCTGATATAATGGATTATTAAATGTAATGTAAAATTATATTATGAATGAAATTTAAAATATTTTTCAACAATCATATTGAATCAATTTTTATTACTTTTCAATCATTGTAATTGCGTTGTTGATAACAATTAAAGAATCCAAATTAATCATATTTTGCGCAATTGAACCCAGTCAGTTTGTATAGTTTTAAATAATTTTAATTATACGAATAAAACTTAATAAATTAATGAAATTTAATAGTTTTCCTCGAATTAAATTAAATCAATTCTTATCATTTTTCAATTATTTTAATTGCTTTATGGAAAAAAATGAAGGAATGAGAATTATCTATATTTTGAGCAATTAAACCCAATCGACTTTTATAATTTAAAATAATTTTAATTCTACGATTAGGACTAAATAAATTATTGACATTAAAATTTTTTGTCACGAGCTAAATTAAATCAATTCTCATAATTTTTCAATGATTTTAGCTGTTTTATTAAAAACAATTGCAAACCAAATGGATGTGGCAATGTGTGTACAAGGGGGACACTTAAACAATAAATAATCTGCTTTCCACCTTTCTTTTGGTAATTTTTATTTGTTTGTTAAAAAGCGGCCCCAAACTTGCTTCCCACCCTGCGCTTAGAAATCCAGTCCGCCGCTGTATTTATTTATTTATAATATTTAATGTTTAATACTTTTTATATTGATATATTTATGCTAGAATACAATTTTAACCAAAAAATCTCTTTTAGATCGCTACTTAGTTAAGTATAGTTAAAAATTACATTGTTTAAATATGTGTAAGTCTGTGAGGTACACATTCTCGTCTTGACACTCACACTGTGTGCTCGATTTTTGACAGACATTTGTAAATGTATATTTTCTGAAGGACCTTAAAATAAATAAAAAAACTACAATACTTGTTTGATACATTTTCCTCTATATCGCGTTGTCATGCTAATAACATGATTTTGGGATTTATATTATTTTTCATGGCTGAAGCAAAATATCCTATTGGAAAAAGATTCAGAGACATTTTGCACGATTTTTCAAAAGCTATTAGTACTTTTTGAGACTTTTGTCGTATTTTTCGTGGTTTGGTTCAAAATTTAAATGTAGCGGTGTCAACTTTACAACAATTATAATATCTTCTCAGTCATTAATGATGAGAATATATTAAATGATTACAAAGTTGTATCCCTTTTTTGGGTAAACAACTTTTTTCTATCAATTTGTTTTTGTATCTTTTGTCGTTTTTCTACAAATTTTTCATTTTTATTTTTTGTAATTTTTATAATTAAAATCAAAACTATGCGTCATATCAAAAAGTGATTTATGATGAATTTGTAGCTATTTTTTAGGTAACAATTTTTACTAAGCCGTTTTTTCCGTAACTTGTGCCCCTTTTCCACCATTTTTTTTCAATGTTATTTTTCAGGAATAAAACAAAAACTGCGCGTCCTGTAAAAAAGTGATAATTAACAAATTTGTGGATCTTTTATGGGATCATAATTTTTGTTAATTTATATTTTTTCTTATATTGCATAGTTTGACTATAAAATAATTTTTATTTATTTTATTACTTTTTGTGCAATTCAAATTTCAATTTTGAACTTTTTGAAAAAAAAACCAAAAAGCTGTTATCATCTTGTATGGCTATCAAGAAACAATTTTTTCTCTTTTTGAATTTTTTTTATATCTTGCGGTTGTTTGGCTTACATTTTTGATTGTCGATTGATTTTTTAAATATTATAAGTGCTATAACTCTAAAAAAAAATTTTTATCGAAAAAGTCATCAGAATAAATTACTTTCCTATTGTTGGTACAATGAGATATGTCAATTGTCTGAGATATGTTAGCGAACTCGTCCTTTCTTTCGGGACAGACAAACAGACAGACGCCATTGTAAAAACTTGATTTTCGGATTCAGGGGGTCTCAAAACTTTCTTAATCATAAATGATGAGAATGTAAAAAAGTTCTTAAAAGGAACATTTTGCCGAAAAAGTAATTATTGTAGAGGGAAAAATTATACATGTGAAATATTTTATAAAGCAATATGACTTAATTTCCGCCTTAAAAAATAAATCTACAGAGATCTTATTCAAGTGCAAAAAACTGTGACCCGTTGCACAAATTTTCACAAACTTTTGTTACTCAAGTTTTGCAAGATTTAAAAAAAATGAAACTAAATTTAGACAAAGTTAAATCTGATAAGAATTGACTATTTGTTTATAATGGCTAACTCAAGTACAAAAAATAAGCTTTAAAATAAAGTAGAAAAAGTGTAAAGAATAGACAATATTTTCTACAAGATATTTCATTTCTCAACCAAACTCGGATATTTTCCCTTCATGGAATCGAATTTCCTCTTGTCTTCTTTAGATTAACAGATTGTTTTTACAAACATGTTATGTCATATCAGGTTTATGTAGGCATAATTATTTTTCAAGCCAACCTTCTTTCACTCAAAAAATATTTGCATACATCATAATGAGAAACAAATCGTCGTAAAGCAGAAGTAATGATGATTCTATCCATTTATTTATCAATTGAGTGTCATCCTAATCAAATAATTTCTTTCTAGAATTTCGAAGATGGAATATACAAAAATCATACATTTATTTTGATGACTTAGTATAGTGTTAATAACTTTTTTACGTAAATAAACAAAGGTAAAATAAATACATTGTTAGAGTAATCTTAGTATTTCCATGTAGGCTCGATAAATTGTAAATACCCAGACGTTTCACAACATCGCCTTCTTATCGTTTCGATAAAGTTAAAAATGGCACACAATCACGTTTTATTATCAAAATATTCTACTTGCCACTTCTAATATTTCGTCTATATTTATAAACTTTAAATAATCCTTATAAAGTTTGAAATAATTAATACTTTCTCAATGAGATTTTAAGGAACAATTATAGATTTATCAGTGTACTGCACAAAATACTTGAAAATTATGATTTGACCTAAACCCCAGTAAAGTTAATCGTTCAACAAAAATTTCAATTCAAAGACCTATAATTTCACATATATTTTTGTTCCTTTAGTCAAAATTAAAAATTCAGACATTTAAAGTGCAAAATTATAGAAAATTACGGTTATTAGTCATATTAATATTGTGACGAAATAATGCACCCAAATATTCACATTAGCTATAATTTATTAAACTTACTGATTCTAACAATTATACCCATGAAGGTGAGGAATCTAGTAACAATCTCCATTTTCGCAAAAAAGCTTCAGCAAAAGTTATTAAAAAAATGATTTTTTTATTATTTTGAAGCACAGTAATTGAGAAATTGTTTAAAGATATTCACTTATATATTAACTCACACCTAGATAATTACACAGCTTTATCTATTTTGTGAAAGGGAGGGAAATGATTAATGTTCTTTATTCTAGATCTTACAATATTTCATATCTTTAATGTGTTCTAGTCATTGAACCTTTATGTATTTTCGTGTCTACACTCACTGAAATCGGCGAGCGTCGAAAAAATATTGTCGATGAGCCTAGAGAAGTTAGAAAGGGCGCTCATATGTAAAAGTTGTTTTATATATATGCCGTCTATAACCATCGCAACTCGCTCATAAGCTATCTACACGTATCTTTTATTTTATTCTCATTGGCTATGAAGTTTTTGACATCTGGAGCGGAAAACTCAATGACAAACATGGTTCGTTTCTCGAAGTCAAGGAGAACTATGTCAGGCTTTGAATGCGCAAGCGAAGGAATTGTAGGAAATACCAAGTTACAGAATATGCCGCACATCTCATTCTCTACAATTGATTTCATTTTACTAGAAGCGTTTAGCGGAGCAGTATCAGGGCGGATGCCGTAAGAGCAACAAGGTTGGTAATAAAACACTCTGAGTGACTCATTCAGCTTTTAGATGTAAGTTGTTCCCGCACATTTTTGTGAGAGGTGCCGTGCATTCTCTTGTCGAGGAGCTGTTCATGACGTTTTTCTCCTGTCCTTTCTGATTCCGGGTTTCAGGAGTTGATACTGGAGATAGATAAGATTTCACGCATTTTGCTTAACTTTGATATTCAAGTAAGGCTGAGTGTCTTAGCTTTACTGCTTCCTGATAATTTTAACTCTTATGGCAATATCCAACAAATACAATTCCTTTGCTTCACATTTGATAATTATGAGATATGAAAAAATATTTATAGCTTTTTCAGGTTTACAAACACTTTATAACAAAGCGATTGATGAACGTTGTTTATTTTTACGAGAGCCAAGCGAGGAGCTTGCCATGCTTGCCATAGAAGAGCGTTCTCAGAATATGCAAGTTGTGAAAATTCTTTACACAAAGCTTGCAGTCGAGAGCTGAATGAAAAACAGTGATAACTGAAGCTGCTGCTAATTCTGCACCTACAAAAGACAATACTGGTAGAAAAGTCGTCACAGGTTCCTGTCACATATGCCATTCTCAAAACGAAAAAAATGGAGGAAAACTAGAAAGTCGTGTTGTTATTACAAAAAATCTATTTGTGAATCTATTTTAGCGAATGTAAGTGTTGTGAATAAACCGGTTTGTTTTTATGTATTAACAATTATTTAAAGATAGAACCTTATTTTCTTTATAAAATCATTATAAAATCTATTGCAGTATCTTTTTGTCCAGTCAATTCAGTATTTATTGTTGCAATTAGAATGTTAAAAAACAACAAAATTCCCACTTTGATTTCAAAAGCATCAGTTTATAGTTATTTCACAATAGATAGATAAAAGTTTATTTTTCGGTCTGCTGGCCTTAAAAAATTGACATGCTTACACTTCCATTTTTTACAAAATTTCCTTACAACTACGTCTTAGAAGGTACTATCCATCCACACCTTATAACTAATCCGCTCGCTCCTATAGTCTAACCTTCCTCGCTGCGCCTCGCCTCGCACGCAATTCCCTCTTTTGTCGCTATGCCTCGCATTACCAGCCTCTGTCTCCGAGGTTAACACCTAATACTTAATTACTATTTACAATATTTACATTTCTCTTACATCTACTCCCTCTTCTATTTACAATCTTTCCTTCTCCATTCCGCTTCCTCCTTCCTCCTCTTCTTCTCTATCTTATCCAGCACCCCCTTCACCCATGCTACTCCTCTTTTGTCACCCCTTTCATGCAACAATACCTTCATGCTTATTCCCCTCCTTTCCACCTCTTTACATTCCTCTAACCAATGCTCCAATTTTGCATCCCCCTTCCGGCAATTTTCACACATTCTCTTCTCTCTAGAATGCTTTTTCTTTATGCCTTGACTCTCTTATTCTCTTCTCTTCTTCTACCTTCTCTTTCTCCATGCCATTCTTTTGAACCAACTCATATACCTCCCTTCCTTCCTCGTTCATTCTGCTAACTTCATTCATTTGCAATCCATTCGTTCTAAAATACCTTTCCCCTTCCACCTCCATCTTTGCACTACTACGTCTGTTCTCCTTCTCCCACCAACACTTTCTAACCAATTTACTTCCCCCCTCTTCCAAACATTTCTCCTCATATTTACACACTCGACTCCCTGTTATAATCCCTAAACTTGTTCTTGCTGTCTGCCTCCTAACAATATAGTTCGGTGTATTCCTTGCCAACCCCAGTATCTACTTTACAAACCTCTTCTGTACCCTATTTTGCTCCTCACTTACCTTCTAACCATACACCTCCACTTTGTAAAATAAGACACTCATCACTAGTGAATCAAACAATTTTATTCTCCTTTCAAAATCATCTCCAAACAATCTCTTCCCATGCTCCTAGACCTGCCTCATCACAACATTTTCCCTTCCCACTCTCTCTTCCCTTCCACTCCCCTCACCCATCTCTTGCACCTCCTTTCCTGAACACCGTAAGTTTCGACGTAAGTATTGTCAATAGTGCTCCTTCTCTCTCTCTAAAGCCCGCCTGCGTCTCCGGCAATATTCCTTTCCCCTTAACATCCTTTCACATCCTATCTGCTAACACCATTGCGTATATTTTTTACGCAGTATTCATGAGCGTAATTCCTCTATAATTTTCCTGCCTCTCCCTATCCCCTTTCTTAAACAGTGGTGCAATCAACCCCTCTCCCCACCCTCTTGGAAATCCCTTCCCCCTCAATACCTTTTTTACTACCCCCTTCAGCCTCTGCCTTACCTCTTGTGTGCCAAACAGCTAGGTTTCATTCTCTACCCCGTCAATCCCTGCCGCTTTCGATTTTTTCAACTTATCATCTGCTTCTCTAATTTCTACGTACTCCTCCCTTTTTGCAGTTCCTTCCTTACACTTCCTGTACTTCTTTCTTACCTTTCTCTTCATCATTTAACATTCCCTATCCCATCACGGCCTTACAATTTCTTTCTTTTTTTCCTAAATACCTTCTTTTGCACACAACCTTTCACTTTCTCTTGTAGATCCTCAAATATCTCGCCCATGACACCCCCTCCATCAACGACCCTTCTTTCCAATCCTGCCTTTTGCCAGCCTCCCCCTGTATCCACAAACTCTATGGCTGATGGTCTGATTTCACCCTTCCTTCCACTGCGAATTTCTCTATCTCCTCAAACCCTTGCATATTCATAATCACGTAGTCTATCACCGATACACCCCTCTTACTTACATACGTGTGTTCTCTCTCTTCATCCCCTCTTACCATACCATTCGCCATCGCCCACTCTCTATTCTACATCCAGTCTCTTAGAATCTCGTCCTCTTTATTTATTATTTTATCGTTCGATTTTCTTTCAAAGATCTTTCCTTCCTGGTACAGGCCCCCTTCTCGCCCAATTCTCGCATTAAAGTCTCTCCCCATTACCATCATACCCTCATCTCTCTCTCCTAGTAAGTTTTCTACCCTTTTTTAATTCTACTTATTCCATCCTTATTGTACACAGTCACAAACTTATACATCACCCCTCCTAGCTTCACAGCCCTCATTTGCACGCCCTCTCCCTCTCCATGAACTTCTTTCTCTAATCCATCCCTAACCCCTGTTATAATCCACCCACTATCCCTTCCTTTCCTTCTTAGTTTGACCGCCTCCTGTAGCCTTTAACACCTCCTTCAACACCTCCATCTCCTCGTCCCATACCCATATTTTCTCGTCTATTTTTATTTTCCGATTACCTACCTTCACTGCTCTCTCTTCGCTTCTCTTCTTCCTAGACCTGTCATTTAGCATTCTCTGAACATCCCTTTTCTTCCTCGTCAAATCTTAACCATTAAAGACCTTATTGTTCTTTATCCTATTTCTGTTACGCATTGCCCCCAATTTTTCTTCTCAGCTCTCAAATACCTTGCTTCTCACTCTCCCCCCTATCCGCTGCTTTTATTCCCGACCTTCCCGCCACCTTATCGAGCCTTTTTCCACCCTTTCCTTCCACATCCTAATATCTTCTTCCATCTCATTTATTTTATACTCTTTTTCCTTCCTCACCGACACCAACTCCCTCTGCAATCCTTCTACTTTTCCCCTCAACTCTTTTACTTCGTTTCGCCATCTCTCATCTCTTACCCTCAGGTCCTCCCTCATACTTTCCATCTGCTCCATAGCCCCCCTTAAGTCATCCATTAACCCTTTGATCTCGCCTATCAGCACCGGGATAGCCTTCTTCTCTGCCTTCCTCTCCATTTGGGGGGGGGGGGG
>NC_046658.1:152943259-152948253 GCF_010883055.1 Belonocnema kinseyi
CCTCCCCTGATCGCTTCTTCAGCTCCGATTCTTCCCCCTCTCTGACGCGCCACTTCACGCCGGGCCACGCACAACTGGCCGTCGTGTCCCTCTGGAAATTTCCTCCCCATCTACTTCACTACCAGCACTGCCAGTACTCTCGCTGCCCACCTCCCGCTCATCCGCCAATAACTGTAACCTATCCATACACAAAAGTACTCACTGCCGCCCACAAATGTCTCTTAGGGCTGCTGCCTCTTACCACCCTAAAGTTTCAGTTTCTTTGCCCTATTTCATTTATCACATCCTCTTTAGCCACCCTTTTCTCACCCCTAACATCCCTTATCACTACAAGAACCTCCCTTGCCCGCCATGGAGGCCCAAAAACCTAAACACAAAACTACCCCGCTCCCTTGAAAACCTATCCTCACTTTCCCTATTTAGCCAAATCCCCCCCCCCCCAACTAAAATACAAATTAATTTCTATCTTTTCAATGTACCCCTCACAACCGTACTCACTTCCTAGACTTACACCCTCACACTCCACTCACACCTCCCACACAAACTTTGTAAAATCTTCTCACCGCCTGTCACTGTACAATTTATCACTACCGCCACCAACATGCAAGTCTCAATTATTTAAAAATATTTGTCATTAATTTTCAAAAAAATATTTGGTCATTGACATTAGCTTTAAACGTATATTTTTTCAAGTCAGTACCTTTTTACTCGTGTGTCGAAATCAAGTACCTCAAATTCGAGCTTGATATTTTCACCTTCAAAAGCCAACACAATTTTCTTCACTCTCCTATTGCATTGCAAAGAAGTTGAATCGCGGCGATCTGGACCCGGATCTAGACCCGGGTCTAGCAGGATTTGATTGTTATTCATGTAAGTGACATAAATTTGTTGTGGACTAAACTTTAAAAATCTGTAATCAATATTTATTATAAGAACTATATCGCATTTTTTTAGCGTTTCTCTTCAAAGTTAATGTAGAACCACAAGAAATGAAAAAATTTTTATGAGTAGAAAAAATCTTAAATTGCTTATAAACAAATGAGATTTTTATTAGCAAATTCAAATTTGTAAATTCAAAAACATATTTCTAAAATAGAGATTCATGAATACAAATTTTTACGTCACAGTTGTTAATATTCAATAAGCCGTTTAAAAACAAAATTTTAATCATGTTGAAACATTATAATTTTCTTATTAACTTTTACAACAAAATTGTTTCACCATCTAAGCTTTATGTAATATTTTTTAACACGAGAAGTAGGCCTGCGTGCGTTCCCGCGCATTATCCCCGAAATCTATGCGACATCAATTTTCTGTACTCGTGAACAATCATAGAAACTCGTAAATTTCTTTAAATGCCGTAAAATAATGAAGATATACTGTGATCTTTAAAACCCCATTAAATCTTATGCAATTTCTAACAAAATTATCATTTTAAAAATCTAAATTAGATTAAAATAAAATTGAAAATCCTATTTAACGTTCAATAATCAAATTAATGTATAAAATTCTTAGAAATAAAACTAAGAATTAGACGAGAAAATTTGGACAGCCAAATAAATAAAAGGCAACAGAAATAAAAAAGGCAAGTAAGTGGATTTCTTTGGTTTTTAATTACAATCGGAGCATTTCATGGTGGTTGTCCACATTTGGTCGTTAGATTGTAGGTATTATGTTAAAGAATTATGACAAAACGATCCAAAATGACTTCACACTGTCTCGAGGTAAAAAACGTTATTGAAAATATGTGATTTTATTTGATAATTCAATTATTAACATTTCTATTAAAAATTCATATTTTTTGGTTAAAGAATGAACTTAAACTATTTTGTCAGATATATCTTTTATGGGTGAAAGAACAAACTGTTTTATGAAAATTTGTTTTCTTTAATTTGAGAATTATTTTTTATGATCAAGTTATAAAAATTATAAATGATAAAAGAAACAATGATGCGCACAGGCACAGGCAGAGAACAAAACATTTTTTTTAGTCTTTCTTAAATCATATACAAAAGAACCTCGATTATCCGAGGTAACGTGGGAAGGAGATACCTCGGATAAGCGAAAACTCGGATAATACGGAAGAAGTACAAAATTCGGAAGATGTATCTACTTTTCACATATATTTTAAATAGAAAAATAAATATAAACATGTAGCAAATAAAATTAAGCGACTTACGAATGTATATTTACCTTTATGGTACAAAGCATTGTAACTAACGTTGCTTAAGGAAGTCGGTCATAAAGCACTGTTTCAATCTTCTCAATCGTTTTTTGGCTGCAATATCTGTTTTTTAATGACTCCCCGTATTTTTCGAGCATACGCCTCGGTTAATGCGAAGTGCTTGGATGAGTGCCGTTTTTTTCGGATAACGCGGAGCCTCGGATAATCAAAGGCCGGATAATCGAGGTTCTACTGTAATCAGAATTTTCCAGCTATTTGTTCATTAAATAGATGAATAACATCTATTGGCATCATTTTTACAATCTACTACTCATTTTTAATCAAGTAATTTTATCGTCAAAATATTACTTTAAAATTGAATAATCAAAAATACCATTAAAATTTTATTTAGTATTAAAATTTTGTATAACAAATCATATCTTACTTATCATCATTTTCTGCCCATACAAACCCTGTACATTAGGTTGGTCCTTATTTTTCGATTTTGGACTCTTCTTGATTCCCCCCCCCCCCTCCCCCTATATTGTTTGAATTACCAAAAAAACGATATTCACTAAATTTGAGCGAAATCGGTTAATACTAACATAAGGCCCAAAGCAGTAAAAGTTTCTCATGAAATTAACATGGGAAAAAGTACCGTAAAACGTAAAATGCAGTTATTTTTTAAATATTTGATCGGAATCCTTTGTCTCGTCTTCAAAATTTACAAAACGGCAGCTCCCTTAATTTGAACTAAAATTACCATTTCCACAATTAATAGCAAAATCTCGTCAAATTCTTACAAGAGGCAGATTTTTTTATTGGAACGCCCGCGATGACAATTAAAATTCATAGTTTTGAAAAAAAATAAAGATGCCTGCCTAAAGTTTGTTTTTTAAAATCATTTTTTGTTTTTTTTTTCTCGGTGAAAACTTTTCAGGTGTCAATTAAAAGGAAAACTTTAATATTGTTTAAACGTTTGAAAGGTTAGCTGCTAAAATAACAAAAAAATGCATCGCTAAACTCTTTCATAAAATATTTTTTTATATTTTCTTTGAATTTGTAAAAATTATGTAACTTTTCAAAACAGTAATAAGGCGTCATTTTTACTTCATTGAACATTTCGAGATCTAGTTTCAACCATACACTTTGTAACGATACAACTGATTTTTTTTTAAAATTTAAATATGGCCTTTTTTAAATTTGCAAAATTTTTACTCTCCCACTTTACGAAATATGTCGTTTTTTTACAATAATGTAGCATTTTAATTGACACCTATAAAGTTGTCACAAAAAATGAATAGAAAGTTATACATAAACCTGCGCACAGTGGTCCGGCGGCCTGATTTTCTGGCCAAAACCCCCAAAACCGAAAATTACCGTATGAGATTAAGCTACATATATTTGTCAATAGATGGCATTGGAGCTTTAAAATCCAAAAGGTCTGGTGTTAGTATTGAACACCTGGCCCATGGTGAAAGCTCAAAAGTGCCATTTGTCGAGATCGGCGCGAGACTATATACGTGCACGCTTTCGGGTGCCGAACTAAAAGTGGTGTAGTTTTCGTAATTTTTGATAAAAAAAAGCAAACCAAAATGGATGTTGTTCCGAAAGGTATGTACATTACGAAAATATTTTAAAACGACCATTTTTTTGTATTTTCAGCCGCAATATTAATGACGGAATTCGAGTGCTCTATTTTCCTTTTTTTTCAATTGTGAAATTCTTCTCATAGAGAATTATTTTTTATCCTACGAGATCCTGCGGTGATTTTACCGTTTCCTAGTGTAGAAAAGTATACAGATTGTAAAACCGCCGGTATCACCCACCCGTGTTCACCCCATTCGTCGAAAATACGCATTAATTGAAGCCGGTCGCTGCTAATCATATAGTACATGTTGGGGAGTTAGCGCCGTGGGGGGGGGGGGGGGGGGGGGGGGGGGGGGGGGGGGGGGGGGGGTAATAGAAAATGGGTTTTTTCTGTGTATATACCTGGGAAGTGTTAGAAATTCATCTATTATGTACACGATGTTCTTTTTGAATTCCATTGGAATTTTGGCAGTAAATATCGTGCAAGGGAGCGATGAAAAAATTTTTTGCTAATAATATTTTTTTTTATTATGATTCTAGAGGAAAGTTTTTCTTTCGACAAGAAGGCAGATTTGATCTAAATTTTCGGCGTCAAACTCATCGATGACGTAACGCCCTTATACGTCATATCGAACAGCATTCGCGACAGGCCTTCAAGAAAGTTTTTTATGTTTTGAAAAAAAAATGAAAAAATGCCCATAACACGAAAAATCATTTCCTAGAGGGTAATAAAAGCTAGTTGAAGGATTTTTAGATATTTTTTCGCATTATTTGAATCACTTATGGCAAAATATTTTTGATCTAAATTCAGTGATTATATGAGCGTTTTCTTCAGAAACAGCGTCCATATTCATTGATATTAATCTCGGAAACTACGAATCCCAGAAAAAAGTTAACTTCAAAGAAAATACTCTATTTTGTAAAGAGAATACGTAATGAAAATTTCATAAGCATGCGAAAAGAATTTTTTTAGTGATAATATCAAGTAGCGTAAACACTGAGTGAGAGATTTAATTGATCGAGAAAGTACGAGGGTAGTTCAATAAGTCCATAGAATGAAGTATAAAAACAATTTTTTTGGGGTAATTTTTTTTTTTATTTTTCAACATAATCTCCTTGGAGCTCTATACACTTGGTAAATCGCTTTTCAAGTTTTTTTAATCCTTCAGAAAAGTGCGTTTTCGGAAATTCCTCAAAATAAGCACTTACAGAGGCAATGACGTCTTCGTTGTCTGGAAAT
>NC_046658.1:152948353-152966470 GCF_010883055.1 Belonocnema kinseyi
GCGTTTATTCTCAGCTGAGAGCAAACGCGGCACCCATCTTGCCGATAGCTTTTTCATGCCTAATTTTTCAAGTAGAATTGAAACAACTGCACCTATAGATATGCGAAAAAAGAGCTAAAAAAATGTCTTTGTTGTTGTTTTTTTCTACCATTTTTTTCGAATTGGCGAGCGTATAAGGATACAACAAAAATTTCGTAATTTTTGGCCATTTACACGCAAAGAAAAATATTTGAGCACAACTTTGATATAAACCAATAAAAATAATTTGATAAGATCTTTCAAATGAGCTCCTGCAGAGTTTTGTAGGTCCATTTATTTCCGAGATATGGAGTTACAAAGGTAGAGTCGCTTCATTCTTGGGTGGGCAAAGATTATTGGGCGGAAGTGTACATTGACTTAAATTTCATAACTTATATACTCTTTGATTATATTCACGTTATAAGTCTATGAGTTAACATATAAATTCATGAAATATTAATTTAACCAGGTCAACTTCCCGGACCAAGGAGCCAGTGCCGATGACCCAAAAAACCTTGATAATTTTAATTTCAGCAAAATCACACTACTTTTCACGAAAATGTCCACCATTTTGGGCCCACCATTTTGAATTTTGCAATTCTGATTTCATTTTTGGAATCAGCGACCCAAAGAACTTTAATGATATGAATTTCAGCAAATTCGAAACACTTTCCAGGAAAAATGTCCGCCAGTTTGGATCCGTAAAACTGAATTTGACCATTATGATTTCATTTTCGGAATTAGCGACCCAAAAACCTTGATCATATGAATTTCAGAAAAATGTCAACAATTTTCACGAAAAATTTCCGCCAATTTGGGCTCGCCATTTTGAATTTGGTCATTCTGATTTCATTTTCGGAATCAGCGACCCAAAAACCTAATGAGTATGAATTCCGTCAAAATCGTACTATTTTTGTTTGAGTTTTTGAGTTTTTACCAGAAAATCGGGTCGCCGGACCACTGTGCTGCGTCTTGTAAGAATTTGACGAGATGTTGTTATTAATTGTAGAAATTGTAATTTTTGATTAAATTTAGGGACCTGCCATTTTGTTAATTTGAAAAAAAAATTTTTTGTGTAGATTTATTTGCTTAGAATAGTCTGAAAGTCGTTATAGTACAGAGCCAATGAATCTCAATAAAATATTTAAAAAATTACTGCGTTTAAAATTTAACGTTACTTTTCCCCCATGTTAATAGAATGAGAAACTTTAAGTGCTTTTGGCCGCATATCAATATTAACCGATTTCGCTAAGATTCGGTGGAGATCAATTCTTTGGCCATTCAAACAAAAAAGCGGGATGAGAACACAGAAATTCAATATAGAAAACCACGAAGAGTAAACAAGGGCCACCCTACTGTACATTGAACTTAAAACATAATGAGATCAGGAAATTTGTTTACCAAATGATAGACGAGAAAGCAAACAACAACATTTGTTCATAATTGGCATGCCCATAACATATCCTATTTCGCTCTTATTTGTCTGTCGTTGCGCGTGGGTAATGATGTTACGCGACAGCATTATAATACAATATGTTCTCGATTGGCTACTGATAAAAAGTTTCTTCCTAATCGCAATCGAATTTTATTCGCAGAGATGATGTATCTTCGAAACTCGAATCGCCGGCTTGGATATTCCCGAGGAATAAGCCGAATATATCCAAGTTTTGCAAGTGAATATTCAAGCACTTCGTGAGAAGGAGGCCTGCCCGGAGGAGACCGGTGTCTGACCGAAGAAGAAGAAGAACTTGGATTACCTTCTTCATGAGGATTCCTTGGAGACTGTAGTGATCCGTGATTTTCAAAAAGTTTAAAAAAATTGTTTTGGGAGATTGGGTATCTCTTACCTACTAGACAATCCCTTATTTCATCTTGCGTCACATTAATAACCTTGCCGCTTATCATATTTATTTTTATTCGCGAATGATGTTTATCCATCCTATAAATACCCCGGAGTGTGTCACAATACTCCGTTATTACATAAATGTCACCATCGGATGTTGATAATACCAAATATTCGTGGTTTGGTTCAAATGAATGGGGCAATTTGTCTCTTCACATTTCAATTTTTTCGTCTTTAGAAAAAACGTATCGTCTAAATTTAAATCGCTGATTTTTATTCGTGTAAGGAGGCTCCATACGGTCTGTACGGAGTCGGTATTTGCAAAAGCTTTAATATAGTTTTTTGGAAAGATACGAGATGCTTGCCTACTGGACAATCCTTCATTTTATCTGGGTTCAACTCAGTAACTTCACTGCTTATCATGTTTATTTTTACTCTCGCATGATATCTATCTGACCTATATATTGCACAAAGGAACCATTGGATAGTGATAATACAATTTGCTCTTGGGTTGGAACCGGTACCCGCTTATTCTGACCCTCTCGTAGCCTGATTGGTTTACCGATTTCGTTGAAAAATTAAACTATTTCACAAAGATTCATCTTGTTTGCTTTAAAAATCATCTGTTTCAATAAAAAAATTAACTATTCTGTTGAAATTTCCTCTCTCCTATTTCGGGTGAAAATGATACTTTTTTTATTTACCTTCTGAACCTATTAATGCGTAAATGCATATTTTGAGCACACATTTTTAAGTACACAATTTTCTTGAAAAAAACAAAGTTATTTTTGATCAAAATCCTATATGGAGGGTCTTCTAACGTACTCTTTTAGAATTTGCAATTTATTTTGTAAAAAAATGCAATAACTTTATTATGTGGCTTTAGTCTGTAAACGCGGCAACAAGTTATAGCACTTTCAAAATCCAAAAAATCAAAAGAAAATGACCATTTAAATCCAATAAAAAGTAAAATTAGAAAATGTCAAGAAAAAAAACGTTACTTTTCCAAGGCCCTACGAGACTGTGTAAAGAACTTTTTGAACTTTGATTTAAAAAAAATCGAAATTTCACATTTTTATCGAAAAGAAAACTAATAAAATAACAATAACTCTATTTTTTTAAAGAAAGCAAGATACAAAAACAGATGGATTGACAAGAATTGTACTTTCATTTTCAAAATCTAAATGCCCAAGCCCAGGCAGAGGTACATAAAAAATGTATTGTGTTTGATATAAAAGTGTTAAGCATGATGTAGAAAATTTGACATTTGGGCAAAATCGAGTGCGAAGTGCAAAAAACAACATTTGCGCGCAGTCTTCAATTTATTTTAAGTTTTTGTGTGTTACGTGAAATATAATTTTACAATTTTTTTTCTCGAAAAGAATAAAATTGACGAAAAAATTTTATTAAGTAAAAAGTGCTTATAATTATTCAAAGAACACTTATGTTTTTTTCAGAAGTTTAGCCTCACGCTGTTTCACAAAAACCGCCATTTAAAAAAAAAGGGAAAAAAATTTCGCTCACTTGATTATTTAAATGCAGGATGAATAACAAAAATTGATTAAAGGAAAATAAAACAAAAATTTTGACTTTCGTTCGCTAAACTCAAAAATAATAAAGTTATTGAATTTTTTTACAAAATGAGTTGCAGACTCTCAAAGAACATCCTCGAAAACTTCCTATATAGAATTTTGCTCAAAAATAACTTTGTTTTTCCAAGAGAATTGTGTACTTGAAAATAATAGGTTGAATTAATAAATTAAGCTATATCCGGCAAAAAATTAAATTAAACAAAAAGTTGTTTTTAGTTTATAAAAGTTAATATCCAATAAGAAAAATTAAATTTTCTACAGATTATTTCAGATTTTAATTAAAACAGATGAACTTGTTACCGAATAGTAATTAATAATTAATTTTTAGTAAAGAATATAATTTTTCATCCTGAAATTGTACAGTTGAATTTTTAATCAATCTTGAACAAAATACTTGAACCCTAATCAAAAAGATCAGTTTTCAAACAAATAGTGGAGTTTTAAACTAAAAAAGATAAATTTTTAATTAAAAATATAAATATATAAAACCAGAAATAGTATCATTCCTTTTTAGTTAAAAGAATTAATATTTAACAGCAAACAATTGAATTTCAACCAATTATTTGAAATTTTACTAAAATAGATGCATTTGATGATAGAGAGTTGAATTTTCAAGCAAACAGATTTATTTTCAACCAAGAACACAAAAATTTCAAATTTCAGTGTTCCACCAAAAGTGGGATATTTAAATTTTCAGTTAAATAGTTTAATTTTTAACAAAACAAAAAAAATGGAATGTGCAACTTAATAGTTTTGTTCTTTATCAAAAAGATGAATTTTTAAACCAGAAGACTAATTTCTTACAAAAATGACGAATTTTCGTCGAAATGTGTGCATTTTCAAACAAATGTTTGAATTTTCAACTCAAACGAACAATCTTTAACTTCAAATGTGAATTCTCTACCAAAAATCGTATAATCCAATTTTATCTTACATAAATTAATTTTTGACTAACTATAAATGAACTTTCAACAAAATAGTTGAATTCTCAATTAAAAAGATGAATTTTCAAGGAAGTAGTTTTATATTTCTAACAAAAAACACAAATTTTCAAGCCAATAATTCCATTTTTAACTAAAAAAGATCAAGGTTTAATAAAAAATATCAAATTTTAAACAAAAATAGAATAATGCAGTTTTTAGTTTATAAAAGTTAATATGCAATCAAAAAAATTAAATTTTCTACAGATTATTAAAGTTCTTAATTAAAACAGATGAATTTGACACCAAACAGTAGAAGTTTTAACAAAGAAGATTAATTTTCACTTACAAAGGTTAATTTTCTATTAAGGAAATTTTTAAAAATAAATAACAGAATTTTGTAGAAATTTTGTATGTAAGTTGTTGGCTTTAAGGTTAGGTGAATTAAAACTAATTTAGTTGTTTCAAACATTTCGGCACACAATGATGGCCTTCATCAGTAAGTTTTATTAAATCTGTGAAAAGTAGACAACATCTTGCAGTCACGTAGTTTTTACAATTGGATGCATTATTTTTTTTATTAATTTTAATTTTTAATTTTATTTTTATTAATTTATTATCTTACTTGTGAACTAATAAAAAATTTAAATTATTTATTTTTAATTTAAAATGTTTTAAAATTGTATTAAGTACTATTGATAAATCTTGCAGTACTCTTAAAACATTATTTTATTTTAAAGAAGTGCAATTAATGAAAAAACAATACCAATGTAGTCGAAAAAGATTTGTAATCAATGTTTTATTAAATGAAACAATTTTTAATTGAAAAAGTTGTTGCAAATTATTTTTTCAGTGACGTATCTGTAATTATATTAAATTTTTATTATTTGATTCCCTTTTTGTTATATTTCAGATGATTTGTTTGTACGAAATTTATTATTATAAATTGTAAGAAACCTTATACAGATGTAAATTGTTTTCAACTATATTCATTTTCAATCCTAGAACCATATAAAAACAAGTGTTTTTCTTTGTTCTACAAAGAACGATTAGTTTTCAAACAACAATGATATAATGCAAATCTTTCTTAAAGATATTAATTTTTAATAAACAAAAAGAAATCAAGAAAATAAACTTTTAATAAAATAGTTAAATCCTCAATCAAAAAGATAAACTTTCACACAAATATTGGAGCTTTCAAATAAAAAAGATAAATTTTTTATTTAAAATATAAATATATAGAACAAGAAGAAGGAATATTCCTTTTTAGTTGATAGAATTAATATTTAACAACAATCCAATTTTTCAACAAATCAGTTGAAATTTATTAAATTAGATGAATTTGATAATACATAGTTGAAGTTTCAAACAAGCGGATGTATTTTTAACCAGGAAGATTAATTTTATATAAAAAAATCTGCCTACGCCGCTGGCACAATCTCATGGCGCGCTGGGAGCGCGGCTGGCAAGTTTGAGCGCGCTCAAGGCGCGCGACGCAGTAATCTCGAGCTTCGGGCTCGGATATTTATTTTTTACGTTTTGAATGGTTTAATAAAACTTTATCATTCATCATTTATTCATCTTTTTTCGTATCCTGCATAGTTTGTCCACAAAATGCAATTTTTTATTTTTCATTATTTTTTGTGCAATCAAAAATAGAAAATTCAAATTTTTGATTGCACAAAAAATAATGAAAAATAAAAAATTGCATTTTGTGGACAAACTATGCAGGATACGAAAAAATGCAATTTTTTATTTTTCATTATTTTTTGTGCAATCAAAAATTTGAATTTTCTATTTTTTAAGAAAATCCAAAAATTTTTTATGATTATCTTGTAGGGCTTTCAAAAAGAAATGTTTTTCTTTTTTTGACATTTTTTTCATATCGTACGTTTTTTGGCTTAATATTTTGATTTTCGTCGATTTAAAAAATGATGAAAATGTTATAACTCTCAGAATTTTCTTTTTATCGAAAAAATTCATTAGAATAAATTCTTTTTTCTTTTAATAATACAAATAACCGTACATATAATTTTCAATTCAGAAAAAAATGGTCTCAAAAACTTTCAAAATGCACTCACTTTTTGAATTTTTATCAAAAATGACTGGCTAATGAACTCGTCATTTCTTTTAGTACCTAAAAAAGTGTGCCAAAGATGGATTTGATCCATTAATTTTTTCGACAGTTATCGTGTTTACGGACGGACGACTTTGTTCTTAATTACAAAGATCAATTTTCAACCACGAAGACTAATTTCCTACCAAAAACACGATTTTCATCGAAATATGTACATTTTCAAACCAATGGTTGAATTTTCAAATAAAAAATATCAATTTTTAATTTCAAATATCAATTCTCTACCAAGAATGGTGTAATCCCATTTTATTTTACATAAATTAATTTTTGACTAGCTATGAAGGAATTTTCAATAAAATAATTGAACCCTCAATGAAGAAGATGAATTTTCCACCGCGAAGATTAATTTCCTAACTCAAAAAGACGTTTTTAAAAAAAAGTACTTTTTTAACGAAAAAAAAATCGATTTTTTTTTAAATATCATTTTTCTATCAAAAAAAGTGTAATTGAATTTTTTCGTAAATAAATGAATTTTTCACCAAAAAAGGAATTTTTAACAAAATAATAGAATTCTCGAAAAAAAGATGAAATTTCAATTAAGAAGTTTATTTTTCTACCAAAAATGACGAATTTTCAAAAAAATCCTAAATTTCTAAATAATGTATCAAAGCAGATAAATTTGTTTCTAAATAGTTTAATCTTTAACAAAAAAAGATCGATTTTAAACCAAAATGATTAATTCTCTACCAAAACAGAAAAATTAAAAAAATTAAATTATTAATTAAAAAAGTTCAATTTATAATTTAAAATATCAATTTTCAATCAAAAATAGTAGAATCGAAATTTCCTTTAAAGAATTTGATTTTTGACAAACTGAAGAGGAAATTTTTTTAATAATTGAATCCTTAATAAAAAATATTAATTTTCAATCAAGAATATTACTTTTCTACAAAAAATTTAGAATCTTCGACAAAATATAGAACGATTCAAACAAATATATGATTTTTATCTAAAATTTTATTTAAAAAAATATAATTTTTTAAACAAAAGTAATATAAGTGGATTTAACCATCATAGAAATAAATTTAAAAAAAATATAAATTTTAAGAAAATACTTGAATTTTCAATCAAAAAGGTTCGTTTTAAGCCGAAACAGATGAAGCTTCAATTAACTTAATATTCAACAAGAAATGGGATAGTTCAGTTTTTAGTTCAAAAAATTATTTTCAACTTAAAGAAGTGTGATTAAAAAAATAGATGTGTTCTCTACAAAAACAGATTGTAATTAAAAATATAAATAAATTTTTAACCAGAAATAGAAGGTTAAATTTTCACTTCAATACATTAATTTTGAAAAAAAATGGTCAGAAAAATCGTTGAATCCTAAATCAGCAAGATGAATGTTCAAACAAGAAGATTAATTTTCTACTTGAAAAGACGAATTTTTAACAAAATCCCTGAATGTTTCAACAATTACTCAAATTATTAACTAAAAAAGATCACACTTTAATTTAAAAAATTAGTTTTCTACCAAAAGTATCACGGTTTAATTTCCGAAAAAAAAAGAATTTTCAAAAAAATAGTAAATTTTTTAACCAAAAAGATGAACATTTTTCACAACACTGTCACCCTACATGATAAGTTTTCAAGTATTTATTTGTTAAAAGTGTTATTTTTAATACAAAATTTCATTAATCTTAATGTAATTTGAAATATAATAATTATTAGTTTAATTTTAAAGAAAATATTTATGTTTGTCATAAACTTTAATGTGAAAAGTCCAGGCTAAATTGATTTATAAAAATTGCGTTGTAAAAATGCAAAGTTCATTATTTAAAGAATATTATTATCTTCAACGTGAGTTACAAAATTTTAATAAATGCTTTTCATCAATATTAAGTGTAAATTAATTTTTAATAAAAATTAGCTGATTTCGAATAAAATACTTCAATTTCATTTTCTACCAAAAAATATAAAATTTGTTGAAATCCTATTATAAAAGATTAATTACAGTTTCAGATACAGAACTCATCCCTTGTTGTCTTCTATTATTTTATACTAATATTTTCTAACATTCATTAAATATGTATAACATAGAAAAGATAGGCTTTTCATTTATTCTTTTTCACAAAAGATAAATAGGCGCGCGCTGCGGCGCGCGCACGACTGCTCGTATATTATATAATAAAAACGATAGATATATATTAAATTATTATATTCACCAAAAGAATTAACGATGACCGTCCAAGTGAAAATAAAAGTATAGACCTGCATGAGTATTCGTTATCTCAAATATATGTGACAACGATTTCATTAGTTACAAGATTGTCCTTCGCAGATAAGGGTATTATTTAACATTTCTTTCTATGATCATTATAATTATCACAGTGTCACCTAAAAGGAGTTTTGAGAATTCAAGGGATTCAGAGTTCAAGAAATTGAGAGATTTAAAGATGTTTAGGGACCCCGGACTATTCAAGGAATTTAAGGAATCCTGAGAATTCAAGGGATAAAGAGAGTTTTTAATGAATTCAGGGAATTCTAGACATTCAGAGAATTCAAGGGATTTATAGAATTTAAGAAATTTAGAGAAGTCAAGGAATTCAAAGGATTTAACTCACGCATAGAATTTCAGTGACTTTGAACAATTCAGAGAATTCAAGGAAATTAGAGAATCCAAGGAATTGAGAAAATGCCAGGAATGCAGAGAATTTAAGGAATCCAGCGAATTTAGGCAAATGAGAAAACATAGGGAATTCAGAAATTTTCATGAATTCAGGGTATTTAATGAATTCCTGGAATTCAAGGATTCAGAAAATTCAAGGAACTCTGAAAATTCAAGAATTCTGAGAGTTCAAGGGATACAGTGAATTCAAAGGATTCTGAGATTTCAAGACATTCAGCAAATTCAAAGAATCCAGAGAATTCAAAGAATTAATATATTCAGAGAATTCAGAAAATTCAAGGGATTGAGAGAATACAAGGGATTCATAGAATTCAAGAAATTTAGAGAAGTCAAGGAATAAAGAGAATTCAAGGAATTCAAAGAATGCTTTATACAAAAACGCTCCTTTGCCTATTTTTTTATACCTCATGATCATTTTGAGAAAACAGTATTTCCTATTTGGTTTTCCTTGCTCCAAATACACCTTGGCGTATATCTTTAACCTAAACTCTATTCTAATCTCCTGAAAGTATCCCTTGACAATCCCTAGAGCAGGGCTTAGTTGCTATTCATTTTTAGCATAGGTCTTAACATTATCCATATAAGATACATGCTCTCCTAAGGCGGCAATTATCTTTTCCGTAATCAATGCAGTCCGACAATAGGTCGCGCTTGTAGAATTTTGCGTGTTTGCAGACACATCTACGGATAGGCACATTCTTTAGATATCCCTGATGCGCCTTTTTTTAACCGCGTTGTACGTCAATTTCGGGCCACATAGGACCGATTGTCCGAACAATCCTATCACTGGGGATAGTTTAGTGTGTGATAAAACATCCGCAGCTCTAGTGCGAACTGCGTAACCTTAGTGATAATATTCCTGCTACATGTTATGTAGTCATTCACACACCGAATTCGGAACACGTATTGCCTAGCTTATCTTTGTGGTGAGTCCATGTTGTCGTCTTTTAGTCTTATGGTCAGCCGTTAGTTTCGTTTTACGGCTTTATTTTGCTAAAGATCTCGCTGCCTTATACACTCAACAAATGATAACCCAAAGGTCGGAATCTTCTGTAAAATCCACAGGAACCTCGACATCTAGTTCAGCCAGATCCCTTGGCTTGAGAGAATTCTGAAATTTAATGTTTCTCCTGGTTCTGAAGCATCACTTTTCCTCTTTTGGAAACGTGCTCGCGGTTGATCTCAGTATCGCTTCTCATATTTTGTTTCCGGCTTGTTATGGCTGCGGATAATTAGATGCACTGCTTATATAATCCATTCACGGAGTTTTTCAACACGGCTTGGCAGTCGCTTATGCGAAAAATTCGAAAAACCAATCCCCACTTATTTTGATGTTTCTCGGCCATATAACTGGTCATTGCTTCAGTGACTCACCTACTGGAAATGCAACAGCTGGCTCGGCTCCAATGAAATTTGGTCTCACTGCTAGTTTCGCTAGCCTGTCCCGATATCTCATTGCCCCCGATGCCACCGTGACCAAGGATCCAAAGTAGAGTAATTCTGCTTTCTTTTGCTAACTTGTTCAGTGCTTTAAAGCACTCTGATACTAATAGTGACGTGGTCATTGTTCCGTCTAGGGCTATTCTATCAACCCTTCTGTCTGAGCAGATACGGATGTTTCATTGGTTGCTATACTCCTTTGCCTTGTAGGCGCACTGCAGCATGGCCATAATTTTAGGTTGTAGAACTGTAGCGTAGAACCCCATCGTGATTGTAAGGCTCATTGCATTCCTTCTACGATATACACCGCTTCCTGAGTTCTCCTTGTTCTTGGAGTCATCTGTATACCATTTTTCTCCATTATCGGGCAGGTGAACCTCGCCGTTAACCCATTCCTCCTTTATGGATAGGCTCACTCAATACTCCTTGTCGATGAGGGGCTCAAAATATATTAGTTCCTCCAGAGTAATCGTGAGTGTCGACTTCGAGGCACGAGTGAAGCCTGTCAGAATCAGTCCCCCTATTCATTTCAGTCGAGACTTCACAGTGAGCAGTTCCACCGTGCTGCACCAGACCACTGCCACATAGGTTAGCCTGGGTCGTACTTTAATTTCTAGTTGTTGTCCTCTCACATCCAATGTACACAAGTTCCCCTACTTATACATTCTAGTAAATATATCTACGTCTGTCTTTCTCAGATTGATCGGTAGTCCAGTCTTGTTGCATCATAAATCTACTATTCTCAGTGCACGGTGGTTCTGAAGCAAGGAGACGGGGACTCAAAATGGATGCATCCTATTTTCATAAAAAAAGGTTTACTTTTCAATTTCAATTACGTAGACAAAGCTGCTCGCAATGTCAAGATTCATAAAATCCAGTAAAAACATGAGTTTCCTTATTTATATTTCTAAATTTACCTTTACCTTTATGAATCGTAACATGTCCTTTCATTTTAAAAGAGAAACATATATAAAGATTACATACACCGATATTTAAACAAGTCTCTTTTGCTGATACGAACTCTATATAACTAGGCCTAGTTTGCTGTTGTCTATAGAAAATTTCCTTTTCAACATAGAAAAGTGTTAAATCACAAGTTCTAAATCCTTTGATATAAACTTTCATAAGGTTTTCAATATATTTACTGATGAAAAAGTTTTCTGGCCTTATTTTTCCAAAATAATTTTTCTATTAAATGCTCCACATAATTTCCAAAAAAAAGCTTGCGTGGTGGCTGTTTCTCTATAATACATCAGTGCTACGATAGGAAATGGACCCAATTGCTAGCTCCTAGAACTGCTGGCCAATGCAGTTTCTCAGCGCCTACACAGTGTCAACGGGAGTGGTTCAGACGGCACTGACTGCTTACGTTTCGAGGCACCGATTTACATGCAAGCCCAGTCAGAGGCAATCCCCGGAACTGCTGTTATATCGGAGCTCATGTGCATATATGACTTCGAAATGAGTTTTTCTATCACGGATTTGTATGCTCTACCTAACGGTAAGAAAAGAATCTCTAAATTATGTAATATATTATAAATATAATGTATGAAACAATAACTTTATCAAAATTAGCTGAAACGTTTTGAAATGTGTTGCAAAAACGGAAATACTGAAAAGGTGGCACTATTTTGAGAGCCGGTAGATCAAAATATCGATGATTATCCGAAAAGAAACAAGATTTCCTACAATAAATCATCCATACATACTTAATTTTTCTATATTTGGATTAAGGTGTAGATTGCATGTGTGTAATTAAGTGTTCTACTCGGCTTTTAAAGAGGGTGCATAGTATAAACAAAAAACTGCCATAGATCACAAAATATGCATATCAGCTAGGAGCTTCAATTTTACATTTTTTTAAACTCAAAACGATATAGAAAATTTCTGCGATAGCCGATCTTGGATCCATTTTAAGTCCACTTGTCCTTGCTTCAGGATTACCGTGAGCCGGACTCGTGAGCAGATGAAACACTTAAACTACTACAAAGCACCACAGCAAGGTCGATAAAACGCTTCGCTGCAGACATCCCGAGTCAACGGTTCTACATAAAGGTGTATCACCTGTGGTCGTATTTCCATGACTGCAATATACCCACCATGTGTTATCATGGCCGCCCTGACGAAAATCCATGGGTGAGGTATAACTGATTCTGCATGCCTTCGGAAGAAATATTACTCTCGTACCCCTCCATGCCGTTGGAACATATCAAAACATCAGATTATCTCTAGAAAGTCTCGCAAGCGGCCCTACTAAGATGTCTCGAGCCCTCTGTAAGAGAACTGGATACATTTCAGCCCGTTCAGAAGACTCATTGGTTGGCTGCCGTTTCGGACCTAGTTTTACCATAATACGCTTTGTTTGCCTCAGAGATACAACCAGAGGTTTTTCCAAAACCTTCGAAGCCCGGAAAAGGTACCCTAATCAGGTGAGCTAAAGGTATCCTCGACCGACTTTAAGTATCCGCCGCCGGTCAATTTCAGTGTGCCGAGAACAGCATCTGCGTTTCGAGAGAGGAACTTATTTTGCTCTGCCATATGTATCGCACCCCTGTATTAATCCCTTTTCGTCGAAGATGGGGCCCATAGTTCCTCCAGTTTACCAGTAGGTGCACTTCTGAATATATCTCTGGTTTTCCTGCAGAGCTATTAGAACTTCCGATTTCACCAGGATGCCTCTTCAGCCTT
This sequence comes from Belonocnema kinseyi, assembly GCF_010883055.1. Lineage (NCBI taxonomy): Eukaryota > Metazoa > Arthropoda > Insecta > Hymenoptera > Cynipidae > Belonocnema > Belonocnema kinseyi. The sequence continues at coordinate 152,961,618 of NC_046658.1, forward strand.
TCGGAATCTTTTAGGTCGACAATTACTTTCGTAAGTAAATTTGATGGTTTCCGTGAAAATTTTGGTTGTCATCTTAAAAGTGTTCACGCCCCTGATTGACATGTGGACCTCTGAAAGTGCACTCCTTAGTTCCGTAAAAGACTGATCTTCTTTCATTTCTGACGAATTTAAGGCCATCGGGTGCCTTGAATCCCAACTCGAACTCTATCTGTGAGGGATATAAGATCATCGCACCCCAGCATTGCACCCCAGCAGAAGAGGAAGACCCCTTATCTTTCGATATGGATGGTATCACTGTTGCGATCAAAGTAAGCCGATTCCATAACTAGCTTTCCTATATCTTTAAGATTTGTGACTATCATCATCAGGTCTCTCCAACATTAGCTCAAGTAGTGCAACACCGTTGACTCCCTTCGCCAGTATGAAATCTCTTGGTTTGGCTGCTTTCACGTTCCTGTAACAAAAACCAGCCCCCCACTTAATACCCTTATCGTATCTCGAACTAACCAAGGTTCTTAATTTAGGGTAATAATTATGTGCCTCTCAGCTATGCTGCTCTGTAGAACTGCTGAGGAGCCTTTGCTGTGATGGAAGTTAATTTGGGTAATCTTTAGACAGGGACAATTAATTTATGTCTGCCCCGGATATTTCTGTGGCCAACAGTCTCCTCTTGTTTCTGATCGGCAACCCTAAATTTGACAAAGAGAGCTTTTGTGCCTTTCAATGTGACCTCTTTCTAATGTCTGCCATGCTTGACGATTCACGAGGAAGTTTATCAGGCAAACACAACGTAGCTCTGATAATTGTTTGGAGCAATGCTTCCTCACTCAGATTAAGAGCTGCAGATTCCCAAATCTAAACTTTAGACGCCAGATCGGCTTCAACAAATACGAATACAAATCCTACGACCTCCTATTTACCGGCTTCTGGGCTGCTTTGTGCTTTTCCATGGTGATGATGGTAAACGTTGTAGTGGTTGATGCTCTAACTGCCGCCGTTGATTTACAAGCATGATGCTTGCCTCTCCATTTTACTTAACAGGGATCCGTACATACGTTTCTTCTTTTTGAGGGACTTACTGCTGGCTCCCGTTTCCATGGCCTTATAGGCTCGGAGAGACAGATTGGGAGGAAAGGATTATATTAGATCTTTTAAGGCCCAACTCATCTCCCTCGTTGCCACGCCACTCTCTTCTTCTACATTTAATGTACATCCATGGCTTAGGGGGTTAGTCACGTTGAGTAAGACACTTAATGAATATCCTTCGCAGGCCTCCATAGTAACGGAAATCGGTCTGGGAGGAACCCCGACACAGGGAATCAGAAGGCCTGCGTTAACTACGCTCTTTCACCCTTCTATCACACTACACTCATGAATACCAGAAGAGCCTGTTTATAGGGATCCTTTTAGCCATATCCCTACACATACAGGACGAGTTCCATTTGACCCCCAGGTTTAACAGACTTGCACCTTCCCATAAACTACAAAGTATTATTCCGGAAGTGTGGTGTCCAGATTACGGATCCCTACTCTCACTTTGATCTCTCTAATGTATTAAAAAGAATTTTTTAAGTATCAGGGTATCTAAAGTGAATGCTTGCTGTTAAAATAAATCCTAGAAATTTATTTTCATTCAATAATTTTTTATTGATTAAGATTCCAAAAGTAAGACATGGACCGAATGCTATACTGATGTCAAAATAATGTTCCAATTACCTCAATAACTTTTGATAATCGGCAGGAAATTGGTATAGACTTTTAATTTATTACTTTCGATTTAGTCTTCTTTTTTCTATCCTGGACATGGTCGAGAGCATTTCCAGATTTTGGAGAAGTAGACTATTCTTCGAGATATCCTGTGCACAGAAAAAAAGTCTTGATTCGTAATCAAAAGACGCTCGCATCAACGAAACAAGAAGATTGGACTGCCAAGACAAACTGCTTTCAGTGCTCAGTGTGTGATTGACTACATAACATCTGGTGGTTTGCTCGAGGAAAGGGTTCAAAAGTTCACCCGAAAAATGAGCATCTACTATCGAAGTAAGCGATGGAGTAAGTGGTTCTATTTCTTGAAGCTACTTACATTTATTTTAAGCATCACGAAATAATTTAATGCAGTCCTTGCAAATATTTTGGTTCTGAAAATTAGGTGCAATCAACAAAAATTGACAGAATCGTTGAATTTGGAAACGAGGATATATATTTGTAATCAACTAGTATAATTTTCCAATAGGCAAAACAGATGTTTAAATGAATACATAGATTTTCAACGAAAAAGTTGATTCTCCAAATTTAAAATATGTTTATTGAACCACGAATTACATCATTGCATTTTTTACTAGTTGAACTAAATTTCATTCAGAAGGGAAATAAAAAATTGTTGATGCAATAGTTGTCTGAGTTTGCCACCTTGTTGAAATATCTCTAGACTTTGGCCAGGCTGCTAGATATCGTTCGCCACTTTGGTGAGTGATCTCCTAATGTGCCATTTGATGAGAAGATCGGTCTTCTTATGCCGGTCTCCTGCATGAAGTTTTTTACTGTGGGACTAATTATCGTGTGAATTTAGATTTTGACTTCTTATCTTTATAATTGCGCATATTGATACTTGAGTAGGGAAAGACAAAAGAGGTGATCCTTTACTCATTCTCACAACAAACCGAATGGCGATCACTAATAACTTTTGACAAAAACTAGGGGTATCAAATTTTACCTAAATCTAATAATTTCTCTGATGAGAATGTAAAAATTATTTATTTTTCACAAATAATTTTTTGATTGTTCTGATATTTTCTATTTTTTATAACTATTGTATTTTTCCCCATAGATTAATCTTTCTTTATTGAAAATCCAACTACTTCACACAGAGAACAAGTTTTCTTAAAAAAAGCATTATACTCTTGTATTTTTTTTTTGAACGACGTGAATATACATATTTTATAATAGGAATATTTATCTGCTAGACTAGGCGAATCTTGGCATACGGAACATTGTTTCTGCAAAATAATTCCTTCCGGGGCAAATAAAAATCCTTTCATCCTTAAACTTAAAAGGAAATTCGATTTACGTTAAGAAAAACCCTTTTGTTTGAAGAAGACATTATTCTAAGTGCTTGTTACAAACTCAACTTCCTTATTAAAAATTAATTTATTGCTGTTGACGATTCAATATTATGTCAATATGAATCAATTAAACTATTCTTAGCTCAGATCTACATTTGTCAACTCAAGAATAACTAATTTCCTAATCTACAAAACTTTTATTAGGAAATCCTTTGTTTCCCCTGTTTAAAAAAAACTTCTTCGACTTAAAAAAACAAGAAAATCCCACTAGTTCTTTTCAAGAACTTATTCTTTTCAACTAAAAATTTGAAGATTTAAGTATTTTCTTTAAAATTCGATGTTCTTGAGTTCAATATTTATTTTTCAAACCGTTACATTTTTCATGAATTACATTTTGTTAATTATTATTATTATTTATCAGCATTTGGAACTCGAAAGTTCGTTGCCTCATCTACCCGAGACCGCCACGCGTCTCTATCCTGTGCATCATCCATCCACTCATTATAATCATATCCTACTTCTACCAAATCTTTTTTTAAATTATCCCTTCACCTGATTCTCGGCCTTCCCAGTGGTCTCTTACTATTCGGTTTCCCTTTCATGATTTGCGCTACCGATCTATCGTTGCCCATTCTAGCTACATGTCCCGCCCATCTAAGCTTCCTTGCTTTCATTACTCCTAAAATATTAGGTGAACCGTAAAGAGCATGTAGCTCGTCATTGTGCAGTTTTCGCCATTCGCCGGTCTCTTCGTCTCTTTTTGGGCCATATATTTTCCTAAGCACGTTATTTTCGAATACTCTAAATCTATTTTCCTGCGTTTGAGTTAATGCCCACGTTTCGCACCCATATATCACAACTGGCATGATTATTATTTTATAAACTCTTATTTTCATTCTTCTAGATAAGGATCGCGATTTTAGAAGCGGCATCGTTGCAAAATAGCACCCGTTACCAGTTTGCAGTCTTTTATTGATTTCCGTTTTAATGTCGTTGTCGCTTGTTATGATTGTCCCAAGATATTTAAATTCGTCTACTCTTTCAAATTTCATATTTCCGACCGCTAAATCGACCTCTTCATCGTTATCCCCTGCTCTATCGAGGATCATGTATTTAGTTTTTGATTCGCTAATTTCTAGACCTATTTCTTTGGCTTTTGTAATTAGTATTTCTGCATTCTTAGTTACCGTTTCTTTATCGTCTCCGAGTAGTATATCAAGATCATCAGCATATCCCAAAATTTGTAATATCCCATTGAGGGTCGCGCCCGTCGGTTCTGTTTGTACTTGTCTAACTACGTATTCTAAAATTAGATTGAAAAGTATGCAGGAGAGGGCATCGCCCTGTTTTAAACCATCGTGGATTGAAAATTCCTCAGATAAATTTCCATTTGCCCGAACTTTACCTTTGCTACCTCTTAGACAGACTTCGATAAGTCTTACCAGTTTCTTGGGGATACCTAAGAAAACAAGAATCCAATACATTCGCGCACGGATAATAGAGTCATACGCTTTTTAAAAATCAATGAGCAACTGGTGTAGTGTTTCTACATGTTCCCATTTCTTTTCTAGTAGCTGCCTAATTGTAAACATTTGATCGCTCGTGAATCGGTTCCGACGAAATCCACATTGGTAATCTCCAATTATTTCCTCGGCATAAAGTGTGAGTCTGTTTACTATTATATTGGACAAGATTTTATAGCACGATGGGACAATTGAGATTCCTCGGTAGTTATTACAGTCGGTTTTGTCACCCTTTTTAAAGATAGGTACGATAATCGAAGTATTCCAC
>NC_046658.1:152966570-153025256 GCF_010883055.1 Belonocnema kinseyi
ATTCGCAGTTAACCTCAGGGGTGTTTAACCTCAGGGGCCTTTCCTCTATCCGCAACCTGAGGACGCGCTACGTAGTGGTGATAGGTACCCACCAAGTAGACATTTTGTTAATAAGAAATATAAATTCCTAATGTAAAAGACTTGCATGTGAATTAGGTTTAGTACGTCACACATTAAATTTATAGATATTTTCACGGTGTAATATAATTTGAGGAACATCTATCAATCATAAAGTTATTCGAAAGAAGAATTGATAAGAATATCATTTTAGCATCCAATTAACCTATAGCGTTTACATAATAATTTCAGCGGCTTAAAGTATAAATTTCAGGGGTGAATTTATATCAAAACATAGTTTAATAATTACTGACCTTAATTTACACACATGTGTCTAAACTAAAAAATACAGAGACATAATAAATATATATGAAATAAAGCGAAGATTGAAATGCAACTAAGTAAAAATTATTGACAGAGAATAATATTTCTTTTTGACGAGATTGCTGTCCATTAAAGAATTTTAATAAGGCACATTTTGATCACACACACTGTTAGAAATGTTCGGAAAATTCCGACACATTTACGATACTAAAGTAACTGAAGTTTACGAAATTAATTAGGTTGCGGAAAACGAAATTCAGTAACATTTATGATAAAATTTCTACATTTTCATTTGACTTCAGAAGCAGTTTCTGAAAATTACAAATAGTCTCTGAAAATTAGAAATAGTTTCTTGAAATTACTAAATGGTAAGAGAAATAAAAGTTCTTGTAACGGAAAGAAGTGCGCAGTGGCTTGCGCAGTCTTCGCTTCTCTAGCGTGTTGCGCTAGCAGACGAAGCATGGCGGTTCAGTATCAGTAATAATTAGCGGGTTTGAGAGATTTTGTTATGATATCTTATGGAATGGGGGTACTTTATTCATCTACATAATTTTTTGAACATCACACACCAAACAAAACTGTTGTGTGAAAACACACCTAGCTAACAATTTTTTTTTAAGTCAGGGAATTTCATTGGTCAGGTAAAAGTCAGGGATTTAAAGAAGAAAAAACTTGGATAGGTCAGAGAATTTCTCTAATTTTAAACTGTCAAATAGAATAAATTTTAATTTTATTATTTTGTTTATAAAAGATCCTAGATTAAAAATGTTACCAGTTTCAGATGCTGCTGTTTGAATATTAATATGGTCAGAGAAAACGAAATATTGGTCAGTGTGAAGTTAGTGAGAATTAATAATAATGTTTTGCAGTAACTCTGGTAAAATAATCTTGGTTTAATTTATTTGCATTTTATTTATATTTAATTCTTTTTTTTCAGTTGGTTCCTTCAAAAAATTTTCTTTTTATTTATAAATTTTATAATTTGTTTAGAAATGTAACATTTAAAAAACATCCTTTTCTAGTGAACATTCAATTTTTGTGGGGAAATTCTTTCTTTTTAGTTTGAGAATTTAACCATTTTTGTAGAAAATTGACGTATTTTTCACAACTTTTTCTATTTCACTAGAAATGGCATCTTTCTTCTATGGAAATGCAACGGTTTAGTTTAAAATTCAATAATTTTGTTTGGAAAGTTTTTTTTTGGTTCAAAATTAAACGGCGTTATTGATCATTCACAATTTTGGGTAGAAAATCCAACTATTCCCAAAGAATTTTTTTTTCTTATTTAAAACTCATAAAAAGGAAAGATAAACTTTACATTGATGCCATATGAAAGATTCACCGCATCAAAAATTAACCTTACTGGATAAACTTCATATGAATCGAAAATAATTTCCAATTTTTAACCGTGCCTGGATAATCTTTCGCCTTATAATCGCTCCATTTTTATTCTCGATGTAGCTAGAAATGCGATGGCAGCGCTATCTATCTTCGTTTACCTTCATGAATTTGGAGAGAACTGGGGATTCCCATAGGTCAGATTGTCAGATGATTTTTGCGCGTTTTGCTAAATGGTATTAAATAAGTTATAATTTCTCTATAATAATATAATTTATTTTGGATGAGATATATATCAGTAAGAAAATTTTTTTCGTATTTTCTGTTGCTGATTGCACAAGAGTTACAAAGATTTGTTCACTTCATCTTGACGCACTAGACGAGATCCGAATTATTCTCCTAACCTCATTGAAACTTTCGCCGAAATCCGTTTAATTTTTAACCGTTTCCAAGTCTTAACCGCAACAAATTCTAACTTTTGTTTTTTCTGTGTTTTTTTAAATCTGATGTCCCGATTCATAGCTCAAATCCACTCATACTTTGCCGTTTTTTCATGGCTGTTAAGGATGCCGTAGCAGACGACAGCTTTTATTCCATCGTAGGTTAAACTTTCGCTAAATTCAAAATAAAACCTTTTTGTGATGAAAATTCAATTTTTTTCATTTGTATTTTTTTATATTCGCCTGTTTCAGTAGAAATTTCATCTTTCTTGGGTGAAAATGCTACTGTTTGCTTGGCAGTTTATCTTCTCTCTGTTTGAGGATTCAACTTTTTCTTTTTGAAAATTTTGGTTGACCAACATTGTTTAGAAATCATTTTTCCAACAGAATTTTCTGAAATATGTGACTTGAGTTTTATGCAGTTACCGTTGCTGAAGTTTCCGTTACAGTTTAATAAAATTTAAAAACGCTTTCTGCATAAAGTTTTTGTGACTACACTGAAACAAGCGACTTAACCAAACGTGCCTCATTGCGATGTTATACTGAAAAACAAAATACTACATAATTACTATTTAAACATTTTCCTTTGGTCAGTTTTATAAATAAACTCAGTTATGACCAGGGGGCGGGCGGGAAACAAAATTGTGCAGCCCCCCACTATATCTGCAGTGTGAAGTGCCCCTATAATTAACGCGTACAAAGACTATATTGTATAATAAATACAAATTTGGCATCTCATATGTCAGTGCTGCTTGATAAACATGATTGTCGGTTTTTATAAATAACTGGGATAATCTATTATTTTGACCAGGTACATTGTCATGACGTTCGAGCTCTGCGGCGAATTCACGCCATCGTGGCGGACTACGCAACCTAATGTCAGCAACTCTTACATATGCGCGCTCTGGTGACAGAGGTACTCTTGAATGAGGATGTTTATACCATTTGTCCCAGTTAGACTTAGGCTTTTCATAAAGAATTCCATGTTCAACATAGTCTTTACCTTCAATCATTACAGAAATTCGGCTTCCTGCACGAATGTTATCGAATGGTTCGGATGTTACAGGTAAGGCTCGTGTAGGTGCGGCTGGTGGAGGTTCTGCATCTTCATTTTCCATTGCATCTAGTTTATTAAAAACAAGAAAATATATTATTAATTTTTTCACAATGGAAAAAAATAATTTTTTAAAAATGCAGTGACTTCGTTTCAGAGTCTTGCATATAAGAGAATTTCGATAAAAATTCACAACCATTAGTATTAAAGAAAACGATCAAGCATCATCTGAGAAGCATGTAAGGTTTTAACAGAATCTTAGACACTGGGCTCGCCAAACTAAGCGACAGTCACTTGAAAATTTAATACACAGGGGCCTTATATTCTCAAAAATAAGAACTCCAAATTCTAAGGGACAGTTTATGAAAATTTAAAACACGATTTCCCAACGAAAAAAAAAAGATTTCTTCACTTATTGTTAGATAATCTTTATTTTTTATATACATAATTTCATCTGAAACTCTTTGAGAAATCGCACTCGCTGAGGATTCGAACACTACTATAATACCTAAAATCGTGTATTGTACCGCACGCTCTAACTGCTTTTGCTATCGAAGCACTTAGACCTTGTTTACAAAATCTCGGGAAAGTATTTTAATGCACTATCATATCGAATGTGGTGTTGTGTGGCGTGTTGAGCTTTGAACTATTTTAAATTAAAAGTTGTTGAACTCAATGTTTCTTTGAAGAAAACATATTTCTGCTGATAATGAGTGGTTCTAACTCAAATCCAACATTTTTGAGGGACTTAAAAAAATTATTTGAATAGAATTTTACTCATTTCAAAAAGAATCAATGGTCTTTTTCCATTAAATGTTTAAAAAGTTTATGGACAATCCAATGGTGATAAACAATACAGAACAGAAATGAAGAAACAATAAAGAAAACTTTTTGGTATTTGAATCCAACTCTTGTCTTATATTGTTTGACTTATGTCAGTTTTATATGCGGAATAACTTTTCTGAGGCGAAAATTAAAAAAATATAAAAAAATAAGTAAATTTCGCTAATTTTATAAAGGGATCAACAATTTTTCTTTATTTACATTTAAACCATGTAAAAACTATCTAGAAGTTAAAAATTGAAAGTGATTGAAGAAATTTTTTATCTAAAACATGTTTGATAGGCCAGTTTTAATCATTAGTTAATAACATATAAGCCATTCTAAATAATCTTTAATTATATGTTTCTTTTAGTTCCATTTCCTTAAATATTGTGCTTTTGACAAAAATAATATTTTGCTAAATTTTAAAAAAATATTTTAATAATATTTTGAAAAATTATTTAAAGCTTGTAACTTTTTTCTATGCTGCTATATACTTATTTATTTATATTAGTATCCTAAAAAAGAATTTCACCCTCAAAATTATTCGACGGTGTCAAATAATTTTTAAAAATCAATTGTGTTTTCTTTGAGTATTTAAACAAATTCTCTGAAATATCAACAGAGATTTCTCTCAATCTGAGTGTTATAGAATAGTCACTTAAAATTTATGGGATTATTTTTCTCCTGGTACTAAAATACAAATAATTCATAAAAACCATAAAAATTTTGTTCAAAAATCAGACATTAAAATTTTTTCTCAACATTTCTGATCCTAACCACCAAAAAAAAATAATGAAGAATTAAAATTTTCCAAAATTATTTAACAAATAAATATTTAAAAATTTGACGTGAATCATTTTTTGATAGATGGAGTAGTTTTTGCTTTATTTATAAAGAAACAAATTAAAATACAAATACATTTGTGAACAAACGACAAAAGCTGCGAAAAAGAAATAAATAAACAAAAGTGCATATTTTTGTGTCTGATAGTTCTTGTTATTATTGCTAATAATTGAGGTTAAGTTCCACCAGAAATCGGGCTTTCGCTCGTGATCCCGTGAAACACCTCCCACCACTCACAACTACATCTCCGCGTCCCATCTAAACCCCCCCCCCCACCAACAGCTTGCTCTGGAAAATCTCACTTTTCAGAGTAGGCCCAGATGAGCAAATGGCGTTCAAAATCTAAAACTTTGATTTAAAAATTTGTAATAATATTTCAATTGACAGTTTGCAGAAACATAAAATAATGAACGAGGATGAACATGATTTTTCTACTTTGTAACTAAGGAGAACATTTGGATAATATCTATTTTTTCAGTTATACTCGTTTGTGACAGTCATTAGTTGGCATTCTTTTTCAAATCAAAACAATATATTTTTTTAACATGCTTTAAATTCAAGAGCCTGCTTGATAGTTTGTTTATTTTTAAGATTATGTAGATATAATTTTCCTATGTTTCTTAAAAAAATAAAAAAATATTTCAGAACATCTTAGATATTCCAAAAACGTATCTAGAAAGTTTCATTTTTATTGTTTTACAGAATTTTGTCAAATTTTAGAGAAAATTTGATTTAGCTTAGAACTTGAATTAGTTTAAACAGACTCGAATTATCCATAAAATTGTGTAACTGTTTTCCTGATTTTTTGTCATCAAGAAAAAAATTGTCGCGTATATTTTTTTCAGAATTTGAGTAATGCTTTGAAATGTTTTTAAATTTCTTAAATATTCCCATAAAATTAATTTTATGAAAATATTTTTACATTTTTCTAGGAATCTTAAAAAAAATCACAACTGCGCATCCTATTAAAAAGTGATTCATAAGAAATTCGTAGATCTTTTGAAAATGCACAATTTTTGTCAACACATCTTTTCATTCATTTAGCAAAGTTTAACCGCAAAATGTATTTTTTTTTATTTTCTATTATTTTGTTATGCTTTCAAAATCTGAAGTTTCTATTTTTCAAGAAACTCTGGAATTTGTTTTTTAAGTCGTTGAGAGAAGTTGTGGTATCAAAAATTTTTTCTGATGCAGGGGGTCTCAAAACGTAGAAATTTAACAAAAACTGGGGAGGGGGTCAACCTTTACACAAATTTAATACCTTTTCTGATGAGAATGTAAAAAATTAAATCAATTTTTAAACAAATATTTTAGTTTTTTACCAAATAGAAATAAATTATATCTTGTTTATAATAATGTAACCTAGGCTTATCAATTTTAAATAGTTAAATCCTCAACCAAAATCAGGGTTATTTTCTCTTCATAGAAACGAATTTCCTCTTGCTCTTTTCTGACATAGTTTCAAAAAAAATTATTTTTTCTGCCAGAGTAATGCTCTTGGCCTCAAAAATAACTATGTCCGAGGTTTAACCATCATAGAATCGATAGGATGTCATTCTCATATTAGCAGTTTTATTTTACAAATGCAGCAAAAATCCTATTAACAAATTATTTTCTAGAGAATTCCATCTTTTTTATGTTTAACAATATTTTTTTTATGTGTCCTTTTATAAGAAAGGCAATTTAGTTTTTTTTGGCTTTATTATTTTTTAAGTCGCGGGATTTTCTTTTTCTAAAAGTATGACGTATTTTTATGCAACTTTTCTTGATGCAAAAACTGTTTCGAATCAGTCAAAAAGTATTTATATGCGTAGATCAGAGTTATAAACAAAGAGTTTCTTTTTAGGATTGCACATTAAATATTTAAAAAACATCATATATTTATTTTATTGATTTAGTTCAGTATTAATTATTTCGGTCACTAATCCATTAGTGAACTTTTGCAGGTGTACTCTCTTTAATTTTATAAAATTTCGTGGTATAGATGGAATGGTATTATTGCACAAAGAATCTCAGTACTTCTATTTAGATTCGAGAAATTGTAAGTACATAATTTGTGTGAAGTTACGGCATATGATTTTAAAATTTCGCAATATGCCCTTCATTTTATTACAACATACCTACAAATGACACAAAATCGCATTCAGATAGAGAAATTTAGACAACACATATAACGTGTGCAGACAAGTCTAATCTTTCCATTTTGATTTTCTTTACTTATTTAACTAGAAATTTCATAATGTTGCCTTTTTGTCGTTACGATAAAGATAACACTGGTAAATAATCACGTTTATGTATCAACATCTTTTACATGCCACGTCTCATGTTTCTTCCATATTTATGTAATTTAAATAATCCCCATATACCTTGAAATAATTATAATATTTTCCTTGACATTTTTAGGAACATTTATAGATTTTTCATGAAGCTGAATATAAGAATTAAAAAGCATGATTTTTCTTGAAATCTCAGCAAAATTAATCGTACAAAAATGTTAAATTTCGGGACGTAAAATTTCACATACATTTTTGTTCCTTAAGTCAAAATTCAAAAGTTAAATCCTTGTATCATCTTATATTTTTGAAAGAATTAAATTTAAAAGTATGGCACTCGGTATATACAATTATGAAGTAATAGAAAGGAATCGCTTTCAGATCAGATTGCAGCGACACATAATCTATGAAAAATAATACTTATATTAGTGCATAAGCCCTTTTAATACGAAAGCGTTACGTAAATCTCTACACGTGACTTAATTCGCAGAAATTTAGTTTCTAAACAGTTTTCATGTGTTATCTTATTTGAAGTGCAGATTAAAAAAATTACGATTAAAAGTCATAAAAATATTTATACAAAAAATGTATGGAAATATTTATATTATATATATTTATTTATTTATATTTATTACACTTACTGATTGTAACCAGGATACCCATTGGGGTAAGAAATAGAATGATTATCTTCATTGTCGCAAATGAGGTTCAGCAAAATAAAATTCAAAATTAATTTTGTATAAATTTCAAAAACGTAGACTGGAAACTTCTTGACAGATAATTACTTATGCACTAACCAGTACCTACGTAAAAACAGCTTTATATATTTTCTGAAAGAGTGAAAAATAATTAATGTTTTTTATTCTAGCTCTGACATTGTTCCAAATCATTAAACTTTATTATTCAATCCACCTTCATATATTTTTCTGTCAACACTCACCGATATTTGGCGAGCGTCGAACAAATATAGCCATTGAGCCTAGCGAAATTGTCAAGGGCAGTCTCGGGAAACAGTAGTGTTTATGCATGTGTGTCCGTATTTATATAGGGAAGAGTGGGGGTAAGCTGACAGTTTCTTTAATTTCTTTTTGAATTCATAGAAATTGGTTTGAAAACTTATAACGTATGGTTGGATCGAGAATTTAATTGGCTACAAAATGTTACAAAAGGTATTAAATACGATTCTTTGTTTATTAATTAGAAGAAAATAAGTTACGAGACAGAAAATCAGTTGGGCAAAAGATCATAGGGCTAAGACAACACCCCCGCCCTCCTTCTCTGGTACTAAGCCGGTTTTTGCTCATTTTACACAATTAGCAAATGGATTAGCCCCAATGAATTTATCAGTAGCTCACTTAGCAAGGGATGACGTTATAGCATCCCCAGGATACTACCCCTGCTGCTAAACATGCATAAAATTACTTTAATGTGTATGTAATCGATGCTTTTTAATCGCTCTCTTACGAAAATCTGAAAATTTCCATAATGGTCAAAGTTCTTATGATATTTTTATAAACTCAGTAAACTGATGCCTGAAATGGATACATCCGCAACATCCCTTTTTACAATGAGTATCAGTATCTCAAGTTTTTAGAGTTTTGTACGTATGTGCTGTACAAATATTTCTAACATGCCTGGAGGTAAATTCAGCTACATGTCTGCGCTAGGGTGGTTTCCTGGGGAATTTCGAACACCATCGTTAAAAATATTATGCCATCTGGAAACGTGCGCAGTTGGAAAAAATTAATGAAAGTTTAATTAATTATATTTTATTGGTTTCAATTACTTAGTAAAAGTTTGAACTTACGAGCGAGCTCTGATTTCGTTTGTGTACAGCTCGAACGCTGCGCATCATAAAATTGGCACTATGGGTAAGTGGTGTTGCCTATTGTTAGTCTCCATGCTCGTACGCTGTCACAAAATGGGCTCATCCACGTATAATTTCAAAGCTCTGTTGGTCCCAAAATACGTACTGGACCCAAAAAGTTTTTTGTGCTATTTCATTTATTATTTTTCTTTGTTCGGCCCGCCCCTACAAGGATAAGGAAATCAAGAGCAACAGCCTTAACTACTTAGAGAAAACCTTTTTCTCTAGAGGTACCGATCCCACGACTCGCCGGAGATGAACAACTATTAATGTTGTCTATTAATGTTTTAAATCTCGGCGCTAATTATATAAGTTTTTTGTTTCAGGATTCTACTTTAATTGGCTAATTTGTCTTGTAGTTGGTCGATTATATTTACATGATATTCTCCGTACTCCGAATTTCCGACTACTGGTCCTAAAGTTGGTCCTATGAAGCCAAGCATTCACATTCGTCTCTTTTACATTTTCTTAAGTTGAGTCTTAGTTTTCTACTCTTAGTATTATATTTCGGAGAGTATCCTATTTAATTTCTTGATTTCATCGCCAATCATATTGACTTTGATTATAAGTGTGTCTAATTTAAATTCGTCTAAAAAATCTTCTTTAGTTGATCTCTCCATGCATTTTTCGTAGTTTTTATTGACGTCCCGTAGCGTATCCGCGATCTGTCACTTTCATTTTAACATTTTCTTTTTTTTCAATTCGTCTTTTGTATCTGATGTTATGAAAAGAGCATATACAAAGGCAACATCCAGATCATGTTCCTTCTTTTTGTTTTCTTCTTATTTCTCAACTTTTCACATTATCCTTAATTGACTTGATTGTTTTACAGGAATTTTTTGTAACCTAATACCTTACTCTATGATTATTAATCTTTATGGTTAGGAATAGTGTTATTATTTATTTTCTCAGCAGCTACGTTTAGAGACTTTATAATGTGTCTTCTCAAAAAGCAATATTCACAAGCATTTTTCTACTTATATAGTTTGATCAATATTTTTGTTTCGTTGTCAATGCAGATAACGTAAGTATTTAAGTTTTCCACTTCTCTCTTTTTCTTAATAGTAGACATACATTTTCCCTCGGGAAGCTTTGTCAAAATTTTTGATCCAGCCATTCTGTAAAAGAAATGATTATGTTATTTAGGCTATATATATTAGTCCTGGTCACTCGTAGGCAATCTTTAGTTTATCAACATTCTTTTGCAAACGTTTTCCAATAAAAGTTTCAATGAACGCTGGGTGCTTGTCTAACAAGTCTATTAGTGTATAGGTACTGCGACTTTTGCATTTTAACTTATTTCTTTTTATTTGTCTTTTTACGTACGAGGGCTGTTTGATAAGTCAGTGACTTTTTGAATAAGAGATTTTTTTCGGCAAAAAGCGTTTTATTTCTCAACATAATCTCTTTTTAGTTCGATACACTTAGTTCAGCGTCTTTCCAATTTTTTATTTCTTCCAAATAATAGGTTTTCTCAAGACCCTCAAAATCGGCGTTTGTTTCGGTGATGACCTCTTCATTCGATCCAAATCTCTTACCGCCCAGCTATTTCTTCAGGTTTGGAAACAGGAAATAGTCGCAGGGAGCTAAATCTTGAGAATATGCTGGATAAAGTAGCAGTTCGTAGCCCAATTTATTGATTTTTGCCACCGCAACTAGACACGTGTGCACCCGTGCATTGCCCTGATGGAACAGCACTTTTTTCTTCGACAAATGCGGTCGTTTTTTCATCAAATCAGTATCGAATCTGTCCAAAAGCTCTGAATAATATTGATCGTTGATTGTTTTAGCCTCCTAAAGGTAATTGATGTGAATATTGCCACGTGTGTCCCAAAAAACTGTGGCCATGACCTTATTGGTCGAGAGACCACATTGTTCCTTGCTCTCTGGCGTGTTGTCATGGATCCAAGTTTCGTCCACGGTTAGGAAGCGGCACAAAAACTCGTTCAGATTGCGGTTGAAAATCGTTAAACACTCCTTTGAAGTGCTCACACGGTGGCGCTTATGGTCAAGTGTGAGCAATCCCGGCACCCATCTCGCGGATAGTTTTTTCATGACCAAATATTCATGTAAAATGTGATGTACCCGATCAGTTGAGATGCCTACAGCCTCAGCAACCTCACTCACTTTCACTCTCCTATCGTCCAATATCATTCCATGTATTTTATCAACGGTTTCTGGCATGATGACCTCTTTTGGGCGACTTGAACGTCCGGCGTCTCTTGTACTGTTACGACCACAACGGAACTTATTAAACCTCTTCTTAACCATTGAAATTCATGGTGCAGAGTTTCCATAGTATTTATCAAGCCTTTCCTTCGCTTCATTAATGGTTTTTCGACGTAAAAAATAATGCTTAATCAGGACACGAAATTCACTTTTTTCCATTTTCGTTGAAATTCTCGACGTTATGTGCTTTTAATGGCTGTAAAACACAAACTAAATGGCTCAGGTTGCTCAAGATTTAGCAAGAGTCTATTTATAAATGGCGTTAACGAAATAAAATGCTTATTTGCCGAAGAAAATCTCTTATTTTAAAAGTCACTGACTTATCAAACAACCCTCATATATACTGTCTCCTGCTTTTCCAGTGAAAAGTTTTACTTTACATCCATATAATCGCTTTGACCTCTGCTTTGCTTGAATCAAGTTATTTGCACACTTTATGTTTGATTTGGGATAAAACAGTAATTAACTATGTTTTTTTAATATTTTGCTCAAGGATAATAGGTTTTGAGGTTTTCAGTTATTTAGTCTGGGATAGTGTTTGTGAATTTACTACAATTCGCCTGAAATATTTCAAGATAAAGTTCTTTGTTTTATGTTTTTTCACTAGAATTATCAATGGCAAACAATTTTGTTTAACATAACCTTATTCTTACAAACACGTGGTCAGAACATAATCTTAATTCGGTGGTAGTGGTAATCGCACTTCTGCCGCTCGTTAAACTACCCGCCGCAGCTGTGCTCATAATTAATCTCCCTTTACATGCTGGACACAAATGTAGTCTGCAATCACTGCAACTTAGACATTGCAAGAGGATCTCTCCATTGTCCACGTGGTGTGTATTACCACCCTGGTTGCATCTAGCCAGCTACCAGTAAAAAATCAGGGAAGAGTAAATGTTGCGAATACAAACCCCGATCCTTTTCTTCTGTATTCAGGAATACTAATACCTCAGCTTGCAATGATAAAGGTCACGAAAGGAGAGAATACCTAGAGGAATTACTAAATACCACACGAAGACTACATCAGACACTTCTCGCGTTATTTGACGGAAGTTTTCGCTAAAGTATCACGTTAGAAAAGTTTAATATTGCCTGGATGTCTGGGCTGGAGCCAAAACCTTGATCACGAATATAGTCCGTTTCTCGAAGTCTTGAAGAACGTTATCAGACTTAGTGTTTAACGGTCGCCTAGTCACTTGTCTCTTGCAGAAAAATTGTTTTTATGGCTTGTATAACCAGAAATCTCTAAACTTTTTCCTACTTTTTGCATCTAGGGGAAAACTGAGACGTGTAGGATTAATTCAGAGGCCATATTCGGATTCAGCGGCTCAAAATCTAAAAGGTTGGCCTAGTCACTTGTCTCGTGCAGACTACTTTTTTTGTGGGCGTGTGTTATCAAATTTCTATCTACATCAAACATGTGTACTTGAGGGTTACCTTTCGGGCACACTTGGATCGTTGATAAACTAACACACTTGCTCGCTGATAAAGGTGAGCAACTTCATTGATTCAACAGGCATACTCCCAGGGACTTTACCCTCCGTATCAGACAACCTGTTCATCGGACACGTCCTCATCAGAAACTCCTACTGTGACGTGCCCTTTGGTGCTAGTTACGGACCTTATGGACTCAGCGAAAATACACCCGCCTGCAATGTTCCCTTGCTCCCATTTTATTCTCATGTTGTATTTTTGGTCAGTTACAAGGGGTTATCGATTGGTTCAACTCGACAAAACACCAAAAGAACCGATCGAACAAGCGAAACCCCTAAAAACTCAGACTTCAGCCATATACACAGAAGCTCCTCACATAGGGCGTGCATTTATCAAGCACGGACCCCCAAATTAAAGAACCCAACGCTTTTCATGAAGCAACCCGAGCAAATTCATCAATGGCCAAGCAAGTCTGTACCAACCAGCTCCCAGCAGTCTAATTTAGATGGGCACTAAAACCTTCAAAAACCTCGCTGTTTATTTTATAACAAACCCCGTAATCATTTAAGTAGATTACAACACGTATGAAGCAGACAACAAGGGCGTTCTCATACTTAATGCTTCTCCAATTCAAATCTCCCCAATAAAAGACGTTTACACAGCACACTTAAAGTTGATTTGCTACTAAACTATCAAGAGAATATGCTGGAATCAGAGCAGGATTGAGCCAGTAAACCCCCCCCCCTCCCAAATCCCAAATTCCAGGACAGGGTACTACGCGTCACACATGATATTCCGCTCAGCTCCAGGGTAAACGTGATTCGATCAGACGAAGCCAAGCTGTCATTCATCTGCAACATGGATGTGGCAATGAAAGAAAGAATTATTTTTATCATCCCAATCACATATCACAATATTATTGGGGTTTGATTAGACAATTTGAAGAACAAATAGTTACATATTTAAAATTAATCAAAATTATGAATTACGAACCCCAGATTATCGGGTTCTGAGAAACCGCTTCATCCGCAAGAGAGGTCCATCTACTTCCGGGAGTGGAAAACAACACCTGGTACCATGACTTGGCCAAGTTCGCCAACCACACCGAATAAGGTTAAATCGAGCTGCAACAGCCTGGGGTACGCAGGTATGACAACAGGGCCGAACCTCGTACGCTATCTGGGCTATCTGACACCAAAGACGACCCTCCGAAAAATTGTTTCACCATGAAACATTCGTATTCAGTGCTTTAAAATGCAGTTTTGGTTGTGAGTGATAGATTTTACTGTAAAAGGATTCAGCTCTTCGGTAAGAAAGCGTGCTAGATTGTAAGATGGTGAGCTTATTGCGCTGATAATCGGTATTATGCGTAATATTGATTTTCCGGATTTTTAGAAGTCCTTAATATCTCGGAGAGATGAGATTTATTACGTATTAATTTAGATATAGTTTTTCTTCCAAGCTTAAAGTATTTAAGGAATGTTCTTTTCTAAGTTTTATTTTTTTGGAGTCCTTTTTAAGTTTGTTGTATGTATTGTTAGAAAGAAGGTGCATTATTTTGTTTTTATAGTCTTCTTTATTCATTTTCAGCATTGTCTTGCCTTTGTCTGAAGGGAATACTATGAAGTCTTTATCCCGATTGAGTTTTTTCATTGATGTTTTCTTTTGTTTTGTTAAATTTTAGGAGGAAAGTTAGGCTTGTCGTAAAATGTAGACCGCCCTACATCGTATGTCATTCGCTTTTTGGGGCGAAAAGGTAAATATTGTGGATTCCAAATTATACATGATTTCTTCTTTCGGGATTCTGGAGGGAGCTACTGCAAAAGTGTATCCTTTAGACAAGGCTGAAATAATTTCATTGCTAAGAGGATAGATAAAGATGGTTTTGCTATGTTATTTAGTGATGTTTGCCTTATTGGAAGTAATTTGTCAATTATTTTTATTTTTTACTTTTAAATGGAAAGATCCTTTTACTTATCAATCCATTTCTTACCATTACCCTTCATACCGAAATTCATTCAGAATTAATCCAACTGACTCTGCAGAGGCTTATGTATAATTTAATTCTGAAACAATAAGCCTAAATTTCAACTTCTGAGGAAAGCTCAGTTCGAATGATTTCGGCTGACTTTGAAAGAATTTCTGTAAAAGTTCAGTCTGATTGAATCGCGATAATTTCGGATTTTGCTACAAGATTTGAAAAAAGTTTTAAAACTTTGGGGTATTCAAAACGATTGTAAGGTATTTCCAAATGTTTTTAATTATTGGAATTTATAATATTTTACTGCACTTTGTAGAATTTTCAAGATTTGAATTAATTTGCAATTAACCCTGAATTCTTAGTAATTTATTCTAATTTCTTTTAAATTCTT
Source organism: Belonocnema kinseyi (assembly GCF_010883055.1). NCBI lineage: Eukaryota > Metazoa > Arthropoda > Insecta > Hymenoptera > Cynipidae > Belonocnema > Belonocnema kinseyi. The sequence goes on from NC_046658.1 coordinate 152,981,627, forward strand.
TTGAATTTTTTTAATCACTTTGTTTCTTCAAAATTCATTCAATCCTAGTAAATTTAATGTGCTTTTATAAATATTAAAAGTTTTTATTCAATTGATCCTGAGGACTAATTCATAAAATGGTTATATTGTTTGAAATTCAAATTTCACATACCACCCGGTCCAGCAATACCACCTTCGCAGATAGAAAAAATACCATAATGAGAAGTAGGGATAAAAAATCCGTCTAAAATTCTTTCTCAGGATGGAAAAATTAGCTGAAGATAGTACTGGTCTTCCGAAATTGCTCCTTAAAAATGCTAATCTCTAAGATTTCAACTCTTTAGTTAACGAGAAGGCTCAGAAGACTCTGAAAGAAAATCACACGCTGAACAAATGTAAACTGTTGACCATCAAATTTTCTGAACGCAAAAAATAAAAGCTCGCTCGACTTTCCCGTCTGTTTAAGACAAAGTCATGTGTCGTTGGAAATCTAGCTAATCAAAAAGAGATTCAAGTCTCCTGGGATATAAAGATACGTATTAGCTAAATGAAGAGGCTTCAGAAATCTCTCTCTTTCGGAACTTTTACTAGAAGCAATGGTTGCAACGTGTAGTAGAGAAGAGTCCACTAATTATTGTTAAGAAAGTGAAGAAAGTTATCTCAAGAATTAAGAACTTTACAGCTCCAGGGCCAGAAACCATTCCGCAGTGGTTAGTAACAGGACGCACGGTACTAATCCCCAAGACCGGATAGTTGTAAAATCCAAGCAACTACCGGCCCATCGCTTGTTTAAACACTAGTTACAAGCTACTTAATTGTATCTTTAAATGATCGTATTATACTCTATCATATTGCATTATATTGTACCATAATCATAACAAAGAGAGAGAGAGGTGAGAGTTAGTGAAGTTAGGAAAGGAGGTACAGGGTTTGAATTTTGATACAACAATAAATGAAAAAGTAAACATCAGAATTGGCATACGAAGGACACCCCGGCGAGACAGTCATGAAGAGACGGTTGTGAGCAAACATTTCTAGGACACTAATAGATAAACCAGCAAAACAATTTATCAAATATTGCCGAGATTGTTGACTGGATTTTACAACCTAGCAAGTCAGCAACTATGTCAAGGCACAAATTTCCAGAGGGACCCTGGCTATGTCTTGCCATGGATTTGATGGGCTCATTGCCAAACAAGGATGCAAAACATGTAATAATTGAGTGCTACTCAAGAGATCATGAAATCAAATTATTATAAATCACCACATCATCTGTCATAATAAATAGGGCAACTGATATTTTTTCAAGCACTGGTATCCCCAGCAGTCTAAGAGTTTACAATGGGAGGACATTTTTTAGCAACGAATTCCAAGAATCTTGAAACAACAACATCGAGCTGATTCGAACACCATCCTTTTGGCCACAAACGAATGGCAAAGTAGAAAACGCAACAATTCGATTATTAAGTGGCTGAAAATTGCTCACGCGAACGAAATTGACTATAAGAATGAGATGCAAAAGTTGATATTAATAAAAAACGAAACACCGCATGGTCTAACGGGGAAATCTCCACCTGAATTCCCATTTTTTCAGAAATATTAGGGGGGGGGGGGGGAATCCTATCTATATCTGACCTTGTGTTCTCTGACCTTGTGTGAAAGGGTAAAGAGGATAGACCTAGAGGATCAAGAATAAGCGATATACAACCAGAAGATTAAGTAATAGCACATAATATGACTGCATTAATTAAACTAGAGAGTAGATTCGGAAGCGAGGAGTATGACGAAATACAGAAGAAAGGAAATTAAGTAACGTTAGAAAAGACAGAAAAATATTTAAGAGAGAAACGTACAACAAATGTACAGAAAATATCCGAAGAACGAGAGAAACTTTGCCCGTCCTTAGTTTCCGGCAGATCTGCTAATGATTTCATAGTTCACACAACACCAGATAGACATATCCAGGAAAAGGACCAAGACAAGGATAATTCATTAACCCCGAGGAATAATTCTCTAACTCCAAAGATTCAACCAATCAAGTTTAAAAGAAAGGGAATGTGGAAGCCCGTGATGGAATTGAGCGCAGCGGAGAGTGATGCGTGTTAGTTTGAATACGACTGTTTTTGTTTCAAAATTTAAATCTTTTCTTACTTAAAATATCATTCATTATATTTTTCGCGAAGAATAAACTTTTTTCATCAAAACTCGAACTAGTTGACTTGAAGATAAGCCTATTTATTAAAAAATAATTTTTTGTTGTTGGAGATTCATTATTAGGACAACATAAATTAATTACACCATTTCTAGCTCATATTTTTATTATTCATGTTAGGACTGATTTTAATTTTGTAATTGACTTATTTTACAATTTAAGCAGCTAAATAGAGTAATGTCCAAAAATTGTATGTAAACAAGTCAAATGGGTCATTAATATTGAATTAACAGAAGTTTTTTTTGGTGTGATTAGAGAAATATCTGTAAAGCATACACTTTTACTGAAAAAGAAGAACTAATCTTTTTCTCTAAAGAATGGGTAATTATTGCGCGAATAGCACGAACAAGCTTCTAGTATAATTTTAACAGCCAATTAAAATAAATAGTTTACATAATTATTTCAGTGTCTAAAAAAAGACACAATAAATATAGAAATGAAATAGACAGGATATTGAAATGCAATTGAGTAAGAATTGTTCACAAAGAATAACATGTTTATTTGATCATGTTACTGACCAATAAAAAATTCCAATCAGATACATTTGGAGTAGACATTTTTTTCATTGTAACTATAAGGAAACAAGCTACTTCACCAAACATGTCTTATTACGATTTTCGATTAAAAAATAAAATACTAAATAATGCTTATGAGGACGCTGTCCTATGGGAGAGTTTCTAATGATTAGTTTAATGAATGAACTCAGTTACCAACATCAGTTGGACGGGGAACAAAAACGTTTAGCACCCCAGTAAATCTGCGATAAGAAGTGCCCCTATAATTACCGCGTATAAAGACGGTACTAAGAAATCCATTCAAATTTGGCGCATTCCTTGATAGTATTGATCGGTAAACATGATTGCCTGTTTTAATAAAACACTGTGATAAGCCATTAATATAACCTTCAACATTAATACGACGTTCGAGCTCTGCAGCGAAATCACGATTTTCCCTTCGTGGCTGACCAGGCTGAGGAAGATGAACAAGTTTTAGATATGCGCGCTCTGGTACGCGAGGTGCCCTTGAATGAGCACGGAGAACCCAGCTGTCCCAATTAGCAGAAGACTTTGAATAAAGTATTCCATGTTCAATATAGTTGTTTCCTTCAATCATTACAGAAATTCGGCTTCCTGGACGAATGTTGCCAAAATGTTCGGCTGGTAGAGGTTCGTCTGGTAGAGGTTCGGCTGGTAGTGGTTCTGCTAGTAGAGGCTCTACATCTCCATTTTCCATTGCGTCTAATTTATTAAGAACAAAACAATATTTATGATTTTTGTTTACAGTACTTGATATGTGGTGCTTCAATTATTGTATAATATTTATCTGGCCCTCATTCATATTACAAAGTACGAACATACAAATAATTTACAAAAAAAAACAATTCATCATACCTTTATGTATGAGCAACTTTACCTCAAAATATGTGTTATTAAGTTATTAAGGTAGGGCGTAGGACCAGAAGCAAATAAAGATTAGAGGTGTTTTTCCTCGGCTCACTTCCTAGGCGATGCTGATTGACCTTCATCTTCCAGAGAGGTGCATACCCTAAATCGGCACTACCAGGAGAACAATTCCTTTGATCTTGTGTTGTGATACGAACCCTCAAAATAAGGTGTGGGGAAGCCCCTATTAAGAATGCCAACAGAAGAGATTTAAAAAAACTTAGAAATACACTTTTGACCCACACCATTGGTGTATCTTGGTGTGAATGGTATCAATGGTGTAGGTCAAATGTGTATTTCTAAGGCTTTGGATCTTTGAAACCGCCAGTTTCCATAGGTTTAGCTAAAACAAGATAAATTTGTGGTCCTGTTATTGTATTCTCGAATGTGGGAGTATCAACTTGACTCCTAATCTCCATCTCAGTATCCGATATATATTTAATTAAATCTCTTCTGTTGCCATTCATATTTTTGGTTCCTCACAACGTTTTCTGAGGGTTCGTATCACAACACAAGAGCAGAGGAATTGTTCCATTGGTCTACAAGCACAATTAAGTCTAGGAACGGAGCAGAATGGTGGAATGCCCACCTGGAAAAACTCCGCAAAAAGACAAGAATGTTGTACAACAGGGCAAATAGAACTAAATTTTCTTCAGATTGGGACATCTATCAGACGGACCGGCATGAATAAAATAAATATATAAGAAAGTATAAACAAGAAGGCTGGAGGGACTACTGACAAGAATCGAAAAGCATTCCGGAAACAGTAAGGCTCCACAAGATCCTAGGGACAACCTTGGAAGCTCGCTTTAAACTAATAAGGCTCGGAAATGGCGAGATTGCCGAAGATGAAGAAGCAGCCCTGAACCACCTAATGGATATTCACTTCTCGAGTTTTATGCGATTACGAACCAGCCAAGAGGAACAATGCTGGGGCCAAGAGTCGGAAATGGTTTATTGGAATTTCGCCTCCAAGGTCGTAGACAGCAAAAAGTTGGAATTAGCCGTAAAGTCCTTCTGTCCCTTTAAATCGCTAGGGGCAGGTGGCATATATCTAGTGCTTTTACAAAAAGATATACATTTTCTCGCCTTTTCACTGACGAGTGGCCTACTCGCTGCATAGAGGGCAGCACGCTTTTCAGGCAGGCTGCTCTATCGAGAAACGGCACTCCATGCTGTAGTAGCAAAGCAGCAGTTGGAACAAAGTTAGTATGCTGTAGGTTCGTTCTTGGATATAGAGGGAGCCTTCAGCAATACTCGTCTAGATGTCATTTGTCGAGAGGCTTTCAGTTTTAGCGTTCCTAAACAGCTAGCAAGCTGGATAGGAAGTATGCTATGTCAGAGGAGGGTTATGGGGATACTCTGTAATCCCAGTCAGTGCGGATCATATGAAAAAGTTGGCGCTGCAATGTACTCATCGTAGAACTCTTGTGCGATAGCTAAGGGCTCTCCTTGAATCCGAAAAATACCGGCATGATCATTTTCACGAGAAACTACAAGGTTCCGAAAATCTAAACTTTTTTGTTGTGTGGTGGGAGGATGACGTTTTCAGATTCGTTTAAATATCTAGGAGTAATCCTAGATAGCAAACAGAACTGGGGGAAGCATCTGGATCAGTCCACATTTACTTTTCTAATTTTATTTTATTTTTTTATTCCTTATTGAAGGTTTAGGCTTTTATTCTCTTTTGAAAAAAGCTTTCTTTTGATTTTATATTTTCTCAGATTAATCTTGAAAATAATTATTTTGGAAACATCTAAAAAAGAGGATAAACTAATGGGAAATTTATTTGCGGGGAGGACAAATGAGAGGCAGGAGAACCAAGAGGAGGGGATACGAGGAAAGTTCCCCTCGCATCCAACCTTCCTCTCATTCCTTCACCTTCTCACTTCCCATCAATTCCTGTCGCTTCCTCGCAGTCACTGTCCCTCTCCCACCCTCACTTTCTCTCCCTCACAACCCATGAATTCTCCTAATTTCCCCTCCCTTCTTCTTTCCGCGCTTAAAAAAAAGGCTTTTTTTCCCTGACTTAAAATTTTGAAGTAAAATCCTTCCATCATGTGAGGTTGTTGGAAATAATTCAGTTAATGAATATTATATCCGTTATATGCGAGTATGCCGTGATAAAAAGATTTCGCACCCAGATCGATAAATCTAAAAAGGATAAGAATATCATCATTATGAAGCCCTGGTAATACTTGGGTATTATGGAATTTCTTCTGGGGCTTATTTCACAGTAATTTTTGTACCATGCAGTTTTGATCTCTGATCTTATTTGAAGTAAAAAATCAAATAAAATTATGGTAAGTAGTAATAGTAATATTAATACTAAAATTATACCCAAATAATAATATTACATATATGATTAAACTTACTGATTGTGAGAATTATACCCATAAAGGTAAGGACTAGAGTGATTATCTTCATTGTTGCAAAAGAGGTTCAGCAAAAAATAACTTAAAATTAATTTTTTATGATTTTCAAGAAAAATAGGTGAAAAATTCTTCAAAGATATTCACTCATATACTAACTAGCACCTACGTAATGACACAGCTAGATCTATTTGTTGACATAGACGGAAATGAAAAAAGTTTATTTATTCTAAATCTCTACAATATTTCATAATTTTAAAGTTAATTACTCATTGAATTTGACATTGAATTTGACTATGACGTTAGAACATTAATTAATTTCATTATACTTTTTGGTGAGTGTGCTTTTTTAATAATAATATTTATTTAAAACAGTTATTTTTAATCGCATTTCATACAAGTTGAGAAGAATCGAAGAAATAATCTTTATGGTATATGTATTTAGAATGTGTCAAAGTTATATTTACAAATCTACAAAACTCTACATTTTATTAAACATTTTATGGAATATTTTCAAATTATTAATTATTCTTAAAATTCTTTTAAGACTTCTGAACGAGCCTCAAAAAAGGTTAGGAAAAATCCACGCTAATAATTTTCAGTGCTCTAAATTGAAGAATGAATCAACCAATTTAAAAAATTTTCAAAATTATATAATTTTAAGGAGTTTTTAATGAAAAAGATTAAACCTTGAAACATTACAATTTTTTAATCAACACCCATTTCATTAGAAGTTAAATTCTTTGTATGTTAAGTTGCAACAAATTATTAATTGTTCAGTTGTTATTTATACATAAAAATTGGTTTTGAAATATTTTTAAATAATCTTTTACAATTATTTAAAAACGAAAAATCCTTTAAAATCGACCCAGGAATTTTAAGTATATTTTTCTTATAATAAAAGCTTAAAAAATTATTTAAAAACATTAACATTTTATTTAAAAGTCTTAAAAAATACACATTTTGTTAAAAAAAATATCTTTCAAACTTAATTGAATTTTTTCTATATTAAAATTGTCCAATTTTTATTTATTCCTGAAAATTTAATTATGCAATAAATTCTTTTTAAATGTTGAATTTGTTTTCTAAATATCTGTTAAAATTATTTAAAATTTCTATAAATTGATAAAAATAAAGAAATGCCTCAAAATGTCAACATCTTGTTTGGAAATTTTTGAAATCTTATGAAAACTTCTTATATATTCTCTTAAAATTAATTTATGAAGATAAAAAACCATTTTAATTTTCACGGGACTCTTAGCAAAATTTGCGTGTGATATAATTTTTTTTTTAAATTACTTGGAATTTTTTCAACTTTTGAATTATTTTTGAAATTCTTTCAAAACTTATAAATATCCTTTACAATTATTTCAATTTTGCTTACAATTCTTAATAAATCTTCAAAAATAAAAAATAAATGCGTGAAAATCTTTCAGTTTACTTTTTTGAAAATTTGGGACATATAATTATCTTTTTAAATATACTTTTAAGATTAATGACGGGTTTTATAAAAAATAGTCCAATCTGAAATCTTTTTATATGTTTGATTTTTTTTAATATTCTGTTTAAATAAATATGTTTATGTGAAAATTAATTTTTATTTTTTATTTTCTGTTTAAAAATATATACTTGAAATTATTTGGTTAAAAAACTTATCAATTGTAACATGTTCAAGTTTCAAGAACTTTGAAGAATTTTTGTTTTCAGTTAGTAAATTATTACATTTTTAATTTTGAGCGTTTTAAGAAATTTGTATTGTCATCAGAGAACAACAGAAATTCTATATTATTATTAAAGAAATTTAAATTATTATCTAAATTATTAATCTAAATTATTATTAAAGAAAACAAAAATTAAAAAAAAACAATTCTCAACAAAAAATGTTAATCCTGAACTAGAGCCGATTAATTTTCAACAAACCAGTTACATTTTTAACGAAAAGAAGAAAGAATCTACAACTTGTGTTATACTTTATGAAATTTTTTTAAACGTAAAATTATTTTTAAAATATTTTCAAAACTTCTAAGTACCTTTCAATATTATTCATGTCAATCGCCAAATATAAGGGATAATTTAGTAAACGTTGGCAAATATTATCTATCTTAAAATTCAAGCGATAAATTTTGAAAATTTGTTTTAAAAAATAATTTTTTTTATATCTAAATTTCTGCAATCTTTAGAATGGACAAGAATCAAAATCCTAATCTAATTATACCAATATCTACGTTTTCATAACATTATTATATTTGTTTATTATAATTGTTAAGCTTTAAATTTTCAGTATAATTTTGGATAAATAACTTTTACATTCTGTTTAGTTTAAAAAAATATTAAAACAATTTAAATTCAATTGAAGAAACGCTTATATTATATTTAAACAAAAACAAAATTTAAATTCGAAATAAAAAATAGTTCAGTAGTAAGAAAAAAATGAATTTACAACCGACAATGTAGTTTTAATATTTAACCCAAATTATATTTCAATTTTTCATGGACAGTAGTTCAATTGAAACAAAAAAGACATTGACTTTTAAACAAGCAAGTACATTTTTATACAAGTTCTTAAAGTTTCTATTTAATTTTTGAATTTATTTAAACGTAAAAAAACTTTAATAAAATAGCTTTATTTATAACGGCAAATATTAATTTTCAATAAAAAGTTTAAATTTTTAACAGAAAATGATAACCTTTTATCAAAATAAAAATAAAACACAAATTTTTAACAACAGCAAATAATCTTTAACCAAATATTCAAATTGTTAATAAAATAGTTAACTTTTTTATAAAATTGTTGAATTTTGCTGCTAAAAAAACGAGTTTCCTACAAAACTTAAATTTTTAATTTTAAGTCCAATATATGAATTTCCAATTAAGCATTCGAATTTTCTATGAACATAATAAAACTTTCAGCCCAGAAAGATTAATTTTCAACAAAGAAGTTTAATTTTCTACAAGAAAGATTTTTTTAACCAAGAAGAAAAATTGGAACTCGGAAATAGCTGAATTTTCATCTCACATATATGAATTTTTAACGACAAGTTGATTCTTAAACAAGCACGTACATTTTGAAACAAGTACATGAAGTTTCAATTAAAATTTGGAAATTTTAAAACGTAAGACATATCTTTAAAAAGAAAAATGTATCATTACTAGAAAATATTAATTTTCAACAAAAAGGTAACATTTTTAACATAAAATGATGAACTTATATATAAAAAAAAAATAAACACACATTTTCAACAACAGCAAATAATTTTTAACTAAATTTGCGAATTGTCGACCAAATAGTTAACTTTTCTCTCAAATTGTTGAATTTTGAAGCTGAAAATACGAGTTTTCTAAAAAAAACTGTTAAGTTTTTAAATTTGAGTCCAAAATATAAATTTAGAAAGTAAAAATTTGAATTTTCTATGAACATAATAAAATTTCCGGCCCAAAAATACGACTTTTCATAGAATTAATTGAATTTTTAACCAAATAATATAGTTATTAACCAAAAAGATTATTTGCAATCAGAACTTAATTTTAAACGCAAAGCGTTCAATTTTCAACAAAAAATGAATTTTCAAAGTAGAGAGATACATTTTTATCCCAAAAAAGATCATTTAAACTTTGAGGAAAAAAAACTTCAACCAATTAGTAGAATTTTCAACCAAAAAAGTTGAATTCTAAACCTAAATTAGAATATTATACTGTTCAATTATGGGGAGTTAACTTTTATTTTAAAAAAACAGTGAAACTCTTCTATAGCGCCTATTTCGGGGCCGACGGTGGGTGGCAACTAACTCATTATAGCCGGCTCCGCTTTTGTTTGTTCACGCCCTACTGTTCCATTAAAAAAGGAAGCTTTTTAAAAATAGGAAAAAATTTATTTAAAAAGGGGCAAAGAGAGTAAGATGAGAAAGGAATTAATTTCAGTATTTGGATTTATTACTTGTATTATAAAACCACTAATTTGTATTTTTGTAAGCATTTCAAAAACTTTTTATTCTCATCTATATTTTCCGCTTATTTCATAGTTGCTTTAAATCTACATAATGATGAATCTTTCATCAAGAACCTCAATTTTAACCCAAATACTTTAATTTACAATAAAAAAAAGATTATTCTTAACAAAAAATATAATATTTGATATTTCAATCGAGGAAATATATTTATTTTAAATGAAAAGCAATAGAATTTAACTACAAAAATTTTAATTTTTAGCGCAAAAGTGAATAGTTCATATATGAACCAAAAATATTTTTATTTTTAATCAAGAACAGTCGAAATTAGCCAAAAAAGATAACTTCCAAGAATATAGTTGCGTTTTCTTTTAAATAAAAAAAGATCAAATTTCCACCAATTTCCACCAATATAACCATTTAATACGATCGAAAATATTTAATAAAATTATATAATCAGAACTGGTTATAATGTCCTAAAGTTTTTCCTTTAATTCGAGGTTATGTTCACACGTACAATATTCTTAGCAATGCGCTTAAGAGCATGTGACGCAGCTAAATACCTATATTAACGACCTCACTTTATCAGTTCACTAAATGTTTTTTTGAACCTAAGAATTTTTTGGAAATAAAACATCGAGCTGAAACTTTGGGAAATGTATTAGAGTACAATTTACTACAAAGCTTGATAATAAAAGATATAAAAAAATACATTTCAACTTTTAATGCCATCGGCATCAGCCGTTAACGTTGTACACGAAAATACGAACCCTGGCGACCACTAAACGAGGCTCTAGAGGGTTCGTATTTTCGTGTACAACGTTACCGGCTGATGCCAATGAAATTGATATTTGTAATATATATATTTTTTTCACATCTTTTATTATTAAGCTTTGTACTTTAACGTAGTTTTCTTTCGGTTTTTGCATTTTTCAGAGTTTGCGACCGATCTTTCATATATAAAAAAAGTTCGTACGTTCAAAAAATGTCGAGGTTCAGAAAAAAAAATGAAATAATTTTGAGTGAAGTTCCTATCTAAATGAAGTACCTAAACGTACTTTATTGTACTATAATACATTTTCCAAAGTTTCAGCTCGATATTTTATTTTAAAAAAAGTTCTTAGGTTCAAAAAAGTATTCAGTGAGCTGATAAATGAGGTCGGTAATATAGGTATTTGGCTTTGAACTTTAGTGAAGCATTATGTACTCGAATTAATATTGAAAAAAAAAAGAAATTGATCTCTAAGCTAAATTATATTTACATTTGAAATTAAAACTTTATTTGGAAAATAAGAGGTGCTCGATTTTTTTTTAATTTGACATTGATTGCCTTCAATACTAACTTTTGTTTGAAAATTTAATTATTTTATTGAAAATTATACTATTTTGCTGGTCATATTTTTCTGGGTAAAGTTAATTATTTTCAATGGAAAAGTTAACTATTATATTTTTGGTTTAGATTAATTCTTTTTTGGTCAAAAATTTACTATTTAGTTGCAAATTTAGTTATTTTGTTGATAATGTAACTACTTTGGTAAAAAGTCAGCTTTTTTGGTCGAAAATTGAACTGCTTTATTTCAAATTTGTCATTTTGGATATTCCATTATTTTAGATTAATAATCAATTTGTCATTAGAAGAATCTTCTTTTTATTGAAAAGTCTTCTTAAATTGATGAAATTTAATTTTTTTAAAGTTTCATTCTAATATTTTTAGTTCCGAATTTCTCTCATTTGGTTAAAAATTTAATTATTTTGTTGAATGTTGAGCCATTTTGTTAAAAAGTCATTTTTTTGTTTTGTTTTAAAGTTAATTATTTTCATTTGAAAAGTTAAATATTATCGGGTGGCCCCACTCGAGAAGAGTGGAGAACCGGGAAAAAATCGAGAGAGAAATATTACATCTGGAAATTTCCCGTTTTTCATAATTCGCGCGTTTCTTAAATTTTGAAAGTTTCCAATTCGAAAGTATATAATTTAAAAAATGTTTAGAATAATTAAGCTTCAGATTTAAGAACTATAAAATTCGGCGATTTTCGGTTAAAATTTCGAAAATAGGACAATGTCAAAACATTACAAATTTAATACTTTAAGATTAGCATTTTGGAAATAAGATAATTTAAAATTCAGAGGAATTGAAATTGTTCAGGTTATAATTAAAAGTTTCCAAAATTATATAATTGGAAATTCAAAACTTTTAAATTTGAAAAATGTTAAATTTAAAGCAATTAAAATTTAAACATCTGAAATTGAAAACTAAAAATAAATCTTTCAAAGTCAAAGCTTGTAAAATCCTAGAATTTGAAATTATTATAACATAACAAAGTTATAATTTGACATCCAAGCTGTTTGCGTTTTTAACGTCTGGCTTTCTTTTTGTTTAAAAACTTTCACATAAATCTGCATTTTTTTAAATCTTCTGCAATTTAAAAATATTTTTTATTCTCCTTTAATCTTCGCTATATTTATAGAATTTTAAAGTTTGTTTTATTTTTTATTTTTTAATTTTACCAAATTGAAAAATTTTGCTTTCAAACCTTCTACTCTTTTTCGAAATTTAAAGAAATATTTGATGTTTCAAAATCTTTTTGAATTTTCTCCTAAAGCTCCTTATTCAAATTAAAAAATCGAAAGAAATTCTTTTGGAAACCTAAAGAATTTATGTCATTATCCTGAATTTGTTAAAAAGTCCTAAAATATTTTATAAATTTGCATTGCTTTTTAATCGTTTCAAAACTTCTACATATTTCTTAAATTTACTCAAATTTGATCTAAAATTGTATATTATGCCACGATGTTGATTTAAAACTTTTAAACCCTTTTTTTAAGTTTATGAAATAATTTGAAACTTTTTGTAATCTTTTGTAATAACCTCACCTAAGTTTAAATTAACTCCTGGAAAATGGAAATAATTGTCTTCAAATCTGCCATATTTTTTTTAAACAATTTTGAAATCCTTAAAATTAAAATTAATATTTCAAAATGAAAAATTAACTGCCTAAATTTTTCCATAACTGTATAAAGAAAGTTAATCTCAAAATCTTTCGAAATTGTTAAGATGCCTGTATTGTTCTAATTAAATTTTTTTATTTTATTGTTCTAAATTAAATTTTAATATATATTATAATATTATTAAACTTAATGATTTCACAATATATCTATTAATTTAATAATCTTTTATATTATTTTAAAAAATTAGATTTTAAGATAAAATTTAAAAAATTATTCCTGTAATATTGAATAAAATAATTTCAAATGTATTGAAATTACATTTAATTTGAAATTTTTAAATAATTTTAAAATATGAAATATGAATATAATATTATTGTGAAAATTATAAACATGTATAACATAATATTATTAAGCTTCATAATTTGCAAATATATAAATCATAAAATTATTATTATTATAACTAAAACGTGAAAACAAACATATTTTGTTAATGACTCAATTATGTAAAATTTAGAATTAATATAGCTCCAATATTGAATAGTTAATAAATTTTAATTAGATAACGTTAAAATAAAAGTACGGTATTATTTAAGTTTAATCTATACATAAAATTTTAAGATAAACTTCAAATAATTATTCCTGTAACATTAAATAAACCAATTAAAAATTTAATAAAATTTATATTTTATTTTTATTTTGTACATAATTTTAATGTATAAAATATAAATATAATATTAGTATGAAAAATTAATAGCATGTATAACATGATATTATCAAGCTTTATAATTTGCCGATATAAAAATAAATAAAACATTATTATAACTAAAACGTTCAAAAAATTTTTTTAATGACGCACTGATGTAAAATTTAAAATTAATATAGTTACATATATATAGATATTTTTACCATTAAATCATTAATATAATTAGAACATGAAAATTATAAACTCATTTAATTCTAATTTAGTTTATGATAACTTAATATTCAAATAACATTTTTCATTATAATTGATATCATAATATTATTAAACTTAATTATTTCACAATATATCTATTAATTCAATATTCTTTTATATTTTTCCAAAAAATTAGATTTTAACATAAACTTTAAATTATTATTCCTGTAACATTAAAGAAACCACTTTCTGGTGAAAAGTATTTTCAGTAATTTAATGTAATGATTAAAGAATTATGAGAAACAAATTTAAATATTATACATGATAATAATTCATTAAAAATAACAGCTGTCATTGAAAGTGAAAATAAAAAGACACAAAGCGTTAATAATTATCGGCGATCGATAAAAGTAGAAATCTAGTTTTTAATTTCGATTGATTTTATACGTTGAAGAAAGATGTCGTCATAGAATAAAAAACTACATCAATTAACTTTATGGTTCATTTATTCATTCATTGATGTGCAAATGTCAACTTTTATCAACTGCAGGAAAAACTATCAACAGATAAGTAAGCGCGCTATTGTAATATTTTATTTAGGAGGAAGGAGGATCGGAAAAAATGATTTCTGTTTTACCGACTGCATATTTTCTATAGATTTTTCAAAAAAAGACATTCTTTTACAAAGTTTCAGTCATCGACAATATTCATTACTGTAAAGAAAAAACTAAGGCTTACGTTTATGAGATGACTCATATGGTAAGTAACGAATATACGTAGATACTCATCATATAATCCTAATAAGTTTTTTCAGATTTTTAATCACAGAAATAAATGCTTTTCACTGTAACTTCAAGAAATAACTAAAAACCTTAAATTGAACTTCTGCAGTATATAATTTTTTAGGAAATTAGGAAAAAATTAATTCCTGTCTTACCGACATTATTATTTTTCTGAGTTTCACAGCAAATTAAGTTTGTCTTGACATCTCTTTCAATTGCCTTCATCACTTCTCAAAGTTTCTGTGAAAAATATTGATTATTTCGAAGAAAAAAGCAGGTAAACTGATATATCTCGTATGGTAAATAGCCAAGTTACCATACAATTTAAGTGAACCCTACCTTACCGACATTTATATTAGATGATGAAAATATTTTTTAAACCATTTTTTTTTTATTTGTAAGAATATATTGATGCACAATCGTTACATAATCACATTTTGGTCATTTTCCTTTGGTCATTTTTTGAATGAGTATGGCCAAGAAGAAAATATCGGTAAGGTAGGAATCGCGTATGAGACTAATATTAATTTAATAATTATCTTATGTACAGCAATTAAAAAATTAATTTTTTATTGAGGTTAAAAGAAGATGCGATTTGTTAATAAAATATAATTATTTATTTTCAAATATGATTACACGCATTATATTCTGCAATAAAATTATATAAAAGTGTAAATATATCTCTCAATAAAAGTTTTTAATAAAAACACCTAATAGTTAATACAACCTTACATATGTATATATATATATATATCACTGTTGAGCATTCATCAAAAGAATATAAAAATAACCAGTTCTATTTGATGAATTTTGTTCAATTTTTCAACAACGCATTACTTCACATGCTCCTGTTTTAGTTTTATGCGAAGAATTTTTCCAGTCGTATTTTTTGGTATTTCATCCAAGAAAGTAACACCGCCTGAAAAGTACACAATCAAAATTACTAAACTTTTTAAGGGCATGTGACACAGCCAAATACCTATATTACCGACCGCACTTAATCAGTTCACTGATTTTTTTGTGAACCTAAGAACTTCTTTTGTAAATAAAATATTGAGCTAAAACTTTGGAAAGTGTATTAGAGCACAATTAAGTACGGGTAGGTGCTTCATTTGGATACGAACTTCACTGAAAATGATTTAATCTTTTTCTGAACCTCAACATTTTTTGAACGTTCGAACTTTTTTATACGTGAAATATTGGCCTCAAGCTTTATAAAATGCAAGAGCCGAAATAAATCTATGTTAAAGTACAAAATTTAGCGATTAAAAATGTAAAGAAAAGTCTTAATGATCAATTCTATCGGCATCAGCCGGTAACAGTGTAAAAAAAAATCCAAACCCTGGCGGCCACTAGACGAGGCTCTAATAGCTGGCTCGTCCCCAATCCCCACTAGAGTTCTTAAATTCCCGAGAATTTAAGTTCAGGTTATATAACTGAGAATATGACAGAATTTAGGAGAATTTAAAAGAATTTAAGAGTTTATGATTTTTAAGAATATTTTTATTGTTCAGGCTATATAAGCGGTTGAATATAAGTTATTTTCTAGCTCAGACATATTCAGGAATTACAGTGTTTTATATAAAAATTCTAAAATTTTTTTGATATATTGATTTTATTTCAAAAAAAAAGTTTTCTCTACTTTAAAATATAACTCTTTAACAAAATACTGGAATTTTCAACAAAATAATTGAGTTTTTAGCATAATAATTGAATATTCAACCTAACAAGACAAATTGCCAACGAAAAGAAGTCATTGTTTATATTTTAGTAAAAGTAGAATTAAAGTGATACAAAAAAATAAAAAAATTTTAAAACCAAAAAGACGAATTTCCAACTCAAAATTAAATAAAAGTTCATCTAAATTATTGAACCCTCAAACCGGAAGACAAACTTTCTTTATAAAAATTCAACTTTCAAACAAAAAATATGACTGTTCAACAAAAAATCAATTTTACACGAAACTCATGCATTTTTACGCAAAAAACAATGAAATTTCAAACTAAAAAAAAAAACATTTTTTTACAAACAAAAAAACGCGAATTTTTATCTAAAAAATATCAATCTTAAAAAATGGAAAGTTCCATTTTTTGATAAAAATGAAGTTTAAACAACAAAATGAAATATTTTTCTCTAAACAGTTAAATTTTCAATCAGACATAAACCTTTAATAAAATAAATTTTCACGGTGTTCTTTAACTTTGACCCAAGTAGTTGAATTCTTAATTAAGAAAGATTAATTTATAACAAGATAATTAAACTTTCAACCAACGAGATAACTTTACAAGCGATTCAACCAAATTTTTTAAACAAATTAGTTGAATTATCAAGCAAAGAATAACGATTTTAAACCAAAAAGTTGCATTTGCATACAAAAATAAAATTTCTTCTATAAGAGATAAAGTTTTAAAACGAACAGATAAATTTTCAACAAAAATAGTTGGATTTTCGGTTGAAAAAGATTTTAGTCGAGTTTTTACGATCAAACAAAAAAATAAAACAAAACAAAAATAAATTTTTATGTTACTGAATTAAATTTTAAATCCAAAAAAGGGAATTCTTTGAACCAAGAAGGATGAATTTTGAACAAAACAGTTAAATTCTCTACTAAATAGTTGCATTTTTATCCAAAAAATATCAATTTTGTACTAAAACAGATGAATTTGTAATAGAAAACAAATTTTCTTTTACAGATGGAACTTTCGTCCAGAAAATATTTCAGTTCATTTTTCAACACCAAAATATACATTTTAAACAAAAAGTAAATTTTCTACGAAATGGTAAAGTTTTCATGAAAATAGTATAATAGCTTGATTTCTAACCAAACAGTTGCATTCTTATCAACAAAAAAAAAGATTTAATTTCTGCTAAACCAGGTCAACTTTAAAATAAAAAAGACAAACATTCAAAAACAAAGTTGAATTTTCAACCGAAAAGTTAACGAAAAAATGCAATTTTCTGTTCATTAAAATAAATTCTGAGATTCTCATAAATTCTCAGAGAATTTATTTTTCGATTATATTCTCGGTAATATTCTCGTTCTCGTTACCGTTCTCAAAGTAATATAACCGGCTTGGAACTCTAATCCCCACTAGAGTTTTCAAATTCCCGAGAATTTAAGGCCAGGTTATATAACCGAGAATCTGACAGAATTTAGGAGAATTCAAAAGAATTTCAGAATTTGTGGTTTTTAACAATATCTTTATCGTTCAGGTTATATCAACGGTTAAATATAAATTATTTTCTAGCTCAGACATATTTAGGAATATAAAATATGCAAAGTAGTAGCTCATTAATTAAACACTGTTAGACTGAAACTCTAATCTCAGGATTCAATTGCCTCACGTTATTTTTAAAATTCTCTGATTTTTCCTTGACTAATTTTTCATTTCAAATCATTAGTATTCAAATACCAGCATTTTAATCTAATGATATTTTTAACATAGCCTATTTTATAAGTGGAATAAACCAGTGTTTCATATACAAATTTAAAATTTTAAAATTTATTAATTTATTAAAAAAAAGAATTTTTTCTACTTTAAAAGATAACTCTTCAACAAAATCCTGGAATTTTCAACAAAATAATTAATTTTTAACAGAATAGTTGAATATTCAACCTAAAAAGATAAATTGCCAACGAAAAAGTGCCATATAAAGATTTTTCACTCAAAAAATAAATAAAAGTTTATCTAAATTATTGAAAATTCAAACCAGAAGACAAATTTTCTTTACAAAAATTCGATTTTGAAACAAAATTAATCTTTAACATAAAAAGAAATTTCTTTTCAAAGCGATTCAACCAAATGTTTTAAACAATTTAGTTGAATTATCAAGCAAAGAAGAACGATTTTTAACCAAAAAGTTGCATTGTCATACAAAAAATGTAATTTTTCCTATAACAGATGGAGTTTTAAATCAAAAAGATAAATTTTCAAAAAAATAATTGATTTTATGTTGTAAAAGATTTTAGTCGAGCTTTCCGATCAAACTATGAATTTTTTTAACAAGAAATAGTTTTCTATAAGAAAAATTGCATTTTCAATCCAAAAAGACGAATTTGTAACCAAAACGGATGAGTTTTTAACAAAATTGTTAAATTAAAAAAAAAAAATAGCTGCATTTCTTCCCAAAAAATATAAAATTTATCTTAAAGCCGAAGAATTTTTTATTCCAAACAAAAGTTGAGTTTTCGTCCAAAAAAGATTCCAGTTAACTCAGTAAAACCCAAAATTGAAGTTTTGTAAAAAAGAAAAGTTTCTACGAAAAAAATTGAATTTTCAATCCAAAAAGAAGAATATGTTTAACTAAATCGGATGAACTTTTAACAAAATACTTCAATTGTCTACCAAATAGTTGAATTTGTATCCAAAAAATATTTAATTTTGTGCTAAAACAGATGAATTTTGTAATAAGAATGTCAAATTTTTTTAATACTGGAATTTTCATCCAGAAAATATTTCAGTATATTTTTCAACACCAAAATATTAATTTTGAACAAAAAGTAAATTTTCTACGTAATAGATAAGTTTTGAAGAGAATAGTATAATAGCGTACAGGGTGATCGCTGAACCGGGAAATTACTGGGAATTTATTGAAACCGGGAAAAACCGGGAAATGACAGTAAATTTTTTTTTTTTACCAGGAACTTTACAAATTTGTAGAAGAAAAATCTGTCCACGTTCGATTTAAACAGTTTTTAAATAATTAGTGAAATTGTCAGATTTTAACGTTAAAACTTTAACGGTTTCAATTTTAAAGTTTTAGTCATTGAAAAAATATTAACGTGTGACTGAAAGTTTATAAATCATTTTCAACTTAAAAAGAACTTCACAATATTATATTCTTAATTAACGGATTTTATTAAATTTAAAATATTGTTTCTTTCAAAAAAATTCAATTTTTAACCCATGCAATTTGAAATTTTGTATTAAGAACAAGATTAATTATTGAATATTTAGCAATATTTGAATTTAAACTTTAAACTTTGAACGTTAAAATTTGTATTATTGTATTTAGAAAATGTTTAATTTTAAAGGAAATTTTAAAATTCAGATTTATAGTTTACAAATGAACATTTGTAGAAAAAATTTGAGTAATTTTAAGAGATACTTGGGAGTTTTAAAATGGTTAAAAATTATCATGCAAATTTTAGAAAGTTTTTTAAAAATCTTCTAGAATCTTTTTTGAAAATTTTGTTTAAATCTTTGAAAAACTTTGTAAATACTCTCTTAAAATAATTTTTCAAAATGAAAAGTTATTTTTAATTTTCCTATGAATCTTAAGAAAATTTATTTTATTATTTTGAAGCCTTTCAGAATTATTGAAAAGAATCTAATTTTTTTGTTTGAAATCTGCGAAAATCTACATTTTATTTTATATTAGGCTATCATTTAAAGTTTTACATTAAGTTTAAATCTTTTCAAAACTTCTACATATATTTTAAAATTACTCAAATTTCGCCTAGAAATAATAAATGTTCAATTGTTATTTATACATCCAAATTGCAAAGAAATTTTTTGAAATTTGCAGGATTTTCTGGAAAATGTACAAAAAGTTCAATTCATTTTGACAGATATTTAGAAGTTTTAAAAATATTTCCAAAATAATTTTTAATTTAAAACAAATTTTAAACAACTTCTAGATTTCTCCAGATTTTGAAATAAAATTTTGAAGCTTTCCAAGGATGTTTAAACCATTTAAAAAAAAAAGATTAAATTTATAATTTAAGAAGTGTTCAAATTAATTTTTTTTTTCAATTTTTGATGCTTCTAGCTTAAAATTCCTTAAAAATATATAATTTTGAAAATTTTAAAGTTAATTGATTGATTTTTTAAATTTAGAGCCTTGAAAATAATAATGTGGATTTATATATTTCTTATATTGAACAATGTTAGTACCTTCAATTTTATACGCGTTAATTATTGAGCATTTGAATACAACACTTTGCACACTATTTTTATTGGCTACGATTAAACCGGAACCAGAAGTGATGAAAAACGCGCGATTTTTAAACCTAATTTTACATTAAATTTACCATTTTTAAGAATAAAATAAGGAATAAGATAAAATAATATATCAACATGTCAAAACTTTATAAAATGTATTAAAATAGAAATGTTAAGAAAAAACTATTCCATTTATCGTTTAAAAGTTGTTTTTGTTAGTTGAAAATTCATGTATTTTTATTAAAATACGTCTTTTTTTAGAATAAAATTAATCTTGTTAGGAAAAAATAACTATTTTATTACAATTTTGTTTTTTTTTTTTTGGTTAAAAAATAATTTGTTCATTAGAAAATTTTCCAGGAAGGCCTGCAAAGTTAAATTTAGTGTTTTTTGGTAGAAAAGTAATCTTCTTGATTACAATATTTTGTTGAAAACTCGTTCTTTCTTTGTTAAAAAGAAATTTTTTGAACTGTAATATAATTATTCGAGATGTGGTTGAAAAGTGATCTTTTATACTTAAAAGTTCAATTATTTGCAAAGGATTGATTGTATTTTGTCCAAGATTAATTTGTTTGGTAAAAGATTAAGGTTCGTAGTTGAAAATTTATTTTATTGGGTGAAAGGTACATTATTTTATTGAAAATATATTTTCTTTCGTTGAAAATTAATTTATTTTGTTAAAAATTTATCTTGTTTTGTTTGAAATCATTTTTTTAACTGAATGTTTAACTATTTCGTGTTTGATTTTAAATTTACATTTCAAAAATTAAACTATTTTGTTAGAGGTATAGATGTTATAAAGCGATGCTATTTGTCTGAGTGAAAGATTTAATTAATAATAATGATGTAGCAAATTAATTTAAAAGTCGAGTAGAGTTAAGAAATTATATTAATGCTCAATTTCTCCATTTTCTCATTGAGGACATTCAGTTATCAACAAAAAAGTTTGAGGCCGAAATTTTACATATAAAAAAAGTTATTAGCTTAAAAAAATTTCAAGGTACAAAGAAAATATTTCAAAAAATGTTCCCAGTTTTAACTTCTTTGAAAATAATGATGCTAAATGGTACTAAATTTCTGGAAATACAGAAGAAAATTTTTCAAAATTGAATTTTCGTTTAGTTTTGAAAATTTAGGATCGCACTTAGGTTCCCTAGTACCTTTTACCTGATTTCCAAAAATTTCATCCTAATATCTTAATTCGTGAGTGCGTAAGTTTTAAAGCAAAAAATGTTTTTTTTTTAATAAGAAACGTTTGTCTGCTCCTAGATTTTATAATTACAAAAAACATGCATGAAAAAATAATTGTTGTAATTATACAAATTGAAAACTATAAAAACGATTTTAATTTCATGTTTATTCAATTTATTGAATTTTTCAATCTGTTTCTTATTTCATCTGTACGTGAAATATTGCAAAATAAATATAAGTAAAGGGACGTTCAAAAACTACGCTAGGATTTTTCAAAAAAATTTTGTTTTAATTTGATTTTAAAAATGTTTTTAGAAGATATAATTTGAAATAAGATAAATTTTCAATCCAAGAAGACGAATTTTCAAAGAAAAATTTTTTTTTTTTAAAAAAATAGAAACTAGGTTAACTTTACACCATAGAAATGAATTTTCAAAAAAATATTTGAATTTAAAACAAAAAAACAAATTAGCTTCAGACCAAACATTATCAATTATATTTATTGTTTAAGCCAATTCAATCTACATTCTTAAAAATTAACTTTTTTTCACTGAAGATTCATCATTTTAGTAAAAAATTCATATTTTCAGGTAAAAATTTTATATGAGTTTTAGAAAAAGCATCTTTTTTTAAATTCATATTTTTGGTTGATATTTCAAGTATTTGGGAAAAATAAACTTTTTTCATGAATATTAACTATTTCGTAGAAAATTAACGGTTTTGTTGAAAATCCGTCCTTTTTGGTAGAAAATTTAAATCGCCTTGGTAGAAAATTTATTGTCCTCGCTGTAAATTTAACAATTAATTTTTATCCGTAAATGTAACCATTTCATTTTTACTTGGAAATTTCTTTCTTTATAAGTTGAAAATTCAACGATTTCCTAGAAAATTTTTATTTTTTGCTCAAAAATCGTTTTTTTGGTTGTTTTTTTTTTGTTAGAAAATTAATCTTCTTTGTTGGAAATTCATCTTCACAAATAAGGATTTTAAAAAATTAACAAAATCATTCGTTTTTTTGGTTTTATTCACCCGATAGAAACTTCGCTTTATTCGGTTCGGATCATGCCAAACTATTTTGTGAAAATTTCATCTTTCTTGAATTAATTAAAACTTTTTGGTAGCAAATTAATTTTTTTTGTGAAAATTTGTTTCTGGGTTAAAAATGTATTTTTTTTATAGAATATCCATTTTGGTTGAAAATTAAATATATTTCGACTCGAAAGCTTACAATTCTAAAGGATTTAATATCAAATTAAATATAGTATTTACATTAATTTTAATTGAAAGAATTTATTCCCTTATTCTTTCCATATTTTTCCTTTATTACTTTGAAAATTATTATTATTTTTCATACAAAACTGTGCATTTTTAAGTGAATTGAATATTTTATAATGCAAATTGTAAGCAACATTTATAGAAATGCTATTTTGATATTTTGTTATCATTTGATGAAATTTTTAATAACACTCTTTAATTAAATTTTTTTCTTGATACATAATTATTATCTTAAAATTTCAGATATTTTCCGGGTTTTGTCCAAAGACACATAAAAAAAATCTAAACCTTACCTTTCAATTCCTTAAAATCTGAAACCTTTCCTTTCATATAATTTTCAATTTCTTCTTGGGTGGTTTTTTGACCTTTTTTGAGTTGAACAAAAGCCTTTGGTACTTCTCCTGATCTCGCATCTGGAACACCAATTACTGCAGCTTCCTGAACCGCAGGATGTGTTCTCAACAATGCTTCTAATTCTGCAGGAGCCACCTAAAATTAAAAGACAGAAAAACACATAAAAAATTCACAATTTATGTATTGACAAAAATAGATTTACTGAAAAAAATTTATTTACAAAATTCCCTATCTTTTCCCTGAATTTTCCATTACCAATTATTAATTTTCCCTGACTATTATTAATCAAACACCAGCATTTTAAGCTTTTATCAACATAATTAAACAATAAAATTTCAGATTAAAATTTAGAAATATCAGAGTTATTTATCTTAACCAAGAAAGATAAATTTTCTAATCCAAAAAGACAAATTTTTACGGAAAAATTTAAATTTTCGACCACAAAGATGCCTTTTTAAGAAAATGATTAAACTTTTAACAAAATAATTACATTTTTAATCAAACAGTTGAATTTTTAACAAAATGGTTCAATTTTTAAACAAAAATTATTCAACGCTAACGAAAAACCGAAACATTTTTAACTAAATAATTTATTATTTTTAACACTGTAAATTTCAACAATATGAAATAATTCCAGAGCTCAGATTTTTTTTGAAATAGACGAATTTTCAATTCAAATGATGAATCTTCAATTGAATAGTTAAATGTTCTGTTAAAAAGATGGTTTTTTAACAAACAAATAAAAAAGAAATTTTCAACCAAAAAGGTGAACTTCCAACAAAAACTTTAATAGAAGATAAATTTAAAAAAAAAACTAAATGAGAAATTGTTGAATTTAAAAAAGGAAAAAAAAGACTAATTGTTAACAAAATAGTTGAATTCTTAACCAAAGAAGATTATTTTTTAACTTAACAGTTGCATTTTATCCAAAAAAGATTAAATTTCTACTAAAAAAACAATTAGAATAAAAAGCTGAATTTTCAACTTTTTAATTGATATCAGTAATTTCGGGTTAATAATTCAACTATTTTACAGAAAATTTTGTCTTCTGGTTTCCAAAATTTCTCTCTCTGGTTAAAAATATTACTTTTTTGTCGAAAATTAATTTTTTTCTTCTTAAAAATAATAATTTTTGAACAAAAACAAAAAATGAAATGTTCAACCGAGGATGAATTTTCAATTTAAATTATGAAGCTTCGAAAAAATTCGATTAAGTGAAGTGGATCAATGTAATAGTAGATATATTTTCAATCAAAACAATTTTAATCTTGCATGAGAAAAAGTCGAATTCAACAAAAAAGACGATTTTTTACAAAATAATTGAATCATCAACAAACGTAGATTAATTTTGCATTTTACTGACACAAAAAATCGAATTTCTACTAAAACAAATAAGATTTTGATAATTTAAATATTCGATTATTTATTTAGAAAATTACCGACTTTGTTAAAAATTCATTTATTTTAGTGCAAATTTATCTTTAATGTTAAAAAATCATCTTTTTGGCCAAAAGTTTAACTTTTTTGTTGAAAATTGGTCCTTTTGAATTGACCATTCTACTTTTATGATAGAAAAGGCAAAAACTTTTTGAAAATCTACTCAGGCGGTCACTATGAATTATTCCTAATTTCTAAAATTATTTAACTCTCTTCAAAAACGTTCAGAACTCTTAATATTTTCAAATTGGTTATTATAGATTTTTAATTAGTTAATGTTTTCAAAATTAGGAAAAAGAAAATTGGATAATTGAACCCGCACTGTGCGCGCGTGCATTTACAGATATACGGGACAAAATTGTTTGTAAAAAAATCACGAATTTGTAACTAGGTCTAGGATAAGAGAAAAGAAATGAAATATTAAATTCTCAATATATACATTCCAGAAAATTTCAGGAATGAATGCGAAAGAAAAATTTGTTTTGAGTCGCCACTCACTAGACGAACTCGAAAAATGTTTCAGGCTACGTGCAGGCGAACTAAGTGCAGGCGAACAACGTGCAGGCGATACTAGTTCGCATTTCCTAAAGATTTTTGAATTTTCGAGAACTTGATAATTTATAAATAATTACTTGATACTATACTTCGTGATTTTTTAGAAAGAAATTTTTTCCCTATAGTTATAAATAAATTAAGCTGTTAAATCTACATTCACTGTTTTTATTTATTCTCACCTGGAATCCTTTGACCTTAATAAGTTCTTTTATTCTATCACAGATATAAAAATCCCCATTTTCATCATAATAAGCTACATCGCCAGTTTTGAGCCAACCATTTTCCATAGTTTCCTGTGTAGCTTTTTCATTTTTGTAATACCCTTTCATAATATGTGGTCCAGCGATCCACAGTTCACCAGACTTTCCTGATTCAGTTATATCCTTTTTGGTTTCGAGATCAACAAGCCGAGCTCGACAACTGCTAATCGGGTTTCCAATACTAGCAGGGTTTTCTCCAGATTTTTCCAAAAACGCTACTGGCGAGGATTCCGTTAAACCGTAGCCTTGACTACACTTGAATGGCATTTGAAATCTATCAACTAATCTTGCAACGTCGGTGTTACTGAGGGGAGCAGCACCACTTAATATAAAATTTACATTTTCCAGATGATGCTTTTTTACGAGTTGAGATGACGAGAGGAATAGAAAAATAGGTGGAACCAAAACTAATGCAGTTACCTAAAAATAAATTAGGCACAGCATGTATTTTTTCAACATATAGAAAGGAAGGCCTTGCTAGCGAGGAGAAATTTACGCAAGGTTCAGATGATGTGTTGCCACCACTACTTCTCTCTGCTCCCTCGAGAGAGCTTACTCTCGTGCAGTAGAAGGGGAAGTGGACAGTGGAGGTGAAAAAGTACCATTTGGAACTTCTCCTCACTGGGCAGGCCTCTTGTAAGGGGTCATCGACGAATTACGTAAAGTATTTTTCTGAAATTTTCAACACCCCATTTCCCAGTTGATTTTTGTTCGTTCCAAATTTAATTCTTTTGTTTTAAACTCAAAAATTTGGTTAAAAAGTTTTCCCTTTTTATTGCAAGTTTAAGCAATTAGTGACAAATAAACATTTTGTACCAAATTTGACTTTCTCTCATCAAAATTCGCCACCGAAAATGAATTTTTTTGTTCTTTTGTGATTAAAAATGTAACTCTTTTTTTAAAAATTCATCTGTTTTTGGTAGCAAATTGATCTTTTTGGTTGAAAACGCAACTGTTTAGTCGCAAGTTTAAACTGTTTTGTACAAAAACTTAACTATTTTGTTCAAAATTTGGTTTTTGTGGTTGAAAATTCATTGTTTATTTAAGATTTTACCATTCAATTATTAGTGAAATTTTTTTCCCTCTATTTTTGGTTAATTTAATTATTTTTAATTCAAAAATTTATGTGGTTAAGAAATCAGCTACCACATTGTTACTGAAAAATTTATCTTTATCAGTTCAAAATTCTTTATTTTGGTCCGAAATTAATTCTACTTTTTAAAAACTTAACATTTTTGTTGAAAGTTCTTTTTCCGCTGTTAAAAACAATGCATACATTGAAAATAAATTGCAAAATTTTTGATTGAAAATTCATTAATTTTTTTGATTGAAGATTCATTATTTTAACTATTCCATTAATGGTTTAATATTAATTTTGCTGTTAAAAGTTCAAGTATTTGGTTAAATAGTCATGTATTTTGTCAACAATTAGACTTTTTTATAGAAAATTAATCATCTTGGCTAAAAATTCTTCCTCTTATGACTGAAATAATATTTTAGTCAAAAAATTAATCTCATCCGTTGAAAAATGAACTGCTTTGTTAAAATTTCTTTTTTTGTTTTAATATAATTAATTCATTGCAAATGCAGCTATTCTATTTTTCATTACAATTTTTTTAATATAAAAAATCAAACATTTGGTTAAATATTACCCATTATGATTGAAAAATTATTATTTTTTAGTGGCAATTTAATTTTTTTGCAGTTAAAGATTCACATTTTCAACTCTTCCATTTTTGGTTAAATTTTTTCTTCATTTCAACTGTTTGGCAGAAAATTCATGTATTTTGTTTAAATTAATGGAACAATGTAACTATTCCATTTTTTATTCCAAAATTGGTTGGAATTTCAATCAATTGGTTGAAAATTTTATTTCATGGTTAAACATCATCATATCAATTAAAAATTTACTTCTTGGGTGGAAAATTTACCAATTTTATTGAAAATTTGTTTCTTCTGTTAAAAATTAATTTTTAACTGTAAATTCAACCATTTTTTTGGTTGAAAAATGAAAATTTTTAGTTTAAAATTCAAGTCTTGTTTTAAAAATTTATTCATTTTAGTTGATAATTAATTTCTTCAATTCAAAATTTAAAGAAATGATTGAAAATTATGTTTTTTTTCAACTCAGAATTGAGATGATCTATTTTCTGTAGAAAACTAATGTTTTTATCGATTTATCTATTTACCTATTTTGTTAAAAATTAATTATTTTAACTAAAAAATTAACTATTTCATTTTCAGTTGAATATTTTGTTTGGATATTTTTATTTATTGTCTAACGGTCGTCTTATTTTGGTAGAAAATGAATATTGCTAATAGAAATTTCAGTGTTTTTGATTTAAACATTATAATTTCTTTGGACTTAAAAATGATAATTTTTTTACGTAATTTGTGGATGGCCCTAAATGTGTTTTTAAGTACCTTATGACTTTCTAAAACAGAAACGAAAGATTCAGGTGTGAACTTTGGTATCGTGACTAACTTCGATCCTTCAGCAATTCTTGGAAACATAACGCAATTCATACCAAATATGTGAAACATTGGCAGCACACTTGGAACAATTTCTTGTCCGCTGTCTAAAACATTTCACTTTTTTAAACATTTAAATAAGACCAAAAAAAGAAAACATTACATTTTTTACTGTATATGTAAAATATATCAGACCTATAGATAAGATTTATTTGTAAATATTGACTTTATATTTGATTTGGGTATTAAAAAATGATTATCAAATTAATTGTTTGATAAAGTGACTTATCTTGTCTCTACAACCAGACAGTATATCTTCTAAAATCTTGAGTAAATTTTTTAAACTAATTTTAGCCAGTAACAGAATTGTAATTATCAATAAGTTATTTTTACTGATGAATTAGTACTTTTTAATGATTCATCAGTAAAAAGAACTGATTGGTAGGAAGAAATCTAAGAAATCTTTTATTTAACTTGATTTTTTCATTTCGCCAAAAATAACTTAAAAATAAAAAAAAATTTAATATTATTTCTTGAAACAAGACATTTTTAAAAATATTCTATTCAAATAATAAAAAAAATATTGTCGAGAATGGAGTAGGGCCTCAAATGTTTCTAGGTCTGACTCAATATTTTAAAAGCTTTCAAAACAAACTTCAATTTTTTTTAAGTACTATTTTTTAGTTTATAAACTATTAAAATTCCTTTGTATTTAGCACCGGCTTCACAGACATTTTCCAATATCCCACTTTTCACTTTTTAAATAAAAAGAATTTATAATGTTATGAAAATTCAATATTTTGTTCGAAAGTCATCCTATTTGCCTAAAAAATTTAACTGCTTTCTTAAAAAGTCGCCCTTTAGAGTTTAAAATTTAATTTAATTATTAAAAATTCATAGTTTCCAATAAAAAATGCAATTTTTAATTTTATTAACATTGTTTTCTAGATTAAACATTTTTCCTGGTTCAAAACTTTACTCTCTTATTTAAAATTCGTATTTTTGGTATAATTATTTCTAGATTTCGGTAGAAATTTCATTTGTTTTGGACAAAAAATTCCAAAGATAATGCAACTGTTTTGTTAAAAAATAATTTTGTAGTTGCGGATTCAAATAGTTTGTTGAAATCTAACTTTTATGTTGAAAATGCATATTTTTAGATTTAAAACTGAAATATTTTGTGGAAAAGTTTTTGTTTTCCTTGGATATTCAATAATTTGGTTGAAATTTGTTTCCGTTTTAAACTGAGAAATCTTTCTCGATTGGGAATTCAAGACTTTACTTGAAAATCGGTACTTTCGTTAAAAAATGTATGCCTTTTGTCCAAAATATTTTTTTTCTGTTCAAAATTCAACTGTCTGGTTCCTTGGCTTGAGAATTTAACTTTTTTTATATAAAATTCTTT
Organism: Belonocnema kinseyi; assembly: GCF_010883055.1. NCBI lineage: Eukaryota > Metazoa > Arthropoda > Insecta > Hymenoptera > Cynipidae > Belonocnema > Belonocnema kinseyi. The sequence continues at coordinate 153,011,096 of NC_046658.1, forward strand.
TTTTTTAATATTTAGTTAAATTTTATTCTCTTTCTTGAACAAAAAATCTTTCTTGGTTGAAAATTAAACTAATTTGTTTCAAAATTCGGAGTTTAGTTTTAAAAAAATGCAACTCTTAGGTTAAAAATTAATCCAATAAAGTTAAGGATTCAACTAATTTTTTGAAAATAATGTTTTTTTTAGTTGAAAATGTATGTATTGCGGTAGAAAATTCTACAGTGTCGTACACAATTCCTATTTTTGGCTTGTAAATTTTGCAATTAGGTTGAAAGTATTATTTACTGTTAAAATTTATTTTTATTTTTGAACGAAAAATCTTTCTTTTTTGAAAATCAAACTCTGTCGTTAAAAATTAATATTTCAATTTAAAAATTCAACTTTTAGGTTAGAGATTAATCTAGTTCAGATGAGAAATCAACTATTTCGTTAAAAATGTATTCACCTATTCGGATAAAAATTAAATTTTGTGTTAATTTTTTTTCCATTAAAAATGTAATTCTTTGATAAAAAATAATCTTTTTCAATTGTAAATTTGAAAATTTGATTCGAATATTTTTTTTCCAGCTGAAAGACCTTTATTGGTTGAACATTCAAATTTTGTCTTGAAAATTCGTCTTTTTTAATTTTAAGGATATTGTCTTTTGTGTTATATTCCATCTGTTTAGTTGAGAATTTAGCTTTTTTGTCAAAATTTGTCTTTTCCAGGTTAATTTATCTGGTACCAGTTTAAAACATTTTTAGTTGAAATATTAACAATTAATATTTTTTATTTATTAATTTTTTAATTGGAAATTCATCTTTTATGGTGAAAATTTCAGCTATTGGTTTAAAATTAATCTTTCTTCTTTAAATTCATATTTTCGGATCAGGAAATTCAGGTAATTTGTATAAATTTTAAAAAAATTAAAAAATGCACCTGTTTGAATCAAATGAACTTTTTTGCTTTTTCTTCGAATAAAAAATAGTTCTGGGTTAAAAATTCGTCTTTTTCATTTGAAAATTTATGTAATTGCGCACAAATTTCTGCAACAATTGCAACAATTATGTTAAAAATAAATATGTTTTGGTTGAGGATGAAATTCTTTTGTTTGTTTGACATTTTTTTTCTTGACTGAAAAATCTTTCCTGATTTAAAATACATATTTTTTCATTTAAAAAATCATATTATTCAGTACCAATATCATTTTTAGTTTAAAAAATGCTACTGTTATGTTAAAAAATTAATATGTGTTGGTTAAGGATTTAATTATAATATTTTATTTAAAATTTATCTTTTTTGTGGAAAGCTACTATGCTCGTTGAAAATATTTTTCTGTTTTCATGAAATTATTTATTTCATTATTTTCGTGAATAATTTCCTTATTTCCCCTGGCTTGATCATTTTTGCATGTGAAGTCTGTTATCGGTAAAACCAACAATTTTTTTCTGGTTTTAAAATTTGAAACACTTTAGACTCTAAAATATAAGTAGAAAAATTTTAAGATAACTATTGTGGGTATACCTCTTATCAGAAAAAAACCATCACCAACTGTTTTATCGTACATTTCCATATTGGCCACCAAGTTTAAGTGAGAAAGCATGACGCCTTTTGGAAGACCTGTTGTGCCACTTGAATAAGGTAAAACTGCAACATCATTCGGTAATCTCGACGGAGGAGGAACTTGTGGCAGAGACTTTCCTTTTATTATCAGGTCCTAGGATGAAATAAATATAACTATTTAAACATTTAAATTATTCTTTGTAAAAATTTTAATAAATATTCGTAACTTTTAGATTAAAAATGAACCTAATTATTTATTAAATTATTATTTAAGGTAAGATTTTCTATTAAGATTTATTGTACAAAGGTTTTCAATTTGTTTATTTATTAAAAAACAAAAAAATAATGTGTACCATCAATTGTGTAAATAAAATTTTCCAAATTATCAATCCTATTTAATGACAAAAATTATTCGTAAATATTTTTTGATATTATTGATAAAAGCGTTAAGTTTAATTGTGAATGATTTTTTATAATTGGAAAATAATTTTGTTCTTAACAGTTTTTGATCAAACTATACTGTCTAAACTTTTTCAACACTTATTAAGTAGAATTGACGCAAACATTTAAAAGCTTTTGAACAATTTTAAAAGATTTAAAGTTATTAATTTTATTTTTATATATTTATGAAAATTTTAAATTGTTTAGGTTTTAATAATTTTATTCTTGAAAGTACTTGAAAAAGTTTAAAACAAAAGATAGATTTTTTAAGATGTCAAGCAAAACTTAAAAATGCTTTTTAAAAATTTGGAAAGGTTTTAAAATAATCCAAAATATTTTCCTAAATTTATGGACAAGTGCAAATGATTTTCTATTTTAAGGCAATATTTCAAATTTAGCAGAATTAAAAAAAAGTTAAGAAAAATTCGCCAGGTTTAAATAATGTTTTATTTAAGATAATAAGTTTTAATAGAAAATTAAAAAAAGTTTCAGAAACATAAGAAAAATTTGAAATGTTCAAAAATAAGTTCAAACTTTAAAAACCAATTTTTTAAATTTTGTATAATTTTTCAAAACTTTAATCAACTTGAAAAATATTTAGGAATGTAAGACTAAAATATTCTAAATATAATAAAATAATATAATATTATCGCAAGTATTAAATAAATCATTCTTTTTCAATAAAAATCATTAAAATTTAATAAATTAAATTAAGAATAAATATAAATTTAAATTGGTTTTGAAATCCCAACTCGAAAATTAAAAGGGGATGAGACGATACGTACGATGGTTTTTCTAAAAAGATTCAATGTTAAATTATTCAAAATTCGATCATTTTTTTCAAAACGCCACAAGATATGAAAAACGACAAAGAAATAAAATTATTTTTCTAAAAATGTTCTAAAATATTTATAAAATCTTTTGTGATCGACTTTTTCTCAACAATACAATTTTGGGTGATAAAAATAAATAATATCCAAAACAAAATTTAAATTTGTGAAGATAACAACATTATGATTAAAATGAGAAGAAAAATTTGATAAATGAATAGAAATAAAATAATTATTAATTTAGAAAAATGCAAATAAGTTTAAGAGATATTTAAAGACTTTGAAATGATTGAAAAATAATTTAAAACCTGAAAAAAATATTTTAAAACAAATTTCGATTCGATAAATGAAGAACAATTATTAATTTTTTACGACTTAAAATAAACTTAATTTATATTATAAAATAAAAAAATTTTAGTTAAAAAATTATTACCGCTCAGTTTTTATTGTTTTTGGCTTGAATATGATGGCTATGATTAAAATATTTTGAATCTTCAAACTGTACAATTTACAAAAGTTAAAAAATATTATTTTGCAGCTTAATGGCATTTAATTGAAAATTTTTTCCTTAAAATGTGTCAGAAGCTTTCATTTTATATGCGTAAATTGTTGAGTGTTTTAATAAAAAAATTTTAACCTAAATTTTAAAATTTGAAAATTCAAATTGATTCCTCCTCAAGTGATTTTATTTTAAGCTCATTTTTTACAACTTGAAATAAAAACATTTTTCAATTCGTTTTTTACCTGAAATATTGTTAATCTTCAAAAAAAAATTTCATATCAAAATCTAATTTTTTTAACAATAATACTTAAAAGATGGAAGAATTTCGAATTTTGTTAGTATTAGATTTTAATGAAAATTATTAGGTTTTGTACAATTTTAGGTTGCGTTATTCAACTATTAAAAATGAAAGAAAATTGAAAATTAAAAAAAAAATTAATATTGAATTTTCAAAAGTTGAAAATTGCAAATTGAATCGTTAACTGTTACAAATTCAACTATTACAAAATAAATTTTTCAGTTTTAAAGAGTTAAATTTCATCCATTTAAATTCAATTTAAAAAATAAAAATGTTTAAAAATGGACTGTTGGAAAATTAAGAAAATTGAAAATTCCATTTTGTACTGTTGAAAATTTAAGAAAAGAGCAAAATTTCTATATAAAAAAAAGTGTTGGAAATTTTTTATTTACATAATGTTACGTGAGAATTTAATACATAAATATTTTAACTTAAACAATTTTTTGCGGTCGATTTGTTCGAAAATGGGTCGCCATTACAATCTCAAAAAAAATTTTTTGTTGTATAAAAAATGATCAGACTTCAAAGAATATTCACAAATTTTGATAAAAAATATGAAATTTTAGCGTTTTCCATAATAAATATTATTTTAAACTAAAATAATATGACTGTGCAAAATTAAATTTACCATTTTAAAAAACTAAACTTATGTTATTTTTTTGTGGTTAACAACTGGTATTTAAAAAAATGTCGCTATTGGGTTTTCATGAATTATCAACAATATTGTCCCTGCTATCCTTCTATTTTGTTGGAGCTAATAGATAACATAAAGAATACAAAAATTAGTATACTTATATTAATTTTATATTTTATTTTTGTCTTATAACCTACTCTTAAAAAATAGATTATCGAATTGATTTTCTCTTCCATTTGGATAATTTTTTAATTTTTTAAACTAAAAATTAAAAATTTTTTAGTTAAAATATCAGCTTTTAAATTTTTTTTAACTTGTCTTTTAGGTTGAAAATTAATTGTTTTCAACTAAAAATGTAACTATTGAATTTTCTATTCAATTTTTGGTAGACATTTAATTTTTCTTACTTGAAAATTCAACTATTTGGTAGAAAATTCAATTAATTGGAAGAAATTTTTTTTTTTTAATTCCTAATGCATATTTTTGAAAACTTAAGAAAATTTTAATTTAAAACAGCAGCAACTTACGTTAAATTTTATAGCACCTGAAGGTATTGTTTGTGTGCCATCATCAACAACAATAAATGGCGCATCAGGCGGCCAAATAGATGTGACAGCTGTTGCAACATTAGCCGCAATTTCAGTGCAAGTGATAATGGCTTTTGCTCCTGAGGTAGAAATCTGTTTTGCTATTTCACCTAAAAATGGAAAAATGTTCGTGAAAAGCAAAAGTAAAATATTCTGAACTATGAAAAACTATGTTAATCTATGCAGTTTTATCTCTTCTTGCTTCATAAAATACACTCTGATGAATCAATTAATAACATATAAGTGCCGACTTTTTCTAAGTTACAAAACTAGCCTCAACGGGTCAGTAATTCTGATCTTTGGACTTGTAGTCTGCACTCGTATTTGACGCACACGCTCAGGAAAAAAATTAAAAGCCAAACAGAAAAATACGGAAAAATCAAATTAAGTATCAAGCCTAAATTACGTAGTATTTTTCCTTAAGAGGAATCAATAAATTGCAATTGTTTAACAATTTGATAGAAAATTCTAATATTTATTCGAAAGATGAACAGCTTGGTTAAAAATTCATTTTTTAGATCCTTTTCGTAAATAAAATTTTCTAAATGATGAATCCTATTTATTGAAAAAAGTTATTTGTAAATATGTTTAAACATTGTTGATAAAATTGATAATTGTAAGTGTAAATGATTTTTCATGATTGGGCAATAATTTTGTTATTAACCTTAATTCGACAAAAAAAACTATAATATGTAAACTTTTCAAAACTTAATTTTGCAGAATTGACGCAAATATTTAGAAGCTTTTGAACAATTTTAAAATATTTAATGTTATTAAATTTGTTTTTAAACATTTATAGAGAAATTTTTAATTGTTCAGGTTTTAATAATTTTATACTTGAAAGTACCTAAAATAGTTTGAAACAAAAGATAGATTTTTTAAGATGTCAAGCTAAACTTCAAAATGCATTTAAAGAATTTTGAAAATTAAAAAAATTAATTTTGAGAGAATATTTTAAAAGATTTAAAAATATTTCTAAACATTTCCAAATTTGTCAAAAAAGATTCTAAACGATTTTAAGTCAATTTTTCAGAATTTAAAGCAGAATTTAAAAAAAGTTGGGAAAAATTCAATTAATTTCGAAAGATATTCAAGATATTGAAAAGAATATTCTTGAGACTCGGGGCCACGTTAAATGGTTTTTTATTTTCGTTAATGAAGTGTAACAGAAAATTGACAAACATTTCAACAATATTTCTTTTTAATTTAAAAAGATTCAAACATATTTCCAAACTGGAAATAATTGTTTGTTTTCAGAAATTAAGTTTAAATATTTTTTTAATATTTCAGAATATTAAAAAAAATCGAGATAATTTCTTCCGGAAGATATTTTTTCGTGTTTGAATCGGTAAAATTTAATAGTTCAACCATTTGATACAAAAATTAAAATATTTAGTCGAAAGATGAACTATTTGGTTAAAAATTCATTTTTTTGGTTAAAGATTCATCATTTTTGATATAAATTTATTTTTTCGGGCCAAAAATTTAAAACCTTTTTTTATAATTTATGTATTTTGCTGAAAATTAAATTTTTATTTAAAAATGCAATTGTTTCATTGTAAATTAATTTCTTTTAGTTGAGATATAAACATATTTGTCGAAAATGCGTCTTTGAAAAAACTCAATTGTTATTAACTAAAAATTTTAATTTTTTTCGTTAAAATATCAGCTGTTAAATTTTTTTTAACTCGTCTTTTAAGTTAAAAATTAATTGTTTTTAACTTAAAATGTAACTATTCAATTTTCTATTCAATTTTTGGTAGACATTTTATTTTTCTTCCTTGAAAATTCAACTAATTGGAAGAAAATTGAACTTTATTCGAGCAAACTTGTTTTTTCTTTTCTGCTATTTCTGTAAAAATTTTAAATAAAAAGATTTTGTAGTTGACATATTAAATATTACACTTTTTGTTCTAAATTAATCGTGTTAAGTTAAAAATTGAACTCCTTTGTTGAATCTTTTTTCCAAATTAATTTTCGTAACAAAAATTAAAAAATTTGTTAAAAAATCCGATTCTTTGTTGAAATTTATATTTTTTCTGGAACATTCAAGTTTTTTGTAGCAAACTCATATTTTTCCCTTGAAAATTCTTTTTTTGGTTCAAGTATTTTTTTATTTAAATATCAATTATTACAATGTTTCTTTAAAATTCTTTTCTGGTTAAACCAAATATTAAATTTTATTAAACCAAAAAAAATAATGATTAATATTTCAACCGAAAAAGATGTTAATTTTTATTCAAAAACACTTTAATGTAATCAAAGAAGACGATTTTTCGAAAAAAACAGTTGACTTTCTAACAAAAGGAGACTTTACAAAAAAAAAATTCTTTAAAAAATCTTTATTCCTCTACAAAATAGATTAATGTTTATTAATGTTATTAATTGTCAACCAAAAACATTGATTTTCAACCAAGAGCATTGGTTTTCTACCGACAAAAAATAATTTTGAAACAAAGTTTATGAATTTTCAATCGTTTAATTAATTTTTCAACTGCAAAAGATAAAATTTTAACCAAATAATTCAATATGAAACTAAAAAATACAGATTTGTAACAAAAAATAAATAATTTTATTTGCAATTAAATAAAATCTAGTTTTTTATATCAACAAAAAACGAATTAACAATAAAATAATAAAATTTTCAATTAAAGAGATGACTTTTCAACTAAATCATGCATTTTTAACTAAAACTTAATTTTCAACAAGTTAGTTCCGCTTTTAAACCAGTAGTTGAAGCTTGAAAAAAATGTTAACCAAGAACACTAATTTTCTAAAAAAAAATAATCAAATTTAAACAAGAGAAATGATTTTTCAATCAAAAAGATTAATTTTCTGCCAAAAAAGAGGAATTGTTAATAGACTACATGATTTTTCAAGTAAGAAAGGAAATTTTTTAGCAATAGTGAAATAGTTACATTTTCAGTTAGAGAATTTTCTTTTCGTTGAGTTCTTCTTGTGACTAGATAAATAGTATACGATAATTTTATGTTATTTTTTTCCAAAAATCAATATTTTATTTTGAAATTGTGAAAAAATTGTTCTGAAGTTCCACTGGGATTCGAGCCCAGATCTGTCAGATTGCCGGTCTGATACTCATACCCACTGAGCTAGAGAGAAACGAATTAAAAAGAATTAAAAAATAAATATTAAACAAAGTTTGATTTTAGACCAGTAGACAACAAACATTTAACATTAAATTATTTAATGCAATGTATCTGGTAAAAATCATAACATCAAGAAATAAAAAAAAATTTGAATGTTTAACAAAATAATCTTACAAGTATAAGAAATTACGTTGGAATTCAAGTTTTTACTTACTGACAGTGTAATTAGGATTGACAGTTGTTACAATAGCATCTGCTTCTAAACAAGCAAGGAATGCAATTGGAGTTTCTGGTAAATTTGGTAATATAATCGCTACAATCTCTCCACTTTTTATACCTAATTTTACCAAACTTCTTGCTATATAATTCGAATTATCTCTAGCTTCACCATACGTATATTTTCTACCAGTTACACCACATTCCTGCAATATTATTTGAGAAACATTAATTATAAATATTTTTATTTATTTTTTGTTTTGTTTGAAAAATATAAATATTATACTTATAGCTTATCCGCAAATTACGTGAGATGATTTCATAAAAGAAAGGGGGGAGATAAAAAAATAACTTTAGAAAACATGTATTACAGAAAGGAATCAAGCCTAAGGATATTATTAAAAATTAGAGGAAAGTTCATAAGAAATTCACCGAGTTTCAAGAATTGCATTTTAAACTAAATAACAAAATTATTAAATAAATACTTGATTTTTTACCCGAAAAAGACGAATTTTAAACCGAATTTTAAAGTTTCAACCGCAAAAGCTTAATCTTTTTATTAGAAATGAAATATTCATATTTTCAGTTTAAAAAACTATTTTCAATTAAAAAATCTGCAATGCGGACCAAAATAGTTCAATTTTCAACCAAAGCAATAAAATTTCAATTAAAATTTGACGAATTTTTAGAAAAAAATTCACCATATAGATAAACTTTCACGCGAAAATATAAATTATCAACAAAGAATATTAAACTTCTACCAAATGAGAAGAATAACCAATGAAAGACATGAATATTCAACCCATTCCGTGAATTTTCAACATAAATAGTGAACCTTTAAGTAAACAAAATAAAACGAATTGTCAAAAAACACTTAAATTTGCAACCAAAAATATGAATTTTTTATCAAAAAAGTCTTTATTTTTAAAAAAATCATTGAATTTTCCAGTAGAAAAATTAATGTTCATGCAATAATAAAATAATAAAATTTTGAAGTAAAAAATAAATCTTTAAACAAATAAAAATAAAATGGAACTTAAATAGTAAGATATTCAAAGAAAGGAATGAATCATAAGTTGGAAAGATGAATTTTCAAGTTTAAAACAAAAAATGGAATAGTAAATATTATTTGAAGGGAATGAATTCTTAACAACAAGAAAAGGACTTTTCAACCAAATAGTGGAATTTTCAACTCACAAAATAAACTTTCCAATAAAGAGGGAATCGTTAAATTTTTAGTTAAAAAAATTAAATGTCAACCAAAATAAGAGATGAATTCATAACCTAATGTTTAAATTTTCAACCAAAGTATAATATTTCTAATCGAAAAGATGATAATTTAACCAAAAATGTATGCAACAATCAACTGTTTAAGCAACAAAATAAATTTTCATTCAAAAAGTTCAATTCATCACCAAAAAGGATTACTTTTTTAACAAATTATTGAATCGTCAACGAAACCATAATATTTTGAACGAAAAAATATTAATTCACCATCAAAACTATAATACTAGGCTTGTTTTTGAAAAGATGATTTTTTTAAACGAAAGATGAACTTTCTAGCAAGTAGATGCATTTGAAATCGAATAATTGTATTTTTAAATAGAAAAGATTAATTTCCATCAAAAAATGAAATTTTAGAAAAATTAAAATTAAAGAAATTTAATTGAGATTAAAATCAATTTTAAAATCCTATTTAACACCTAATAATCGAATTGATTTACAGAATTCCTGAAAATAAAACCAAAATTCTAACGACCAAATTTGGACAACTACCATAAAATGTTCCTATTGAAATTTCAAAAAAGATAACAATTTTTTTCGAAGCAAAAGAAAAAATTTATTTTTTTGGACAAAAATAAAAAAGAGGGGAAAAAAATGAAAAGGCATCCAACCAAATTTAATTCCTTCTCTTTTTTATTTCTTTCGCCTTATTTATTTTTATTATTATCAAGTAAAAATAAAAACAGATTTGTCAAAAATAATCACCAGCGCTTCGGTGCTTATACATCACTCTTTTCAAGGCAGAAAAAAAATACACAAGCAAACAGTAACAGCAACAAAACCACGATGCTTTCTTCCAGACATCCAAGAATCGAATGACAATTTAATTAATATTTTTTCTTTCTTCTTTATTATTTCAGCCCAAAAAAGAAATTTATTTTCTTTTTTAGAAACAAATTCTTATCTTTTTTCAAATTTTAATCGGAACATTTTATGTTGGCTTTCCAAATTTAGTCGTTGGATTCTTGGTCTTATTTTCAGGAATTCTGCAAACTATATTAGAAGAATTAAATTCATGATTTTCTAATTAATTTAAGTCTCAATTTATATCGCAAAATAGTCATCCCATCAACCAAGTAGTGAATTTGGGAAGAAAGATAAATACTCCACAAAAATGTAGAAGGTATTCAATAATATGATTTTTCAATAAAACAATTGCATCCTCAAGAAAAAATAATTAATTATTATAAGATATAAGATTTCCTCAAAAATGTTGGTTTTTATTCAAATAATTGAGTTTTTTCACAAAAATAGTAGAATTTGCAACAAAGTATTTGATATTTTAAACAGGAAGGGTGAAATTTTAAGAAAATTATTGGATATTAAATAAAAAAATAATATTTTTAAGGAAAAAGATGATTTTTTTATCCAAAAATATAGTATAATTTTCAACAACAACAAAAAATTAACTGTTAGCCAAAAACAGGTAGATTTTCTTATCTGGTTCTCTTAATTAGGTTCACATTTAATTTAAAAAATGAGAAAAGCGAGCGTTGAAAAAAAATGTGAGGCCGACGATTAATATATATGAATTTTGGTAATTTATAAACTAAAAAAAATTCTTTAAATAAACATTAAAGTTATTTAGAAATATAAAATCTTAATAAGATTTTGAGGAAGCACAGAGAAAACTAAGGGAGAAAATTTTTCAGTAAATTGGCCAAGGAGGTTAAACGCGAGATGAGTACTCCAAACTGAGGTAAACTTTCCGCGGTCAATCCCAGACATCGAATTACATTTTTTTAAATTTTCAAAAATTGAAATTTTGCATTGTTGAAAATATAAAATAGAAAATTAAATTTTTTAAAGGTGAAAAATAAAAAGTAATTATTAGCAGTTGAAAATTACATTTTCAGCAGTTAAAAATTGAATTTCCAGCAGTTGAAAATTGAATTTTTAAGTGTTACGCATTCAAATATTGAAAAATTAATTTCCTTTATTTTTAAACAGTCCCGCTTCACAAACATTTTTCACGGTCAATGAATTTTAAAAAAATGGAACTCTAACCCCAAAATTTTTGCCATTTAAAGTACAAATTTTTCGAAATTATATAATTTTAAATCATTTTTAGATAGAAAGATTAAGAATTGAACAATATATTTTTTAAGAAATTGCACACTTCTTAAATTAAAAGTTAATTTATTTTTATTTTAAACAGTTTCCAACCTTTTAAAATGCATCTAAATTTTATTTCGAAATCTTGAAACACTGGCATGTGATATAACATTTCTTCAAATTTCAAACGATTTTATATTTTCAGAGCCTCTAAACATGTTTTAAAATGATTCAAATTTTTCCCACATTTTTTTCTTAATTTTTACTTTAATATACTGCATGATTAAAAAATTTCCATAAAATCTTCCACATTAATTTTAGATAATTTTGTAAATCTTTCTAAATATTTATTTGGTTTCAAATTAGTTTAGTTTTAAATATTTAGTTTATAATTACTGATTTTGACTGAACAACCGGATATTTCTAAATATTAAGTAATTTTGCTTTTTCTAATTAATTTTTTTTAAATTAAATGATTTAAAAACAGAGTATTTTAGACTAAAATAATTTTTGCAATTTAATATAAGCACTCAAAAGTGGAACTCTTGAATTTTAAAATTTTAAAAATAAAGTTTAACATTTATTTTCATTTAAAAATGTTGTATTGAAATGCTCAATAATTTACACGTGTACATTTTTTTAACTGAGCTCAAATTTCAAAATTGAAAATTCTATTTCAAAATCTTAAAAAATTGACATGTTGTTTGAACTTTTTTAAAATTTTTAATTATTTTTAAAATGTTTTCATAACTTCTAAAAATCTTTTAAAATGAATCGAATATTTTCTTTTTTTAACCTCAAAAATTGAAAAAATTTTCTTAAAAACCTTTTGAAACTCTTAAAAAAAACGGAATTTTTTGTTCGAAATCTGCCAAAATCTATATTTGATTTAAAATTAGGCCGTGCATCGAAATTTTTGTACAAATAGCCGTATCTTGTCGGTACCCGTAGACACTTTGTTTAAATTATTTGAAATGATTTCAAATTTGTTTGAGACTTTTAAAAATTTCTTCAACTTTCTGACTTTTTCTAAGAATAGCAGTCATTGTTTTTTTTTCTTAATTGAAAAGTTTCAAATTAAATGGTTTAAAATGGAATATTTTAGACTGACATAATATTTAAAAAATAAAAAAAACTTTGGTTATGAATATATTATTTTGAAGTTATTTCAAAATCGAAAATAGGTTATAAAGTTGCAATCTAGGCTTTACATTTGTTTAAATATTAATACTTGTTCATTCTTAACGTAAAATTTAATTTTAAAAATCATTAATTAATTTATATTTATACTTAATCAACTAGAATTTTTTTTAAATCTTTTAAATGCTTCTAATTTTTAAATGTTTAAGTCTTTAAAAAAAATTTTTAATATAAACTGAAAAATTTTTCAAGTAAATGATTTTAGTGTTACGCATTCTATACTGAATGATATCAAAATTGAAAAAGATCACAATTTAACTGATTATTTGAAAAACGGTTGAAATCAAAGTTAAAACAGATTTTTTTCATGGTCAAGCGACTTTAACGATTTCCTGGAATGTTTGGAAGACCAAGTTTTTTCAGCAAGAGGAGGGGACGACTGAAAAATCCCGAAAAATAAAATTTCCGATACTGTGAAATTCCTAAATTAGAAAATTCTCGATTGGTCAAATTCGCGAATAATAATATTGCCGAAAAATAAAAATACCGATTTGGAAAATTCCCAAATAATAAAATAAACGAATAATAAAATTACCGAAAAATAAAAATACCGAATTGTAAAATATCCGAAAAATAAAATTTAACAGTAATAAAATTGCCAAAAAATAAAAATACCGAATTGGAAAATCCCCGATTAATAAAATTTTCGAATAATAAAATTTCAGAATTATAAAATTCCCGAATTGCAAAATTCCCGAATAATAAAATTCTTGACAGTTTCTAATATCACCGAATTGGAAAATTCCCGACAGTTTAGAATATTACCGAATTGGAAAATTCCCGAATTTTAACTATTAGAATTTATTATAAATATATTTTATTGATTACAAATACAACAAGAAGACATTAGTTTTAAAAATTATTTTTAACATTTAAAATTTCGAACCATATTTCCTGAATTTAAAATAGCAATAATTTTAAATAAAATATTTCTAGGTAACGCATATTTTTTTAATGTTCACCGTATTAGAAAAAATCAGAAAGCGTTAGCAAAAATAGAATTTCAAATTAATATATATATATATATAAATTTATATTTCGAGTCTGTTTGAAAAACGTTACAAGGTACGTAGAAAATTTAACGAGATTTTTTTTCCAAGCGCAAATTTTTAAAAATAGGGTAGGCAAATACAAAAAATTAATTCTACATTGAAAGAAAAAATAATGACTCACATTTGGATGCTTTTTTGAAAATGTGTATAGAATTGTTTTAAAATACCAATAGCGTTAGCAAAAATTATACTTATAGAGTTTTTATTTGAAAAGCTTTGTGAGGTACAGAGAAAATTTAAGGATAATTTTTTTTTTCCAAGCGCAAGTTTTTACAAATTTGGTAGGTGATACAAAATTTAATTCTTCTCTCAAAGAAAAAATTATTGCTTACATTCTTACGCTTTTCTTGAAATGTGAATAATATTTTTAAATAAAAAAAAAAATAAAAAGGTTTTCGCAAAAATGTAATTAAAA
>NC_046658.1:153025356-153050361 GCF_010883055.1 Belonocnema kinseyi
TATTTTTTCTTTCAATGTAGAATTAAATTTTGGTATCGCCTTCCTTATTTTTGAAAACGTGCGCTTGAAACAAAATTCTCGTTAAATTCTCTATGTACCTTGAAACGTTTTTCAAACAAACTCGAAATATAAATTTATATACATTATAAAAACATACGTTATCTAGAAATATTGTGTTTAAAATTATTGCTAATTTTAATACAAAAAATAATCTTGCAAATTTTAAATGTTAAAAATAATTTTTGAAACTAATATCTTATTGTTGTATTTGTGTTCAATAAAATATATTTATAAAAAATTCTAATTGTTAAAATTCGGGAATTTTCCAATTCGCATATTTTACAAATCGGCAATTTTCTGTCGGGAACTTTAATATTCGGGAATTTTCCAATTCGGTAATATTATAAACTATCGTAAATTTTATTATACGGGAATATTACAATTCGGGAATTTTATAATTCTGATATTTTATTATTCGGGAATTTTCCAATTCGGTATTTTTGTTTTTGGGAAATTTTATTATTGGGGAATTTTATTTTTCAGCAATTTTCCAATTTGTATTTTTATTTTTCGGTAATTTTATTATTCGTGTATTTTATTATTTGGGAATTTTCCAAATCGGTATTTTTATTTTTCCGCAATTTTACTATTCGCGAATTCGATTATTCGGGAATTTTCTAATTTAGGAATTTTACTGTGCCGGGAATTTTATTTTTCGGGATTTTTCAGTCGTCCCCAAGAGGAGTTTGTTGAAAATTAGAAAAAGCACACATTTCGTAATTTATGTATGAGCCTTTATAAGAAAAAAATTATACATTAATTGTTATACATACCAATGCAACTCTATTGCTGTAGTTGTTAACATTTCTCCAAACGTATTCTGGAAGCGTTACTTCTGGATATGATGCATCCTCGCAAGGAGAACAAATAATTTGTTCTCCATTTGTTCCTTCTACTATTTTAATTTTATTCGCGGTTGAAAAGCATCTGGACGTTGAAACAAAAATCCTTCGAAAAAGGTTGGTCATATTTCCTTCCAATGCAATTATAATTTCCTCTCGAAAATTTTAAGTTCATTAACAATTATTTAGATCAATTGCATGAGCTCATAAATTTTGTGATATCTAAAATTAAAAACGTAGATATTCATTTTTGTTTCATAAATAGAATTATAAGTATGAATCCTATCATGTAATTGAGAGTATTTTTTTTATCTATAAAACATGATGATTTTATGAAGCTCTTCGCCTGGGGTGATTGCTAGAGAGATTGATCAGCGAATTGGGTCTGAACTTCTGAAGTGTTGCGCAACGAAAGTGTTATTTAAATAAGCAATACGGAAATTCTAGACTGATTTAATTAATTCTTAGATTTGAATAATACATAAAACACAAATACATCAATCACTATTTAACCGAATTTTTTAACTTTCTAAGAAATAGAAAAATTTGTAACAAAATAGTTGAATCTTTAATCAAAAAGATTAATTTACTACTAAAAAAGGCGAACTTTCAACAAAATATAATAATTTTCAAACAAAAAATTGAATTGTTAAATAAAAAGGATCAATTCAAAAATGGAATAGTTACATTTTCAATTGAAAAAATTAATTTAAAAAAAAATTCCCAAAATGGTTAAATTTTTAATTAACAAGATAAATTTTCAACTAAAACATCTTCAAAATACATGTGTAACAATATTTAAAATAGTAGTTACATTTTCAAATTTAAAAATTAATTTGAAAAACAACCAAAAATTCTTTTCAACCAAAGGTGAATTTTTAACTAACATGATTCATTTTTATCTATGAAATAAATTTTGAACAAAGTGCTTCAACTTTTAACCAGATAGTTTAATTTTCAACAAAAAAATCAATTTTGAACTAAGACTTAAATTGTTGAATTCCAAACATAATTGACACCCTGAACGAAAAATTATGAATTTTCAAATAAAAATATTAATTTTCTGCCGAACTTGACGAGTTTCCAACAAACATGCATCCTGAACCAAGCAGTTGAATTTTCTACAAAAAACGATTATTTATTACAATAATATAATATCATTTAACCACTTCATTGGTAATTTACTTTTTATTTTTATTCTTATTTCTTCAAATTGTGAATTAAATATACTTACATTAATTACAAAATTCGTCCATTTTAGTTGAAGAATCATGTATTTTGTAAAATTTTTATCTTTTTTGGTTAAAAATTCTTTCTTTTTTATCTTTAAACTACCTTCGTCAAAATAATTATTATTTTGGTTGCAGACTATTGTATTAGTTAAAATTCATCTCCTTGGTTACAGATTTAACTACTATTTTAAAAAGTTGTTTCTTTTTTGGCAGAAAATGATTATTTAAAAAAAATTGAAACTGTAACTGTTTCATTGTTAGTTGCAAAATGATCTTTTTCGGTTGACAAAATTCATGAAATTAAAAATTCATTTTTTTTTTGTTATAAGTAAATGCTTTTATTTAAAATGAATCTTTTTGGTAGAAAACTAATAATCTTGGCAAAAAATTCTTCTTTTAAACTTAAATATTTAATTAATAGTTCAAATACTTTGTGCAAAATGCATTTCTTTTCTTCAAAAGTTGATTATTTGTTTGAAAATTCATCTTTTTAATAGAAAGTTCAGCTTTTCGGTTGAAAATTAAAGTTTTGCATTTGAAAATTCAATAATACGGTTTTGGTCTAAAAGTCATCATTTTAGTTAAAAATCCATCATATGATTGAATATATAACTCTTTTGTTGAAAACAACTTTTTTTTGGAAGCCATGTTTTTAAACTAAAAATTACACTATTTAAATTAAAAATTCATCATTTATTTAAAAATTATTTTTTTTGTTACAAAAATGTCACTAGTTGATTAAAAATCTGTTTGCTTCAGTAAAAATTAATCTTCTTGGCGGAAAAATCATATATTTCTTTAATAGTCCCAGTATTTTGTTGAACCACTGCATAATTTCACTTAATCCTATTTATTCCAAAGTAATCGTAGCTAATATATATTAATCCACTATTTAGAGGTAATCCAGTGTAATTCGTAAAATTCAGAGTATTTTAAGTAATCCAGAGCTATTACGCATATAAAAGTAATCTGGGGTAATCCGACATAATCCAGGGTAATCCCAGAAAATCCAGGTAATCCGACATAATCTGATGTAATCCTATGCAATCCGGAGTAATTTAAGACTATGCAGAATAATTCTGTATATAGAGGTAATTCAGGGCTGTCCAATAGAATTCGGCGTAATACAATGCAACCCAGAGTATTTTCCGTAATCCGCAGCTATTTTTTATATAAAAGTAATCGGGAGTAATCCGACATAACCCAGGATTTTCTAGCATAATTTAGCGTAATCCAACATAATTCAGGTATTCCAACATATCCCAGGTATTACGAAATAATGTGGAGTAATCCTATGTAATTTGGAGTAATCTTAGAAAATGCAGAGTAGTTATGTATACAGAGGTAATTTAGGCACGTTAATTTTAATCCGAAGTAATCCCACGCAATCCGGAGTATTTCACGCAATTCAGAGCTTTTATGTATATTGAAGTAATCTGGTGTAATCCAACATAATTCAGGGTGATCTTACATAATCCAGAGTAATACAACATCAACAAGGTAATCCGACATAATCTTGAGTAATCCTATGCAATCCATACTAATTTGATGTATATAGAGGTAATTTAGGGGCATCAAATATAATCCCGGCTAATATCATGCAATCAGGAGTATTTTATGTAATCCAGGGCTATTCTGTAGATATGAGTGATCTGAAGAAATCTGACATAACCTATAACAATCTACATAATCCAAGGTAATCCAACATAATCCAGATATTCAAAACTTACATGGAGTAATCCTATGCAATCCGGAGTAATCTTAGGCTATGCAGAGTAATTCTGTATAAAGAGGTAATTTAGGGCAATCTAATATAATCTGGAGTAATCCTGTGCAATACGAATTTTTTCATGTAATCTAGAGTAATTCTGTACATAAAAGTAATCTGGGGTAATCCAACATAATCCAGAATAATCTGACATAATTCAGGGTGATCCAAAATAACCCAGCATATCCGACATAATCTGAAGTAATCCTATTCAATCCGGGGTAATTTAGACTATGCGGAGTAATTCTATATAAAGAGGTAATTTACGGCTGTCCAGTATAATCCCGGCTAATTTCATGCGATCGGAGGTATTTTACGTAAGCCAGAGATATTCTGTATATAGAAGTAATCTGGGGTAATCCAACATAACCCTAGGCAGTCCGACATAATCTAAAGTAGTCCTATTAAATCCGGAGTCATTTTAGGCTATGCAGAGTAATTCTGTATATAGAGGCCATTTAGGGCTGCCCAATATAATTCGGAGTTTGCCCATGCCATTCAGAGTATTTGAGGTAATCCAGAGCTTTTCTGTATTTAGAAGTAATGTGGAAAAATCTTACATAACCCAGAATAATCTGACATAATCCAGCGTAATCCAACATTATTCAGGTATTCCGACATAACACGGAGTAATCCTATGCAATCCGGAGTAATCTTAGGCTATGCAGAGTAATTCTATATAAAGAGGTAATTTAGGGTAATCTAATATAATCTGGAGTAATTCTGTGCAATAAGAATTATTTCATGTAATCTCGAGCAATTCTGTATATAGTAGTTATCTAGGGTTCCGACGTAATCCTCTGTAATTCGCAATAATACAGTGTAATCCAGGGTAGTCCAGACTAATCAAGGATAATCCGCATAATTCAAAGTAGTCCTGTTTAACCCGGAGTGTTCTTACGCACTCCAGAGTAATTGATAGATAGAGGTAATCCAGAGTAATCCGATAAAATTGAAAGTATACCTGTGCAATCCGAAGTAATCTTCAGTAATCGAGAGTAATTGTGTATATATAGAGGTAATTAAGGGTAACCCAATCAAATTAAAATTAATTCTATATACTCTGGAGTAATATCAGGTAATTTAGAGTAATTCTATATATAGAGGTAATTTAGAGTAATTCGATATATAGAGGTAATTCAGAGTAATCCGATATATTATTTTATAGGTTTATTACTTTTACTACCTTGCTAAACTTTTCATTTCCTTGTTTTTAAATAACCCGATAAACCATTCGAATGGTATATATTTAAAAATGTCTTTTTTTTAGAAAGTTTGAAGATTACACACAATGATAACCATGGTCATAGCGGAGGGAGAGGGAGGGGGGGTCAACCGGATTTGGCCCTGCTATCGAAATTCTTACAACTTGTTTACATGACATCAAAATATACTTTCGAGCATGTGTCGAGCGTGCCTCCGTGTTCCCCCCTCCCCCAACCGAATTTTTTTATGGCTTCGACCTTGATGATAAGTAGCAATCACATTCTACTTACAATGGACCCATTATGTAATGTATATAATCACCCACCGTACAGCAACGGCAGACAGTGGGGAAAAAAAGTTTCTGCAGTGAAACCTATTTTTAGCCCATTCTTTAGATGTTTTTTTTTCAATGAAAGCTATTTAAGTACCGAAAAGATTTAGTGTTTCGATTTCTGATAAAAAAATGTAGATTTATCATATTTTCTACCTGTGCTAGAAATATCTAGAAATTACTTTCAGTGGCTCAGGACGAATAAAAAAATTGTTTATAACCTTATAAATAAATTAATGAATAAAAATCACTTTTGGGGGTTGGGAATGTTTAGACATTTTTAACAAGAAATTTTATAAACAAATTTATAGTTTGGATATATCTCAACGAACAAGCTACATTTTTATAAATAAATAAACCAAGAATGTCTTTCCGATTGCTATTTACTTTAATGCTTTTAAAATTTACTGCAATCGTTTCATTATTTACACAATATTCATTTAAAAAATGTAGGATTTTACTATTTTCGAACAAATAGGCTTGTTTTTTGCGGAGGGAATTAAGATTTTTTCCCCGATACTCTTCGCTGTAGTACTTTGAAAATCTTCGAGAATTAATAATTATTTAAACAATTTTAATGAACAAATTCAGGCTTTGATTAATTTCCATGAATACACTTAATTTTTTTAATTCATTCAGGAATTTATTTTGCGATGACTCTTTTCTGTCATGCTTTCTAAATTTACAACCATTTTTCTATTATTTAAACAATATTCATGAATAAATTCAAAGTTGAACTACTTTCAAACGAATATTTTCAATTTTTTAAGAAATCAAAGAGTGCTTTGTCCGATAACTCTTTTTAACTTTACATTACAAATTTAAAAGTATTATCAACTATTTAAGTATTTTTCATAAACAAATATAGAGATTGACTATCTATGAACAAATAGGCTCAAGTTTTGGTTACGAAATCAACTTAGAATGTGTTTGCGATGACTCTTTACCATGAATTTTTTTAAATTAACAACAATTATTAAATATTTAAACAATATTTATAATCAAACTCAGAATTAGTTGGTTTTAAACGAATACAATCAATTTTTAAAAAAAAATTCGCCTAAAAATTTCTTTTCGATGACTCTTTTCTACAATATTTTTCTTTCTTATAAAAATCGTTCAAATAATTAATAATTATTCTCAGTTTGGAAATTATTGTAGCGGATTCATTGAAAATACATGCTTAGTCGATTTCGCAAAAAAATTGAATTTATACATTGAAAAATATATTAAATGTGAATTTGTTTATTGAAATTGTTAAAACAATTGCCAAATGTTATCTGTTTTCAACTAATGAACCAAAAAACCTTAATCTTTCTTATATTATGTTTCAAAACTTTAGATGAAAATGAGCCAAACTCTGGAAATCCAGGAAAATAACTTTTCTTCAACAATTTGTTTATAACGTAATAAACCATTTCTTTTTTCATTCTCACAAATTGTAAATTATTTATGGATAATTTCAGTACAGGCACAAGTTCTTCTTTGAAAAATTTACAAATATTAGAAACATAGTAGTTCTGAAAAGTTAAAAGAAAAATATTAACTTTGCTGTTAAATAAAAAATTATCCAAACTTTATGAAACATTTAAACACATAAAACTTTTTAAAATTTAAACAACTTTTACTTTAAAAAAATGTCTCAATCAACAAAACAGTGTAAAGTAAAAATTGTTTTGTTTTACAGAAGTAATGATAGAAGAAAAAACTACTAAATAATCGATACAAGAAAAACGCGTTTGTAAAAAATTGATGAAATATGCCAACTCTATTTTTAATTCTAAATGAAACTCGCAACTTCATCGGTTTAAAATTAATTTCTATGTACATAATTGATAAGGCTCTATCGATGTCTTTATTTTTACTTCTACATTCACCTTATTCTAGTCGAAATTTCGATATATGCAGTAATTTATTTTAATGAAATACGTAACTAATCATTTATTTATGAGACGATGTTCTGATAATTTTTTTAATAACAATAAATTAAATTTAGCCAAAATTTGTTTAAATTTTATGTACCTAAAGAATCCCACAAGATAAATAATTAAGTGTTGAGAATTTTTGGTGCTAAATATGAATTTTATGTCTGAAGTATCACTAAATTTTTATTATAAGATGTTTAAATGAATTGTTTAAAAAATTTGTTATTGTTTAAAGAAACTTTCTTTAAAATAATGCTAGGAAGTTGCAGTTTTTTATAAAATTTTCCAATTTTCGTCCACTTTTCACTTAGATTGACTTTATTCTTCATTCAAGTTAACAGAAATAATTGTTCAAACAATTTATTATTCTTGTTTAAAATGGTTTCTTTGATTAATGTTAGAAATGTGTTTTTTTTCTAAAATTTTCAGATTTTTTTTGAATTTTTAGTCAGCCAGAAGTAATAAATTATAATATTAATTTTAACAAAAAGCAACCCAGTACATACTTTAAGAAAAATTTATATTGAATTTGATTCACATAGAAAATTGAATGAATATATCAAATATCTGATTTATTTCAGAAAAATATATTCGGGTCATTCCACGGGAGATTTACGCCCTACATTTTTTTGCATTAAATTTTTTGTTCGTTTTTTGTTAAAAAATATTTAATACGTATTTTTTATTTCAACATAATATGCAACATTTCCGAGAAATAAATTTTTGAAAATTATCGTGTGTCACAGCTTCAGTTAAAAATTTATTATTTAACAACTGCATAATTTAATTATGAAAATGAAATGGAGGAAATTTTTAGTATACTTCACTTTGAAGTTCGGGATTTTGCATATAATATTCAAATAAAAAATACGTATTAACTATTTTTTAACAAAGAAGAAAAAAAAAAAATATTTCACGCCAAAAAAATGTAGGGGGTAAATCTCACATGAAATGACCCATTCACAAAAAAGAAAGAGATTGTTTAAAGAATTACTGTATCTAATGCTTATTATTTTTTCGTAAACAAAAAACACAAAATAAAGTTAAAAATTGCAAAAAAACCGCAACTATCGAGCATTTTTGTAAAATATAGTTATAAGCAATAATAATTTGTTTAAAAAATTAAGTTTGTTATATTGCATTGATTGTTACCTCGCTGAAAGTGAAATGTGGACAAAATATTGAATATTTCAAAAAAAAACTTTCTAGCATTATTCAAAGAAAATCTTATTGAAAAAAAATAATAAAAAAAAACATATTATTGTAAATTGGAATTTCATTATTACCTAAATCTAATTTTAAGTTTGAGAATAAGTTGAAGAATTCGGCAAATTCGCGATTTTCTAACTCTATTCTAAAAGGAAATTGCTACAAATAATAATAAATTGTTTAAGCGATATGCTTGGGATATTAAAAGGAAACAGAAACAAATTTAGATCGGAAGTGGTATTATTTTTGTTGACATGACAAAGATATCACTATTCTTATCTTCAGTGTTATTAAAATGATATCTGTTTTTGAGACAATACGGAATGTAAGAAATCTTAATTTTTCTGATTCAGTTACATTTTAGACTTTAACAAGTTCGAATTCTTAATCACAAAACTCATTTATATTAAAAAATTATTAAATCTTAAAAAAATATTAAATATATTATTTAAAAATATTAAAAATGGTTTTTCTGATTTCGATGTTTACATTAAATCTTAAATGATATAAAGAAGAGATTGTGCGCGGAGCGCGCATCTGATAATTAAAAATTGTTAAAATACGAAAAATTCTTGTCCCCTATTTTTAATTTAATAAAATTTTTAAAGTTTTTTTTTTATCTTTATAATTTAATTTTATGAAAAGTTATTCACTATAATCAGAAAAAATAAATCATCTATTTATAGATGGTACATACCTTCAGTTCGTAAAAATTATACAAGAGTAATTTATTTCCCAAATGACACTTCCTCATTAGTGTATCATTTCGCGTGACCCTGCGCTAATAATCGAGTTCAAAGTTGATTGAACTCTCACTTAATGTCGGGGGAAATTAAATGAAAAAATAAATAATTAAAAAAAACTTGTTTATTGAAGAACGATTATACTCTTACTCACATCACTTCACAACGCTAAAACGCTTACTGAGGTTGATTTCACAAGGAGAGTCCACTTGTAGTGAGAAGTTCCCCCACCACTGTTTGTGGAAAGCGTAATTTTATTACGTAGAGATAAAGAAAATACAAAATAGAATGACATTTGAAAATTTCTTTATCTATATCAAAACCCTTTGTCGAGAAAAATAAAAATGTTAATTTATTTTTTATCTATTTTGGAGGAAAATAATAAACATGATTTTGTAAAATACGTCTGCTAACGTCGGAAATTATCTAATGGCTAGCGCAAGCAGTACTAAAATTCTCTGCTGACTTTCAAATATGATAAACGCGGTCTGAACGAGAGCTTGGCACTGAGGCTATTAATTCATTTATTTACTAATTAATATTAAATAATGTTGCAAAATTATTTAATTAGCATTACACGAAATCGTCCCTAAGGCAAATGAAATTTATTTAAAGTAAACATTATTTTTTTCATTTTTACAACTTTATTCATTGTCGACCGCAACTTTTTATTGAAAAAGAGGAATATTAAGTGACACAACATAGCGTAATCTTCTGGTAATGGTGAGAGCATTTTTTTTACCGGTAGTTTGACCAATTCTTAGAAAATAAATCTGCCCAACTTTTTTTTTCAACCGTTTTTTAAATAATTAGTTAAATTGTTATCTTTTTCCATTATATCATTAAATTTAAAATGTATAATTCGAAATGAACCACCGATTAAAACTTTACAAATTATTTCCAATATTAAAATAAGTTCAAAATAATGCACTTATAATTAAAGGCCTTCAGTAAATTGCAAATATTTTTTTAGTCTAAAACATTCCATTTCTCAACCATTCAATTTGAAATTTTTCCATTAGGGAAAAAAACAATTACTTAATATTTAAAAATATCTAATTGTTCATTTAAAATCAGTAATTATGAATTAAATATTCAAAACCAAACAAAAAACTAAACTTTTAACGTTATAAATTTAACTGTTAAATTTGAAACAAAAAAATAAACCAATAAAAAGTTTAAGTTGTAACTTAAATTGTTGAATTTTGATGTATAAATAAAAATTAAATACCTGTAATTCTCAGAAAAAATTGGAGTAAGTTGACGAGATATTTTGAAGCTCTAAAAATATTAAAACTAATTTAAAATTTAAAATTATACTGAAAAATATCGGCTATTCCTACCAAAATATTGGAAAATTCCGGAAAATTTTGAACAAAATTATTTTTAATTTTCTTTAATTTTGAATTATTATTATTTTTTTTATTTTGAAGAATTAATTTTAAGAGAATATTTAAAAAGATTTACAAAAATGTACAAAATAATCGAAATTGCATGTGGAAGATTTTAAGGAATTTTTTTTGTAATTTTGTAGGATTGTAGGATTGCAAAAAAAATTTTGGGGAAAGTTAAGGAAAAAATTCGATTTATTTTAAAAGATGTCCTAAAGTTCTGACAAATTTTTTAAAAATAAATTAAGATGTGAATAAATGTAAAAAAACATGTGGATCTTTAAAATTTTGAAATAAATTTTTTGAATCATTTTAAGGATTTTTTAACTATATAAAATGAAAATAATTTAACTTCAAATTCAAGAAAAAAAAACGAAAAATGTACATTTGAAGCCAAATAACGCACGATATGAAAAAAGTAAAGAAGGAAAATTTTGCTTCTTGAATATCCTAAAAGATTATCATACCTTTCCGAATTTTGTTGAAAAATCAAAAATTCAAATTTTGGCCACATAAAAATGAGATGCACTTAAAATGGACACAAATTCTTTATGTATAATTTTTAGAAAAGACGGGTACATTTTTTTCAATAGTAACAAATAAGAATGTGTTTTAAGATTTTTTATGAAAATGCAACTATTTTTTAAAATCAAGTGGAAAAGAGCAAGATCTTTTTCCAAGATTTAAACTATTTTTTTTAAGTAAGCATAATATTGAAAATTTGCCTTTTTTGTAGAACATTGACATTTTTTATAGATATGCATCTTTTTGGTTATTTCCTTTTGTTAAATAAAAATTGGATTATTATTTTTTTTGTTTTGTTAAAAATCGATCTATTTTAGAATAAAAATTTCAGTATTTGGTAGACAGCTGAATTAATGTGTGGAAAATTCGTCTTTTTGAAACAAAATTGTTATTTTTTGTTAAAACTTATCCTTTTTGTTGAAAAGTTTATTATTTGGTTAAAACTTTAATCCTTTTTGCGGAAGCATGACATTTCTGTCCTAAATATTTAGAATTTAGGTCGAATTTAATGTTTGTTCTGAATGAAAAATCTTTTTGCCTGAAAAATGCAACTCTTGTTGAAGATTAACTTTTTTTATTTAAAAATTCATCTCCTTTGGTAGAAATGTTATTTTTTTTATTCACTTTAACTTTTTTTTTTCTAAGTTGTACCACTGTTTTATTTCATAAGAAACAGTAATGATTAAAATCACAAAAAAATTTAGTCACTAAAAATTACTTAAAATAGGGGAGAGGTGACTTTTTTGGGAAAAAAATCTACCAGAAATCAAATTCTTAGAAAAACTGGAGATAATTCTTTAACAATCTACAACTTTAGTCAACTAATGACACCAACAAATTTCTCATTATAATAATTCTACAATAACAAAAATTGTACCGAAAATTAATCAATTTAGAGTAATATGGCCTTTTCAATAGGACGTGAAAAAATTGTATTTCAACTAAATTTTTTCAAATATCATACATATTTTAACTTAAATCGAAAATTATGATTTATTTACTTGAGAAACTATAGCCATGAATTGGATATAAAATGGTTTTTTAATTTGTTTTTAAAGAGCTTTTCCAAAACCCCTGCGGCATTGACGATTAGATTCTTATTTCGACACTCGTGCTGGATAATTAGGTTATAGAAACGGTTCTCTTTAAGAAATAAAAAATTTAAACAAGGAGAACGAAGTATAAGATGTTTTTTTTTAAATTACTGACACACAGAGAGTGACGGACAAAATTTGATGATT
Organism: Belonocnema kinseyi; assembly: GCF_010883055.1. Lineage (NCBI taxonomy): Eukaryota > Metazoa > Arthropoda > Insecta > Hymenoptera > Cynipidae > Belonocnema > Belonocnema kinseyi. Next base: position 153,037,830 of record NC_046658.1, read on the forward strand.
TTTCGAATTTGTGAATGCCGAAACATAAAGATCCGTTAAAAATTAGAGATTGAAAAATTGGGCGTTTACATTATACTCTCATGAATATGATGTAAAAATACAGGTGAAACTGATTGCCACATCAAAGACGGTTGTGATTACAAAATGAAATATTCATTAAATTTACTGTTAATATTCATTGAATTTCATTAAAAATAAATTAACATTCATGATGATTACACGATTGTCTCTCGAGGTACTTTTAATGTATACAAACATAGCTTAGAAATTAATACTGAACTTCTTCAATAAAAAAAAAAAATTAAAAAAACCTTTCACAAAATAAAATTATTGATATTATCAAAAAATGTAACTTTGCAAATAAAAAACTTTAATCAATTTTGAATCAGCAAAGGAAAAGAAACATTATTTTCTAGATATAACACTCTAAATGCAAAAAAAAAATAATAATACAGTTGGTAGAAAAAAATAATATGGTTAAATATCGTTGAAAACGTTCCTATTGAAATTTGAAATAACATAACATTTTTTCCTAAAAAAATTTGTTTTTTGGACAAAAATAAATGATAAAAATAAAATAATAAAAATCAATGATTATCGGGTGTCAGGATGAGAGCATCGTGCTTTTGTTGCTGTTCTTGCCTGCTTGTGTATTTTTTATTTTTTGTTTTTTTATTTCTTATAATTTGTTTGACATGATAAGGGTGCTGTATGAGTGCCGAAACGTTGGTGATTATTTTTTACAAATTTTTTTATTGTGATTTAATAATAATAAAAATGACGCAAGAAATAAAAAAGAGAAAAGTTTTTTGTCGGTTGCGTTTATATTTTTCTTTCTTCTTTTTGTCTACAAATATAAAAGAGGAAATAAAAATGAAAAGTTTTGATTAAAAAAAAATTTGGTTTTAGTGTATGAGTTATATAAAATTTAGAACCATTGTATATCCACTTTTGGGTCCGGTATGCTATTTCGTTTCTAATGTTATTTCAGTATTATTTAGAAAATGAAATTAAATGTTTTTGATTGATTATTTAATTTTAGGAATATTTTTTGACATTGTAAATTTATTGTTAATATAAAAAAATTCGCGGAAGCTTATTACTACAGTCTTTCTAATAATTTGCCTTTTTTTTAAAGAGCAAGATGTTTATTTAAATTCTTCATTTCTTCAGATAAGTCGCAAATTCCTTGTTGTAGAATTTTTTGCCTGAAAATGTTTCCCCCTCCAAAATTACATCATTTTTGCGACCTAAATTTGTTTCCTGAATTTAATCATTAACGTTTTTCATGAAATAAAAAAGTAGTACAACTTTCAATAAAGTAGTTGAGATCGCAACCAAACAAGAAAACATGTTTAAAAAAAGTAAATCTTCAGCAAGAGTTGTATTTTTTAAGCAAAAAGATTTTTCATTAAGGAATAAATAAATTTAACGAAAATGCTAAATGTTAAAGATAAAAATGGCATAGTCTGTAAAAAGTTTTAATTTTTAACCCAATAAAAAAATTTCCAACCAAATAAATAAGTTCTTTATAAAAAAGATTAATTTTTTACTAAAAAGAGGAATTCTCCATTAAAGACATAAACTTTTAACCAATTAGTTAAATTTTAAACCAAAGAGATTAATCTACTCCCCAAAATATACGAATTTTCCACAATTTAAAAAATTTTTCAACCAAATACTAAAATTTTGATTCTAAAGTAGATCAATTTTTAACCAAAATTGGAATAATCAAATTTTTAATTAAAAAAAAAAATAACAACCAAACAGTTGTATATCTATAAAAAATATCGATTTTTTATGAAAGAATATGAATTTTCAAAATTATGGATAAATTAAGAAGAAATAGTTTAAATTAAATTTAAAAAAAAAATTATTTTCTCTTTCCCACCTTATTTTAAAAAACAGTTTAATTTTTTGTCACAATCTTAAAACAAATAGTTACATTTTTATCAAAAATCTTATATCATATTCTTGTTTGTTACGATTGCAATAATATGTACTTGTTCTTTTTAAAAATAAAAAATAAAGAATTTGTATATCCTTTTTGGGTGAAAAACTTTTGTCAATCAACTTTTTTTTTGGCCTTGCGTCGTTTTTCCAAAAAAATTATTTTTCATTTTAAATGCTATTTTTCACAATTAAAATAAGAACCACGCATCCTGTTAAAAAATTATCAATAACAAATTTCGAGCTCTTTTTTAGAAGAGGAACTTTTTCCATTTATTTTTTATACCCTATTTCTTTTTTTCAAAAATTTAATTTTTTTATTTTCGATGTTGTTTTTTTTAGGAATAAAATAAAAACGACGAATCAGATGAAAATTTCCCTAAAAAATAAAAGAAAAATTTCTTTTTTTAACAAAAATAAATTATAACAATAAAATTAGACAAATAAGTGATTATCTGGTGTTAAAAAGAGAGCATTGTGCTTTTGTTTCTCTGCTTGCCTGCAAGGTTTTTTTTTATAAATTCTATTTATTTATTTTGCCTTGATAAGGGCGCTGTATGTGTGCCAAGAAGTTGGTGATTCCTTTTTCGATATGTTTTTTTAAATAGTGATTTGATAATAATAAAAATAAAAATAAATAAAAACGAAAAAAAAAGGTTTTTGGTTTGTTTCGTTCTCATTTTTCTTTCCTCTTTTTTTATTTTAGTCCAAAAAAGAATTTTTCTTTTCTTCTTTAGGAAAGAATTGTTATCTTTTTTCAAACTTCAATACAAACATTTTATGGTGGTTTTCCAAGTTTGGTCGTTGGATTCTCGCTTTTATTTTTAGGAATTCTGCATATTAAATATCGTTTATACTAAAAAATTCATTTTTGTTGGCTCATTTATTAAAAAAAATTGTAAAGAATTTTTAATATATCTAATACTCCTGGTCCTCGTTTCTGACAAGTTCCTTCACTAATTCTGGGTGCTTTTCAATAAATTAGATTACTTTATATAAAATCTAATTAAATTAAAAAATAAGTTTATGTTATATAAAATATACAGGTAAATGCAGATTTTATATAGTAATTTAATCAAATCAAGGATAAGAATTAATTAATTTTTTAACTGATAATTTCATTATTTCGTTTAAAAATAAACACGTTATTTGACAATTAACCTTTTCGTTTGAAATCCATCTGTTTTAAAGAAAATTTGTCATTTTGGATTGAAATTTCGAGAAATTGGTTAAGATCTGTACTATTTGGCTAAAAATATACGTACTTATTTTCATAAAAATTCGTCTTTTCTTTTTTTAAATAAATTTCTTGTGCTGAAAGTGCCACTCTTTGGTAAAAATTAATATTTTTTAATATAGGATTTAATTATTTTATTAAAAATATTTTTTTGGTTCTAAAATTCAACTGTTTTTTCTGGTCCAGATTGATCATTTTAGTTGCAAATTCGTATTTCTAAATTAAAAAAGTAATTTTCACATTCACATCATGGATAACACTTCAAAGAGAGCATTCGCCAAATTTCTGGTACCACCTTTTTTTTAATATTAGAAAATTATATGCGCGGCTATACGCGGTGCTAAAACCGACGAACAATTTAACCTAGGGACATTTTTTTATAAAATAATTACCAGATTTATAGCATTTACAAAATTTAAAAAAAAATGAAAATTTTAAACTAAAAGACGCACGATAGAGAAAAGGTCAAAGAAAGGAAAACGTGAGATTTTGAATATTTAATACGACTATCATAACGTGTTTAACTTTTTTGGAAAATCGAAAATTCAAATTTTTATCTCACAAAAAATAATGAAAAATCATAGGCATTATTTTGCGGTCAAACCATATAAGACATGATAAAAGATGAATAGACAAAAAAGTATCTTTCAAAAAAAGATCTAAAAATTGTTTATAAATTATTATTTTTAATAGGATGCGTAGTTTTTGTTTTAATCGTGAAAAATAAAGTTAAAAATAAAAATATTAATTTTTTTGTGAAGACAACGTGAAGGAAGAGAAAAATCAATACATACAAATTGCACACCTAAAAAAGATATGTTTTTTTGTAATTAAACCTTTTTTAGGAATCGCGCAGTTTTTGTTTTAGTCGTCAAAAACAGAATTAAAAATAAAAAAGAATTTTTTTCTAATGGACAAAAGGCACAGAAAAATGTATAGGCGAAAGTTGTTGAAACAAACAGGATCTACAAATATTCTATTATTCATGTTCGGATAGGACGAATATGAATAATTTTATTAATTTTTTAAAGCTTTTATGTTAATGCAAAGAGTAAAGAAAAAGTCGATTTTTTCATATTTTTTTGTTTATTTTCGTGAAAATTTTTTTCTATCGTCAGCATTGCCAGAGTTTAGGCAAGAAGGTTATTAAAAGCGAAAAAATGGTGACATTGTTAAGTTAATTGTAATAAACAAATTAGTTTAACAAATAGTCTACACTAATGATTATTCGTTTTCAAAGTGAATTTTTGAGTTCAAATTACTTGCTTTCATCCAAAAAATAAATTCCATCATAAAAATTTGACATCCGATATTTTTTATTAATTTTATTAAAAAATTTGATAAAAAATGCGCAGGGTGGACATTTAAAGGCCGAAAGAAATCGCTTTTTCTCCTTATTTTCCTCCATCTATGTCGCCAGTTATGCTTTCTTATAGAAAATTATTATCCGATATTTTGTTTTAATTTCATAAACTAATGATATAAACAAATGCCTATTGTGGAGATTTACAGGAAAGATAGAAATCGTTTTTCTCATAATTTTGCCTCAAATTATATCGCTAGTGATGTTCAATAATATAAATTTATCATTCGATATTTTTTATTAATATTATAAACAAATTGTATAAACAAATGCCCAGTGTGAACATTTAAAGGCAGAAAGAAACCGCTTTTTCTCTTACATTTTCCCCAATTATGTCGCCAGTGATGTTTCGTTATAGAACATTATTATTCGATATTTTGTTTTAATTTAATAAACAAATTATATAAACAAATGCCTACTGTAGAGATTTAAAGGCAGAGAGAAATATTTTTTTATCTTAATTTTCCTCAAATTAGATCGCTGTAGATGTACAATGATGTGACATTATTATCCTATATTTTTTATTATTCTTATAAACAAATTCTATAAATAAATGACCAGTGTGGACATTTAAAGAAAGAAAGAAATTCTTTCCCCTGATTTTCCTGAAATTATGTCGCCCGTAATTTTCAATAGAGGAAAATTATCATCCGACATTTTAAAATATATTTATAAACAAATTGTATAAGCAAATGCCTTTTAAGGCAGAAAGAAATCGCTTTTTCTTTTGTCTTCCTTCAATTATGTCGCCAGTGATGTTTAGATATAGAAAATTATCATTCGGTATTTTTCATTAATTTCATAAACAAATGATGTAAACAAATGCCTAGTGTGGAGATTTAAAAGGAAAAAGAAATTATTTTTTCTCCTCATTTTATTGAAATTATATCGCTAGTAACTATTAATGATTTGAAATTATCATCCGATATTTTTAAATAATTTTATGAACAAATTGTATAAACAAATTCCCATTGAAGACATTTAAAGGCAGAAACAATTTTTTTTCCTAATTTTCCTGAAATGATGTTGCCAGCGATGTTTAATGATACAAAATTATCCTCTACTACTTCTAATAATTTCGTGAACAAATTATGTTCTTTTGATGTGCATGGATGAACAAAATTTTTTCACAAAATTAATATAAAGTATAAAATATCAACATTCTATGCATAAACATCCATTTGTTGGCAAATATTATATAAATTATATATTTTTGTTCTTTTTTCCACATGTATTAAAAAAAACCATTTGCTCACAAAATGTATAAAAATATAAAATAATGCTTATATCATTTTTTTATAAAATTAATAAAAAATACCAGATAACAAATTTTTAAGATCAAGGAATATTTTTTCGGCGAAAGCAAGTAATTTTAACACAAAATTTACTTTGTAAACAAAGAATTCATAGTTTAGACTATTTGCTAATTTCATTTGTTTATAACAATTACCTTAAAAATGTCATATTTTCATTGCTTTCAACTACTTCCGTGCATAAAGTCTGACGCGAAAAATCTGAAATATCTTTACGGTGGGTCATTGAAACTGGAATTTTTCCGATTTGTAAGCGTTTGTTGAAAACATATTTAGCTTTTGTCCGACCAAGTTATCGCTTTTCTAGGTAAGCAGCGATATTTAGTACCACTTCGGCTGGCCGTGCAGATTATTTTCTACAGTATTATATATATTTCAAAAAACTTCTTATAAAATGTTAAATTATTTGCAATAAGTGTAATAAAAATTATATAATTTAAATTACTTCCAATATAAATAATAATAAAAATATAATAATCCACAAATTTCATATATTATCAAAATAATTAATAAAATCTGTTGTTAAGACTTAACATATTTACAAGAAAAATATCTAATTTTATTTTTAAAAAAAGAATTGAGTGATTGTTAAACCAGATAGAGCAAACAAGTCAGGTTGGATTTACCTCTATTATCACACTTAATCCCAAGGTGTCAAATTTTGATCGAAAAGTGGATTAAAGTGTTTTAAGTTGTAAAATAAATTTTAAAAACACACACTTAGAAAGACGTTAATAAACATCGGAAACTTTTTTTCACAATAATTGTCAAACAAGCATAACATAAGATAACATCTTGACCAACAACAAAGTCAAATTTAAATAAATAAATAACGTATATAATAACACAGATATTAATAAATTCAAAATAATAAATTACAGAAAATCCCCTCCCATTATGGGATTGGGGATCCCCCCTCCCAACTCCCATAATAAGTAGGGACTACTTTGTTAAAAATGATTTTTTTCTTTTTCCTTGCCGAAAATGGAATTATTTTGTTGAAAATTTGTAAACATTGATAAAAGTTTATCTTTTAAGTGGAAATTAATTTTTCTTGGTAAAAATGAGTAATTTTTGTTGGAAAAAAATCTGTTTTAGTTGAGGATTCAACTGGTTTGTTGAACAAAAATTTCCTTTGAATTTAATCAATTGTTCCACGATACAAAATTTAATATTTTTCTTTTGAGAACTTAAGAAAAAGGTAGGTTTTTGTTGAAAATTCATCTTTTTGGTTGAAAATTAATTTCCTCAACTAGAAATTTAACGAGTCCATTTTTGGTAGAAAATTGATTTTTCTCAGTTAAAGCTTATACTATTTGACTAAAAATTTATATAGTTTGTTGAAAATTTGTCTTTTTAATCAAAAATTCAGTTGAGAATTTAACTGGTCGATAAAAACTCTTTGACTCGAAAAATCGACAATTTAGTAGGAAATTCAACTAGCTGTCCGAAAATTTACCTTTTTTATGGAGAATTTGTCTTCTTTTGTAAAAATTAATTTTTTGACATAAAAATTTAATTATTTGATTTTTGGCTAAAAATCGACTTTTTTAGTTTTAAAATTGAGCTATGTGGTTAAAAGTATATGTTATTTGAAAATTCGTCGTTTTGGGGTAAAAATGATTTTATTTGTTGAAAATTCAACTAATCGGTTAAAAATACAAATTTGTCATATATATTTAATTTTAAATTTTGTTTTTTTATTTACTTTAAAGTTATAGAGATACAATTTTGAAGCCTTTTATACATTTCGAAACAGTGTCCAGAAAATTTCCAAGATTTTCTTTGTTTTACAGTATTTAACGAAACTTTTAGGAAACATTTGAGTTTAAAAGATATTTAGGACTTTTGAAAGTTTGGAGCAAATTAAATATATTTCATAAATATTTCAAAGTTTTTAAATATTTTTAATCTCTTTAAAACTTTAAAAATGATTAAAATGTCTCTTGAAATGGCTCAAATTATTCATACAAATCTCTTGAAATCTTCCAAAATTATTTCTGATCTGTCAAAAAGAAAAAATCACTTGAAATAATCCCAGGAATCCAAAGAAAATTTTTTATTTATATTTTGAAAATTTAGAAAATTTAGAAAAGACTTTTAAATTATATTTTGAAATATTAAAAATAAACATTTCGTGTTACGTTGTTTTATCTTCAGAACTTTTAAATTAATTTTCAAATTTCTTAGAAACTTCTGAAAATATTTGAAAATGATTCAAGTTTTTCCTGAAACTTGATGAAAATTCTGGAAGGCTAAAAAACTCGGGAAATCTTTTAGCTTTTTTTTTTAGAGTTTTGGAAATCTTTCAAAATTTTTTCATTGTTTCCAAACATAGTCTCAAAACAAATTTTTGAATAAAATAAATTATTTGAAATTTTTCACAAATCTTAAAGAAATTTCTGTGTTCTCTCGAAACTTTTCAAAATTCTTGAAAATCTTGTAAGTTTTTTATTCTAAATCTTCAAAAAGCTTAATTTTTGTTAATTGCATGAAATGATCTTATGTTTAAAAATCCTTGGTATATTTTCAAAGCTTTGGATATCATTTGTAATATTTTAAGATATGTTTCAATATTCTGTAAAAATTAATTTTCAAGATGAAGAATACTTTTAATAAAATATATTTTTGAAAATTGTAAATCATTTTCAAAGCAGTTTAAAAACTTATTAAAATCTTTTCAAGTGAATTAAATATATTTTTTAATTTTTTAATCTTAAACAATAAAAAAATAAATGGTTTTTATACAAAAAAGTGAAAATCTAAGCATCATCGAATATAATTTGATGATTGTGAATCCTCTTTCGTTGAAACTCCACATTACATTCAACACTTTTATATCAAATGTATTTTATCCTGATTTTTTTCGTCTTCTGTATCGATTTCCCACAAATTAAATTGTTTATATTAAAAATTGTTTCTAATCAATTACATGAAGTGTCAAACAAATAGTTGTCTTTTTAAAATAAAAAATTACTTTTTAATCAAAAATTCAATGCTTAAATTTTATTACTAAAACATTATTTTCTAAGAAAAAAACTAAGTTTTACCAGAAAAGTCAAATTTTTACGAAAGTAGAAAATTTTTTAACCAAATGGTGAAAGTTTTAATTAAAAGAGAATTTTTCATAAAAAATGGAATGAATTGGAAAATCTATCTCTGTTGGCAGAAATGTCATATTTTTTATTTAAAATCAACTTTTTTGAATGAAAATTCATATTATTGGACTAAGTAGTAATCCTTTTTATTAGAAAATTCTACAATTACATAGAATATGCGTTCATGCCTATGAAGAGGAATTTTGTAATTTTATTTATAAATTACAAAAGTTCATGTTAAATAGTTAAAATATTTATTTTAAGGATTTAAAGTTTATTAGCATGCTGGCTATCTTCAAAAAGAAATACAATACTAGTTTTTCTTTTTAATAATAATAATGAAAACAAAATCCCCAAAAGAATTCGTTCCTTTCATGACATTTAATATCAAAATCAAGTGCCAGAAGGTTACAATTAATATATTTATTCAGCAAACAATTTTTTTGCAATCAATTATTGCCTTTTATATTTATTATATTTCAATAGTATTATATAACATTATAAATATAATATATATATGACATACGTCCAGCTATTTCAAGCAGTGAAAATTTACTGAGAATCAGTGATTTATCACTGAAAATTCGCTGAAATATGACTGAAATTTCTGTAATATGTAAAACTTAAAATTCAGTGAAAAAGTACTGAAATTTTGCAAATAATCAAATAAATTTCAAGAAATTTGAATTACATTAAAATCAAATTGAAAAAATGCTTCTATTGTAATTAAAAAAAAAAAGATATTTCTTTGTTAAACAGGGAAAAAATTGATATAAATAAAAAAAGTGGAAAGAAAATTTAAAAAAAATGACTTTCTTTCCACTTTTTTTATTATTTTGACAATTTTGTTTTTTCACGAAAAAAGATTTTTTTAAATTACAGTAGGAGCATTTTACGTTAATTTTCCAAAATTTGGTCATTAGAATTTTGACTTTATTTTTAGTAATTCTATAAATTAAATTAAACACTTACTCTCAGTGAAATTTGACTGATTCAAATAGTCAGAAGGACGTCACTGATTTTTACGGAAATTTCACTGTTTCCCAGTGAATTTTCACTGATTGGAATTTAGAGAGTGAAAACATTCAGTAGCATTTTAAAGTGAGGTTGGGAACGTAAGGAATGGAAATTGGAATCCACCAGACTTGATAATTGGGAAAGTTCAGGATTGTAGTAGGATTTTGTCGTTTGAGATTTAATTTTTCCTGATTGTTGTCGAAATCTAGTAACGAATTTGATCTCCTGAAGTTTCCACCGCTCTGATTTATGTTAATGTTATTTCGTCCATCACTGTAAGACCAAGAAAAATTCGGAACATTCTCGTGCGAAGGCAAATTGTCGTCCATGTAGCTTTGAAGGTTTTGAAGTTTAGGAATTCGTCGAAATTTAATGCCTCGTAGAATGTTATTGACTGTAAAAGAGAATTTAAGCTGACCAAAATAATTTTCATAATATTAATAATAAAAATTAGGCAAAATAAGCGTTGCGCGCCTACACAAGAGGACTTCGTAGCCTACATCCCCTCTCATACTGTCGCTTTTCTCTCCTTACCCTACGCCCCTTCTCCAATGAACTTTTTCTTTCATATTTCTTATCTCTCCTCGTTTCCCCAGCCAACAGTCCGCTTTTCCTACTTCCCTGCACCAGCCTTCACTTCCTCACCTCGACTCGCCCAAATTTTTTATCATTTCACCTACTTCCCCTCCATTCATTTTTCTTCATCTGCTTTCTTTTATCTCATTTACCCTTACTTACGCTACTTCTCCCCACTTGCGCTTCTTTCCAAATTATTATTTCTCATAATTTCTTTACTTTCTTTTCACTTATTTCACTTCATAACTTATCACTTTTTCTAATATCCCTCCCTCATTTTTCTCTTACATCCATTAAATCCATTAATTTTCTTCCCCGAAATTCCCTGAATTTCCCCTACTCCGCTCTCATTTCATCTTCATCTCATTTCTACTTCATCTAGATAATTTCCTCTTATGCGCCCGTAATTCCTTCACCTCTTATTCGTCCATAACTCCTTCGCTTTCTTCTCCCACTTCTTTGTCCTCTTATTCACCCTTTCGTTGCTTTCACAGCTTACACTAGGGTGCCTCATTTCACCTTCTTTTTGAATCTTTATTTCTCCTTATTTTCCTTAATTTTTCTCACCTAGTTTTCTCTTATTTCTCCTACTCCACTCTAATTTTTTTTTACTTTATGTACTAACACTTTATTCCTTCTACTTCACTATCCCTTAGTTCCCATCAATTCATCTACTTCCATCCTCACCCTTTATTATCTCTTACTTTACCCTTTGCCCCGTTGACCTATTTCCTTCGCCTCTTACTCCTTCTCTTCTAGAATCTTCAACTAACATCCCTCTTCCTGTACTTCCTTTCCCACCTATCGTCATTTCTAATCATTTCTTCTACTCCCCCCGTCATTTCCCCTACTTCATCTCTCTGTATTTTCCCTACTTTGCGCACTCCAACTTTTTTCATTTCTTCTCATATTCCGTCTTGTCTGCTAATTTCTCTTAATATACCGTCTCGTCTTCCTTTTCTCTCCCTTCATTTTCCACTATTTCCCCTCCTTTGCCTGTCCTGATCTCAATTCATTTTCCGGTACTTCTTCTCGTCTAATTTTCTCTATTTTACTCCCTCCCCTCAAATTTCCATACGCCTCATTATTCCCCCACCTCTTATTCCCTACTCCCTTCCACTTCCCCTTAATAAAAATATTACGAAAGACGGGAAGACCGGCTACTTGACCAAAACTATAAGGGACAATCCATAAACTACTTTGCTACTTTTCGGTAGAAAATTAATACTTTTGTTTAAAAATTTATCTTTTTTAGTTAAAAATTCAAATGGTTGGTTGAGAATTCTTGAAGTTAATTATAATTCGTCCTTTTTAATATTGAATTCATCTTTTTGTTTAAAAAATCGTCTTCTTCAGGTAAAAATTCAACTTTTTTATTCAGAATTTTTTAATTTTGTTGCAAATTCGTTCTTTCGGTAGAAAATTAATCTCATTTTTTTAACTCATCTTTTTTAGTTGAAAATTAAGCTGTTCGGTCAAGAATTGTGGGAGTTTGTTAAAAATCAGTTTTTTCGTTGTTAAAAAGTCAATTTTTGGGCTGAATGTTCTTGTATTTTGTTAGAAATTCGTATTTCGTCGTATAAAATTAAATTTTTTTATCAAAATTTCATAATTTTGAATTGATAATTCAACTGTTTTGTATAAAAAATATTTTCTTTTTAATTTAAAATTATTCTTGTTTTATTCAAAAGTTTCCCTGTTTGATTGTTCGTTAAAAATGTACATTTTTTAGTTAAAAAATTCAATAATAGATGGATTCACTCTCACTTTAAATTCAGTTAGGCGCAAGACAACAATTCCTTTGAAAATAACTTTGTTATAATTTTAATTGTTGATTTATTACCAAAGATTATAATTCTTCAATCACTATATAGGTACACAAAATCAGTAGAAACGTAAAATCGGATTTGAACTAAAGGATACGTTGCTTTGGAGGGGGAGGGGGCTCACAACAAAATCAACAGTCGTTAACGAGGGG
>NC_046658.1:153050386-153124252 GCF_010883055.1 Belonocnema kinseyi
GGGTAAAAATTGCAAAAAATTGGTAACGTAGCTCACGGATGACCCCTAAAAGGTTACAAAACTCTAAAAATTATTCAGCAATCAATACGAGTTTATTGAAGAATTTAATCGTAGTTTAGATATACCTTTTTTTTGGCGACTGTTTAATACCGTATTCAAGTTTCTAGATCGGTGAGTAGAACCAGTTACATCTGAAAATAACAGATTCCATTTTTAATGTATTTATTTCTAAAAAAGCAGAGACTGAGATATTATTTTGACTGATTAAGCATTAAGGCCATATGATAAGTGGTCACCTGACTTCATTTCCTAACTTACCGACACTTTTTTTCATTTCCTGACTTATTTTTACATGAAGTGCCACATCGAGTTAAAGATTTGGGATAATAAATATGAGGCACTAAGAACGCTGGGTCTGGTCCGAAATTTACATAATTATAAAAAAGTTTTTTTTGTAAATAATTTTTTTTCCGATTTTTTTTCTAATTATCGAAATTCAGGAGAAGACACGCCTTTGCTTGTGTTTCTTATTTATTAATTCAAATTTTTATATCTATTAGGCGCTTCGTGTGAAAATAATTTAAGAAATATAAAAAGTGTCGGTAAGGTAGGAATCCGGTCACGTGAACCACTCTTCACATTGCCTTAAAGCCTGTAATATTCATCCAATCCCTACTTTATTGAGGTATCAAGTTGCAGTATTGGAAAAAAAATTAAAAACACTAAGTAACGAGTTTATGTTGTTAAATTTCTAGTACTGAAATAAATTGTTTTTTGAATTTTGGTTTTGTAATTTTTTTTTATAATCACAAATTCAGAACCATAAAATTTAAACAATTTTCCATATTTTAAACATTTTCGTGGACGTGAGTTATTGAAAAAAATGTCGGTAAAGTAGGAATCGGATGAGTAATAACTATTTATTTGTTGAAGATTTCTGATTTTAAGAACAATATTTTTCATTCTCCTGAAATACTTCAAAATTTTAAAAAGCTTTTTTTCAACATTTTCAAAAGTGTACGTTGCTTTCAAATTGTTTGTAATTTTTAATTTTTTTTTAGAATCTTTTTAAATCTTCTAAACCTAACCTTCGAAATATCTTCTTAAATTATTAGAAATTTCCCTAATTAAATAAAGACACATTTTTAACCTCCTTAAAATATAACAAATTATTTGTTGAAAATATTTTAGAACATTTTGAATTTTATTTATATATTCTCTTTAAATTAATCATCTAGAATAAAAAATTATTATAACTTTTTCTTGGAGTTGAAATAAATTTTTTTATACTTTTAAGACCTTTCAAAATATTAAACTCAAAGACAAAATAAATTTTTCTACCATTTTTAATCGTGCAAAATTAGCAAATTTTATCAAGCTTTTACATTCAGTTTCGAAATTTCGAGAACTTTTTATCAATTTTCTTTAAAATAAAAACTTATTCAAAATTTTTGCATGAAACGTGAGGACATTATATTATTCTCTCGAAACTTTTTTGAATTCTTTAAAAGAATCTTTGAAAATCTAAAATTATTAATTTTTTTAGGATGTTCTCTAGAATGAAATTATTTTTCAATATTTTAAAAACTTCTGAGATTTTTGAAAATTTCCAAAAATGGTTATAAACTTAAAATATTTAGAAAAATGGAAAAAAGGAAAATTTTCGAAATGTGGAACGAAAGATTTCGAAGATTTTGAAGAACTTTGAAAGGTTTCCGGAAAATTAGAACACTTTCAAATGTTAGAAAATCCTTACTTTAAAAAAAAAGATATTTCAAAATATTAAAAAATTGTTAATATTTGAAACTAATATAAATCTTCAGAAGATATTAAAATATGAAGAATTTACGAATTTTAAAATTATTAAAAAGATTTAAAATATTTTAAAACTCTAAAAGATTTTGGTAATTATACCAAATATTTTTGGATTTCATCATTAACGTTCTGCCAGTCGTAAATGTCCTTTAAACTGACTTTAATTTTTTGAAATATCGATTTTGCTTGAAATTGCTATTTTTTTATTATAAAATTGACTTATTTGTTTGAAAATTCGACTATTTAGTTGAAAATTACCTGGTCTGTTAAGATTATTATTTTTCGGTTAAAAAATAATATTTTGTTCAGAAAATACGCATCTTTAAAGAAAATCTTTTTTTATTAGAAATCCAAATGGTTCAAAATTAATCTTTTTCGGTTGGCGGTCCAAGTATTTTATTAAAAAATCCCCTCTTTGGGATAAATTCAATTTTTTTAAAGCATTTCATTTTTTTTAAATTCAACATCTTAGTTAAAAGCAGAACTACTTTGTTTAATTTTCTTATTTAGAAAATTAATCCTCTACGCAGAAAATGTATTCATTTCGTTTTACTTTCTACTTTTTAGTTGAAAATTAAGTTTTTAATTGAAACTTTATATTTGCGGGTTAGAAAATTAAAGTTGAGAAACTTTTTTGTTTTGTTTGATTAATCAGCGATTTTGTTGAAAATTTGTCCGTTTTGAAAAAATTCAACTTTTTTAAATTCAAATACAAATATATTTGTTTAAAACATCAATGATTGTATACATTTTATTACGTATTTCGCCGAGAATCGATCTTTTTTTGATTAAAAAACCAACTATTTTATTACAAAATTAACATTTTTGTTTAAATTTTGTGAACAGAGAAGTGGCTATTTAAAACCTTTATTTTGTATTAAAACACGTGTAATGTGTTTCGACAAAAAACTATTTTCAATGTTTTTAAATATTTCAAAGACGTAATTTATTGCGCCGAGTGAGTAAATCACTTTCAGGTTATTAAAAACTGTTGAATAATTCATAATTGTTAAACAAAGTTTTAATATATTTAAACATCTTTTTTCGGTTATTTTCAGATAACAATCACTCGTAAGAACCTGTTTAATATGTAATCTACATATTGAATTATCGGTTTAACAAGAACATTATTGATTTGCGTATATCAATCAGAACACAATCAATAATACTCAATCAGGAAGCAATTAATATGTATAAGCGGGATGGCTTAAAAAAGTCTTCGAACTAAAAACAAATGAATTTTTTATCAGTTCGGAAAATAAGCTCACATTTAAAATACTTTTTTTCAAATTCATAAAAAATAAAATCTCTTAACAATTTCATAATCTGTTAGAGATTTTTTTTAAATTTGGTGAACATAGAAATTAAAACATATCGACTTTGATTCTATTTTTTAAAATTCGATTCTTTGTCAAGTTCACAAAAAAATTTTTTTTTGTATTTTTCCTTATATTTTTTTCAAATTTCAAAAGTTAAAAAAGCACCTACCAGTTTTATCAGGTTCACTAAAAGACACATCAGCAAACAATAGAATTGCCAAAAAGAAGAGAGCAATCATTTTTACTAAAAGTACTTTTTTTGGATATGCTTGACAGAGAATTTTTTTAAATTATTTATTTTTGGCAATCCATATAACGAAATATATAATACTGACAGAGAAACCTCGAGAGCTACTGATTGAATAATAAAATTGAAATTAAAATTAGACTGGTTCGATATAATTACCATTATTTTTTTAAATCGGTCGTTAACAATGATTTAGTATCTGTCACAAAAATCAATTTGATATTTGATCAATTTAGTTTGACTACATTTTTATAGTCAATGCAATGAACAATACACGATTATGCCTCACAAGACCATAAAACACGCAATTTGTCAACACCTATAATTTACTTAATTTTTTAATAACAATTTATTTATTAAAATTTTCTGAACACTTATATTCTTGTTCACATATTACATAACATTATTTTTAACTCTTTTACTTTCCCACACCCTAACTGCAGTTACGTAACATTTTTTTTTATTAGTTTAAAAAAACTTAATCGACGTTTCGTAAATTAAAATAGATTTTTAGTATAAAGTGCGGTATAGAGATAAATTAAACAATATTTTGACGTAATATAACAATGCTTTTTTGATATTTTTTTAATTACACATATTTTCAAATTATTTACAAGGAAAGAAGGATAAGCAATTTTTTTAGAATTATATAAATTTTATAATCTTCATGAGAAAATTAGGAAAGATTTTTAAATATTTCAGATATGTCAAAAAAAGAATGTAGAAGATTTAAAAAATATATATTTTATTATACAGGATTTTACAAATTATTAGAAAAATTGTAGCCTTTTCAAAAGATATTTTGGGCTTTTATAATTTCAGAAGAAATGATAAATATTCCATAAACTTTCGGAATTGTTTTCCAAGGTTTAAAATATTTTAAACCTATGAAAAGCCTCTTAAATTCCTAAAGATACTTTCAAATGAATCCGATTTTTCTTAAAATTTTGAAAAATAATTTAAAATGTAAAAGTTAAGTTCAAAATCTTCAAAAATTTCTTACGAATTTGATAAAAATTATAAAAGATTTTTTAATGTTGCAGATTCGTCAAGAAAAAATTTAGATTGATAGATTGAAAGAAAATATATTTTACGGGATTTTAAAAAATAATAGAAAAAGTTCGAGCCCTTTTAAAATTAAATGTCTATACAATGCCTCTCAAAATTTTAAAAATAATTTTATCTGACTGGAATTTTTTTCCAAATTTTGACAAATTATTTAAAATTTAAAACGCTGCTTCAAAACATCCACATATTTTCTTCACAATTTTTAATTTGAAAAAAAAACATTAGTGTCCAGACGATTGCGTTTTTAACGTCTGGCTTTCTTTTCATTTAAAAACTTTCACATAAATCCGCATTTTTTACAATATTTTGCAGTTTAAAAATCGTCTTTATTCTCCTTAAATCTTCGTGATATTTATAGAATTTTATGGTTTAATTTATTTTTTATTTTTCAATGTTACCAAATTGAAACATTTTGCTTTGAAATCTTCTACTCTTTCTCGAAATTTAAGAAAATATTTGATGTTTCAAAATCTTTTTTAATTTTCTTTTAAAGCCTATTTTTCAAATTAAAAAATCGAAAGAAATTGTTTTTAAAACCTAAAGAATTTATATTATTATCCTAAATTTTTTCAAAAGTTCTAAAATATCTTATAAATTTTCATTGTATTTTAATCGTTTCAAAACTTCTAAATTTCTCTTAAATTTACTAAAATTTGTTCTAAAATTATACATTATGTCACGATGTTGGTTTAAAAACTTTCAAACTCATGTTTTTTAATTTGATGAAATAATTTGAAATGTTTGGTAATCTTTTGTAATGAGCTCTAAGAACTCATTAGTAAAAAATTGTTTGAAATTTTTCCATAAATCTAAACTATATTTTTCCTTCTCTTGACGTCCTAAAAAATTAAGTTTACCTAAATTCAAATCAAATCCTTGAAAATGGAAATAATTTTCGTAAAATCATCTATATATTTTTTAAAACAATTTTGAAATCTTTAAAATTTAAAATTATTATTTCAAAATGAAATGATAACTGCTTAAAATTTTCCCATAACTGTTTAAAAAAAATGTAATCTCAAAATCTTTCGAAATTATTAAGACGCTTCTATTGTTCTAATTCTTAAAATAAGTTTTTTCAATAATTTTATTTTACTTATCTCTTTGAAAATTTAAAATAAAGATTTCCCAGATGTAAAAAAAGAAAACAATTTTTTCTTCTTTAAAAACTCTGGAATTATAAAATGGTAGTAAAATGTTAAGAAAAAAATTATTGCATAACATAAAATACTTAATTTAAAAAAAAAGTTATAATTGAATCTTTATCTAGTTCGATGTTGTGAAAAAATTAGTCATCCAACAATTAATTGATTTTTTCATAAATGATAACATAAAAAGCATTAAACAAGAATTTTCATTCAAACTTGGAAATAACTTTTACTCTACATTTTCTTTCAATATGACATTCATTTTTGCAAATATAATTGCAAATATAAATTAACTTTTAATATTCAAATTATAATAAATATTCCATTGTAGAACCTTTAAGTAAATAATTAAATTATGTTACTTCAATTTCAGGAACTAAGTTTTAATCTTTATTTATTTTAATAATCAGAAAACATTAATTAGCTAATAACCAATTGACTATTTTGCAAAAGAAAAACCATTAAAAAATAATTCTGTTGAAAAACATTCGAATAACTTAAACTTTATATCTTTATTTCAATTAGAACTTTTATTTATTAAAATTTTATTTAATCTTAAACTTTTAAACTAATTCCAGAAAATGTGGCTTGAAAAAGTTAAAACTAATTTGCAAAAATTCAATTTTTTGTCAAATATTTATAATTTCAATTAAAAATTCAACGCTTTAGTGAAAAATTGAACAATTTTCTTTAAAATTCGTCATTTCTCGTACAAAATTACTCTTTCGGGTAAGAGTTACCCTTTCTAGTTGAAAATTAAATTGTTTGGTAAGAATTAAATTATTTAGCTAGAAATGGAAATATTTTGTAACAAAATTTTTTATCCTTTTAATTTTTTTTAATGATTCATAAACGAAGCACCGTAGTTTAAAATTGGCACTTAAATTTTGTGGCCAACTAAATTCGTCATCAAACTATACCGAATACGGTGGCAAACCAATTTTTTAAAAATGGAAAAACGACTATGAAAAATTTGAAAGTTGAAACTACCTTGTTGAAAATTAATTTATTTTTAATAAACAGGGTTGTGAAAAAAATTTTCTTATTAAAAGTTTATTGTTTAACTAAAAATGTATCAATTTTATTGGAATGTTCGTTAATTAGACTATTCCATTTCTAGTTCAAAATTAATATTTTTTAGTTAACAATTGAACAATTTGGTGAAAAATCACATGTCTGTTCGCAAATCCATCTTTTTAGTGTAAAACTAATCTTATTGGTCAATATTTTCTTTGCTGGTTAAAAATTATAACTAGTTTATCGAAAATTCGTCTTTTTAAACTAAATTTTTTCTTTCTAATTAAAAACTAATCTTTTGGTTTAGAAATTTCTAGTATTTGGTTAAATGTTAATTAATTTAGTTGAAAATTCAAAGCTTTGGTTGAAAATTGAACTATTTTGTTGAAATTTCGTCTTTTTCTCGGAAATTCTTTTTCTTGGTTAAAAACTTATCTTTTTTTCTGAAAATTTATCTACTTTATTAGAAAATATTTTATTTTTTGGTTTAAGGGTTCATTTTGACAAAAAATGCATCGCTTTAGAGGAAAATTTAAAGATTGTACTGAAATTTTACATTTTCAATTTGAAATTTCTTGGCTTCTTCATAGGAAAACCTAATATTTCTTTTGAGAATTCGTCTTTTTTAAAATAAAATTTTTCTTTTTGGTTAAGAATTGATCTTCTAGTTTAAAAATTCAACTATTTGGTCAAAAACTCATCAATTTATTTCAAAATTGATCCCTTTAGAGGAAAATTAAAACCAAATATTTGAAATTGATTAAAAATTTGTCTTTTTAAAATAAAATTTATCTTTCTGTTTAAGAATTTATTTTCTAGTTCAAAAATTAAACTACGTAAATAAATATTCATTAATTTATTTCAAAATGCATCACTTTAAAGAAATATTTAAAATTCATTAAAAACTAAAAATTGCTTAAAAATTCATCTTTTTTAAAATGCAGTTCATCTTTCTGGATAAGAATTGATATTCTGGGTTGAAAATTTAACTATTTGGTCAAAAATTAATGTTTTAGTGAAAAATTTATCTATTTTTTTTTAAAATTTATGTTATTTTCAAGGCAAATTTAGCTTTTCAAATGCTAATTAGACTATTGGCAATTCATATTTTTAGTTCAAAATAATCTTTTGGCTTATATTTTTTTCTCTGGTCTTAAAAATTTTTTACCACATTAAAACTTTTAGATGTTTAAAAACATCTTTTTGATTAAAAGTTCATTTTTAATTGAGAATTTTTCGCTTTTGAGGAAAATTTAACCACATAGTTGAAAATTCGTTATATTTTGGTTGAAAATTTACTTTAGTTAAAAATTCGACTATTTCGAAAAAAGTTCATATATTTTGTTAAAAGTCCATCTTTTCGGTGTAAAATTATTATTCTCGATTGGAATTCTTTTTTCTTGGTTAAGAAATTAAACTACGTTATTGAAAATTCATCGTTTTAGAGGCAAATTTAACTACTTTGTTGAAATTTCTTATTTTTTTGAAGAAAATGATTCTTCTTCGTTGAAATTTTATCTTTTTAGGTGAAAATTTATCTACTTAATTAAAAATTTATCGTTTTCGTTAGAGATTCATTCTCATTAAAAATGTATCCCTTTAGAGGAAAATTGAACTATTTTGTTGAAAATTTGTCTTTTTTAAAAGAAAAATTATTTTCCTTGTCAATAATTAATCTTCTGGTCTGAAGATTCAACTATTTGGTTAAAGATTCATACATTTGGTGTAAAGCCCATATTTTTAGTTTAAAATTCATCTTCTTGGAAAAAACATTTTTTTCTTCATTTAATAATGTAACTGCTTTATTCAAAATTAATTTAAAATTCATTTTTACTTGTCAAGATTTTTCAGAAGTTTAATTGAAAATTCAACGTTTTAAAGAAGAAATCATCTTTTTTAAATTTGTGTTATTTCCTTTGAAAATTTAGCTTTTTAAATGCTAATTAGACTATTCCATTTCCAGTTCAAAATAAAACATTTTAGTTTAAAATCAATCTTCTTTGTTTAATTGTTTTCTCTTAACTTATTTACCTTTCTAAAAATAATATTTGTGATTAAAGGTTCATTTTAATATTGAAAATATATCGCTTTTAAGGAAAATTTAAATAAATGGTTGAAAATTGCTCTAAAATTAACTTTATAAGTGGAAATTAGAGTATTCCTTTTCCAGCTCAAAATTAATATTCTTTAGTTGAAAATTCAACTACTTGGTAACAAATTCACATATTTTTTGCAAATCCTTTTACTTAGTGTAAGATTAATCTTCTTGGTTGAGAAATTCAACTACATTATTGAAACTTCAGTCTTTTGTTTACAAATTAATTTTAATTTAAAATTTATCCATTTGGAGGAAAAGTTAAATATTTTGCTAATATTCTTCTTTTTTGGTCGAAAATTATTTTTCTTGGTTAAAAAGTCATCTTTTTGATAAAAATTTTATTACTTTATTAAAAATTAATTTTAATTTCAAATTCATCGTTTTGGAGTGGAACTTAACACTTTTATTGCACTAATTTCTAAAAAATTAATTTTAATTGGAAATTCATCGTTTTTAAGGAAAACTTAACACTTTTATTGAAAAGTCATATTTTTCAAAATACAAGTAATTTTTATGGTTAAGAATTTAACTTCTTGTTTAAAAGTTCAATTAGGTGGTTGAAAATTCTTCATTTTAGTTTAAAATTTATCGCTTCGGTGCAAAATTGGACTTTTATGCTGAAATTTCATCTTTTTTGGTAGAAAATTATTCTTCTGGGTCGAAATTTGATTTTTTTGTGAAAATGTTTCCACCTTGTTAAAATTTTTTTTTGCCTGGTTAATGACTTATTATTCTGACTGAATATTCGTCGTTCTAGTAAAAAATTTCACTTTTCTGCTGAAAAATCATCGCTTTGGTGGAAAATTGAATATTTACTAAAAATTTTTTTTTGTAGAAAATTATTGTTCTTGCTTTAAATATCATATTTTTTATCAGAATTGAACTAATTTATTATAAATTAATTTTTTTCTGTTTTAAGATTCATCTTAATTGGAAATTCATAGCTTTAGAGGAAAACTATCAGCTGGTTTGAAGATTCAACTATTTCTTTTAATTGAAAACATTTACATTCCGAAACCAAATTTTTATTGTATTGTAGGTACTTAAGAGAATTTATAAGTTTGCATGTTCTCTTTTTCTCGTCAAGTTTGCACACATAGCGCTTGCGCAAAACAAGAGCTTGCAGAGCGCTGCAGTAGAAATTTATTGATTCTTATCCCAGTGTAAGCTCAAACCTGGAGCAAGTGCATAACAAAATACGCTCGTTGTGCAAAAAAAAAAACGAAAAAAAAATTTTTCGTCACCTAACTTAAAGTGCCTCCAAGTGCAGTGAGTTGTCATTCTCGAATAATGACAGTCGAAACAGGATTGTTTTTCAATACCATTTATTGACACATATCATTTTCGTCCCATAACACCAAGCAGTATGAAAAAATTCGCAAAAGTAGAGCAAACAGTGATAGGTGTACTGTAGATCACTTTCAATTATTATTATCTAGGATTATTTAGAGTTTCATCACATAAAAAATGTTCAGAAACTCGTGACATGCACATTGAAGGTGTTTGACAGGTGAGAAGTTTCATGAACTTTAAGAAAAAGGAAAAAATGCTTCCAAACATCTGGGATGAACCAGATGTTTCCAATTGCCAAATAGAATAAATTAAAGCTCTTTTCATGTAAACATATTATTAGAGGTCAAAGTGATTAGAAACTTTTTACTGAACGGTTTTAACATACACTTTATTCAACCGATTTAATATACCTACAATCTTTGACTGGTTTTTTTAAAGGTTCGCTCAATTCTGAAAATAAGCTGCAACTTTTACTGTAAAAATATCAAGTAGAAGCGGGGGAATTATTTAATGAAATAATTAATAATAATGTTTTCAAATAAAACTTAGAAGATCTTAACTGAAGAATAAAAATAAAATTTAAATTTTTGATAATTAAAACAAAAAACTGGGCCTAAAATTTAAAACATTCTAGGCTCTGTTTTCTTGCTTTTTTGTTATCAGAAATAGAAAAAAGACTATTTTATTTTCTAGTTATACTTGCATGAGGAAGCCAAAGAAAATCTGTTTTCAATTGTATCGATAATAGGCTTCGTAAGCCGAAATTCTCCACAAGCAGTAGATATAACGAGAATTTTCACAAAAATAAGAAAATAAATTCTTCTGAATAAAATTAAATTCTTTTATAAATTTTTTAATATTTGAAATAAATATATTAAATTTGTCACCAAAATCACTGAATTTTCAACAAAAGAAGTTTATAAAAATGTAATTTTTAATAAAATATTGTATTTTCAGCCAATGATAGTTCATTTTTAAGCAAATAGTTTGATTTTAAGCCAAAAACATTGATGTTCAACCAAGAAAATTAACTGTCACCTAAAAATATTAATTTGTAAGAAAATTAATTGATTGTTAACTAAAAATGATCAATTTTTAACCAGAACTTGAACGGATAATACCATATTAGTTTAATTTTCAGTTAAGGAAATTAATCTAGTACTAAAAAAGATGGTTTTTTTTAAAACAAAAATAGAATCGTTCAGTTTTAAGTTAAAACATTTAATTCTAAATTAAAAAAAGAATTTCTGACAAAATATTGCATTTTCAAAAAGAACAAAATTTTTGAATTAAGATTTTTAATTTTTAACAACAAAGATTGCTTTTAAATGAAGACAATTTAGTCTCTATTTTCAACTGAAAATTCAACTAAAAATATCAAATTGTAACCAGACCTGTAATTCTTAAATTTACAACTAAAAATATTAATTTTGAACTAAATAGTTACATTTTCCACCAAAGGAACACATTTTTCCACTAGAAATGTCAATTTTTTACGAAAGAGACAAACTTTAAAAAAAATTAATATCTAAATAGTTGCATTTTCAAAAACAAAAGGAATTAACTTCCAACCAAAAGAAACACCTGAATTGACACTTCAAAAATTAAATTGAATTAAGATAATTGAAATTTACAACAAAAGAGATGATTTTCAACTTAAAATGGAATCGTTCAATTTTCAGATGAAACCTGGAATTTTTAATAAAAAAAGTGATTATAAACCAAAAGTTGCAATTTCAATCAATAAAAGTTAACTTTCAATCAAATGGTTTAATGTTTAACTAAAAAGATTAATTTTAAACCAATAAAACTAACTCTTCACCCAAAAAAATAATTTTTAAGATGGTTAATTAATTTTCAACTCAAAAATATCAATTTTTAACCAGAACTTGAACAGACTATATCATTTTAGTTCAAGTCTTAAGTTAAAGAAATGATTTTTCTACTAAAAAATAGGGTTTTTAAACTAAAAATAGAATTGTTTAAATTTACGTTAAAATATTTTATTTTTATGAAAAAAATATATTAACTTGTAACTAAATAGTTTGATTTTGTATAACTAAAGAAATTAATTTCCAACCAAAAAAGAAATAGCTTAATTGACACTTTAAAAATTAAAAAAAAAAACAACTAATTTTCCACAAAATATTAAAATTTAACACACAATAATCGAATTTCCAATGAAACATATTGATTTTAAACTAAAAAGTCTAAATTACCACTGAGAAAGCCGAATTTTCAACTGAAAATAGAATCGATCAATGTTGAGTGAACAATTTAATTTTTAATTACAAAACACGTATTTTTTTTTACAAAATCTTTTATTTTGAATAATAAAAATAAATTTTAATTGAAAATAAATTTTCAGAAAAATAGTCGAATCCTCAACAATATACCAATAATTTTAACTGAATAGTTGAATTTTGACAAAATACATTCATTTTCTACTAAATAGTTAAATTCTTAAAAACAATAATCATCAATTTCCAATTGAAAAAGAAATGGCTTAATTTTCAGTTCAAAAATTTGAATTTTCAAAGAAAAAGAATACAAAATTTTAAAGAAAATAAATATTTACACTCAATAATCGAATTTTTAACAAAATTTTTTTATTATCATCCAGAAAGGTTAATTTTCTACTAGAAAGACAAATTTCTAAGTAAAAATAGAACTGTTAAATTTTCCATTAAAAATTCAGTTTTTAAATTAAGAAGTCGAATTTAGAACAAGATATTGTAATTAAAAAAAAATTAATTGAAGAAGAATTGCCAGCAAAATAGTTAAATCCTTAACAATATATTTAATATTTTAACAGAAATGTTAAATAGAAAAGATGAAGTTTAAAAAAAAAGAAATAGCTTAATTGTCAGTTTAAAACAGAGTACATAAATTTTCAACGGAAAAAGATAAATTTTTAAGCAAATAGTTGAATTTTTGAACTAGAAAAGATCAATTTTCAATACAAAATTTAAACAAATCAACTTTCAATCAATTTTTTTAATTTGTTGAAAAAAATTGATTAAAAATAAGTGTATTTTAAATAAAATAATTAAATTTTTCAAACAAACAGGAGAATATTAAATGCAAAAAAAATTGAAACTAAAACAGAGAAAATTAGAACGTCTTATAAAACAAGAGAAAAAAACATATACACTGAAGTCCCGCTTTACCGAGCGTTGCGTGGATACGCTAAATGGCCTTCACGGTAAATCGGGACTATACAACAGTTCTTCTTTTCCTTCTTGCTTCTGGTTTCTTATAATACCGAACCGTAAACTGCGCACCACCACTGACCTTGAAAACGCCTCTTCCTCTTGACCCCTTGCAGCACCTGATTCGGTATATCGGGATTTGGTAAAACGGGACACCAGTGTATTTCTTAAAAAAGGGGAAAAGAAGGGAATATGAGAAAAGGTTTCAAGTAATCTAAGTTTGTAACTTTAATTTACCCCCCTCCCCCAACAGCCTGTTATTATTCTTACCCATTAATATGGACTGGCCCTGAAGTAGGAAGAAGCTAAAGTGTAAAATTAAATTTAATACATGAATAATCTATTTTCAGCCCACAATTAATTAGTCGATTCTCGGGATAGGCATTCGAGAAGTGTTAATTTGAGCACAGTACAAGGAATAAAGCACGCTGTAATGTGACGGAAGAGCCAAATTTACAATGGCAGGGGATTATATAATATCAGGTAAAAATATTACTATCATTTTTATTTTCATACTCTATTATTATCATAAATTTTTTAAATAGCATCGTTTTATTCAACATTTTTTATGTATATTAAATAACAATTAACGTGAAAAGAAAACAATAAATAATTAACTATTAACTTACACATGTATAATAATAATATCTATTTACTAACTTTGATTACATTCACGTCGAATAGTATTGTTGAAATATAAAATAAATTGAGTGAAAATTAAAGCATGAAGAAATCTACGATTTGGTCATAAATTTTATTTGCTCAAAACATTTAACCCTGTAATCTTCTTTGTTCCAGTGATAGTAGAAAGACTTCGACTTTTTAATCTCTTTTTCTTATTTTCACTCATTATTTTTCTGAATAGGGAGAGTTCACATATTACGTGACATTATTTTCGACCTTTTTTGCCCCCCCCCCCCCTGTAACAGACTATTACTTTTTTGGTAATACAAATATTGAAATTCACAAATTTAAGTCTTGTTTTCAGAATCATAAAGAATACAAAATTATATTAATAATATTATTATACAAAAATTTTTAATAAACATTTAATTGCTTAAATAAGATTCTTAATCAAACTGAAAAAATTTTAATATCAGAGATATGTCACAAATTTGGAATATTTCTTTTCATTTAATAGGATTTTACAAAATACTAGAAAAAGTTTAAGCCTTTTTGAAAGATATTTAAGAATTTGAAACTTTGGAGGAAATCTAGAAATATTTAATTAATTTTCGGAAATGTTTCTAAGTTTTTAAATTTTTGTAATCTATTTAAAATATCTAAAATTCATAAAAAATACTTTTGGCTGACTTAAATTTTTCGCAAAAATTAAAAAGAAATCATTCAACCTTTAAAAAATTGCTTTATAATTTTCTATATTTTCCCAGGAATTTTAAGAAAATGTATTAATTCTCTTGAAAGATTTCGAAATTATTTCGAAGCTTCTAAAGTTTTTTTATTAAATTTTTCAAAATATTTCAGAGCTTAAAATTATTTTTGAATCCCTAAAATTCTTTTAAATATTTCTTAAATCTGCTTGATTCAAACAAAATTTTCATTTCACAGAATTAAAACATTTGGCTTTAAAATCTTCTACACTTTTTTTAAAATTTTATGAAATTGTTTAAATTATGTAAAAACCTTTTTTAATTTATGGTCAATTTTCCAAATAAACGACCAATAAAAATTTCTATACGTATTTTTAAAAAAATCCTGTTTTAATCTTTTCCGGCCTTCTAAACCTTTTAATCTTAAAAAATCATAAAAAATGTTCCTGCATTTTTTGTAAATTCTGCAAAATTATAAGCATCGCCTTAAAATTTTTCTTTGAAAATTAAAAAAAAAATTTTTAATGTTTGGATATTTTTTAAAATGATTTTTTAAAAGTAATTTTCCTTTGGAACCTACAAAAACTGTTTTTTATTTTTGTGAAACCTTAGAAAATTCGATAAATATCTTTACAAGTTTTAATTATTCTTAAACCCTTTTAAAACTGTTCTCTTGGGGTTACTAAATTCTTTTCTTAATTATGAAATTTTTGAAAATAAAAATGTTTTGAAATCTTGTTTAATTGTTTTTTTGGAATTAATTATAAAACAATCATTCAAAATTTTCCCATGAATCTTAAGAAATTTTTTTTCATTCTCTTGAACCCTGCAGTATTTAGATTACCTAACATTCTTTTTAATCGTGAAAATTAAAAAAACTTCTCTCAAAGTCTTCCATATTCTTTTTCACATTATTTAAAATCTTCAAAATTTGAAATTATTTTATAAAAATAAAATATAAACCATTTAAAATATTCTCATAAATATTATAGAAAAATGTATTGTCCTTAAATCTTTTATAATTATCAAAAAGCTTATATTTTTTTCGAAATATTTCAAAATAAGTTTTATGATCATATAAAATTATTTATTTAAAAATTTTAATACACAGATTTGAAGGTGCAGAAAATTCGTAAATTAAAAATGTTACGCAATTGGGTTAACCCCCCCCCCCCCTCCCACACAAGCACATAACAGAGGGTAACGAAATACGAACCCTTACCACTCCTTTTTAATTTTACGTAATATGTGAACGCTCCCATATAAAAAAGAAGCTGCTTTAATTATAAATTTGTCCAAGTTTTCGAGAGTACCACAATGAGAAACTCATTTGTGAGATTAATATTCTATTAGTTATCTTCTTTTTCGTCAGATGTGGATGCCTAACTTTTAATTAATTTATTTATTTTTTGCTTTCTTATTCATTTACCTCAGAATGTCTTATGAATCATCTAATTTGTTTACAGATCACAAATAAATTAATTAATTTGAAGTAAATTACATCTCTAATTAGTCTATTATTCGAATATAAGTCACTTATAAATGACTTCTGACATTGGTGAGTTCGTAGATTTAGGCCTAGAGATAATACCTAGGCGAAAAAATGACATAATTTAAATTTCTTTCATAAATTTTTTTATGATATAAATTAAAATTATACTTAACTAGAAATAAAAGTACTTGCACAAAGTGCACGTTTATCTTTCTAGATTTTTATTTTTGACATTGAAAAGTATAAACAATTTGATAATTCATATTTTAATGAAACGTTTAAATATTATAAATAATTCATATTTTAGAATTAAAAACTTTTTAAATTTTAATATAGTATTTAAAGTAGGCACCGCGAGCTTACAAAAAGTGTTTCGTAGCCTACAAAGACTTTATTTATGTAATTTCAACCTCCCCCTCCTAAATTTTATCACCCCTTACTTCAAACTTCGCGCAATTCCTTTTCCGAACTTCTTCCTTTTTGACTGCCTCCTCTTTCCGCTTTTCCCCAGTTAACACTGTCCTCTCTAATTATTTCTCCAATTTTCCTTCAGTCACCACTTATTCTTAATTCTAAAAATTCCTGTTTTTTTTCTTCTAACTCCTTTTTACTCATTACTCTTTACTTCTACTTCTCTACCCCTTATTTCCCTGCAACTCTTTTCCCATCACTTTTCACTCTCTTTGTTCCCTTATCTAATATTTCCCTTCCCCTAAGTCCCTTCTGCTGGCAAAACTTTCCATCCCCGACGCATCCTCATTGATAATTACTTCCCCTACTTCACTACTCCAGAACTCACTTTGCCGCCACTAGTCAGCTTTATTTCTAGTAATTTATCCTACTTTGACTTACTTCATTTTCCCTCACTTTTTTTGGATTCCATCCCCTTATTTTCCTTTACTTCTCCTACTTCGCCACAGCCTATTCTCCCTTAGCTCCTCCTCTCTTCGCTTTCATAGATAAAACTCCTTAGCTCAAACTCCTACCTTCCTCGCTTCCCCTACAAGTCCCCTCTCTTATATTCCTATCCCATCATTTCCCCCAGTTCCCTATTACCTCATTTTCACTGTTTTTCCCTCCTTCTCTGCCTCTTATTTCCTCTCAACTCATTTCATCTTACTTCTTCCTCATTTCCATAATTTCCTCTACTCCAATACTTTCTCTTCTCTTTTTAACCCTCATTTATCTACTTCTATTCCCTTCTTTCCTCCAACTCCCCTTCTCCTTATTTTTCCTAATTTCCTAGAGATATTTTTTTCTTATTTACCCTTCACTTGCTTTACTTTTTCTCCCCTTACTTCCTGTACTCCCCCTTCCTTCATTTCCTCCAATTCTTCTACTTTTTCTATCCTGATCTTCTTTTACAGCCCCTCTCCTCATTTTTTCTACTTTTTCGCCCATCAATTTCCCTCACATGTCGCCCATATTTTTTTCTCACTTCCTCTGCTTTTCGACCACTCATTTATCCTAATTTCTCTCCTATTTTTTCTCCCCGCAATATCTCCCTCACTCTCTTTCTACCCTGTTTCTCCTCAATTTCCCTCTTCTCATAATTTTACCTCCTTTAAACTATTTTATATTTCTTAAAATTTTGAAAAAGTGCAAAATTTGGAATTTAATGAATAAAAATTGACCTTGTATGATTTTCAAATAAAATTTCTACAAAAATAAAAATTGTTATAAGAGTACAAAATTTAGATTGAACATTCTAAAATTAACAGGTTTCATTCGAAAGGATTTGAAATTTTATTATCTCCAATTTAAAGCAATTTAAGTTAAACAATTTTAATAATAAAATTTCAGTTTATAATTTCTAAAACTGGATCATTTACAATTCCTTGAGATTGGAATTTTATTATTTTTAATAAAATATGTTCTAAATTAAATAATTTTTAAAGACTGGAAACTTTTGAATTATAATTACTTTTATTCAAAACCAATGTAAAATTATCAATTTAAAATTGAAAACAAAATTGAATGTTTTAAAGTCAAAACTTCTGAAATTTTAGCATTTCAAA
This sequence comes from Belonocnema kinseyi, assembly GCF_010883055.1. Lineage (NCBI taxonomy): Eukaryota > Metazoa > Arthropoda > Insecta > Hymenoptera > Cynipidae > Belonocnema > Belonocnema kinseyi. Next base: position 153,068,445 of record NC_046658.1, read on the forward strand.
ATGTTATTGAATAAATACAAAAAATTATTATAGACATTTTTCTCAAATCTTTTTGCACATATAAAATTTAATTTTAAATATTGTAAACCGTTGAATTACAATTATTCAATCATTTTTCTACTGTGTATGAACTATGTATATAAAATTTTTGAGGCTGGGGCCGTGCACAAATTACCCCCCCCCCCCCCCCCCCCCTCCAATACTATCTCAATATAATATGTAATTTTTCAAGGAAAAATTATTTCATGAATTTATTTTGGGATTATACAAAAATTATCTGATAAGATTTGGGGTTAAATAGTTAGATTTTCCACCGAGTCAATAAATTTTTCACTAAAAAGGCGAAGTCTCAACACAAAACATCAACATTGAATCGTATAGTAAAACTTCCAACAAATATGATTAATTTTTTATTAATTTTAATTTTATTTTATATTATAAACAATTGAACTTAATCAAAAAATTTTAATGTACAAATTTCAATCTCCAAATTAAACAGAATTATTCTTCACCAAGCAATTGCATTTAAAAAAAATTGATTTTCTGACAAAACAATGCGATTTTCTAGAAAAAATAAAGAATTATGAACAAAATACATAAATTATCGACCATTTAAATTATCAACCTGGAAGATTAGTTTTTGAGAAAAAACTTGTTTTTAACAAAATACATGATTTTCAAACCAAATAATTAAAGTTTTAATTGAAAGAGATACAATTTATAAAAAAAATGGAATTTCAAGATAGTGGTCCAATTTTTAACTCAAAAGATCAAATTTCATCAAAGAAATTGATATTTAACATTTAACTGAAAAATATTTCAATTTTAAATTATAAACGATTGAATTTAATCCAAAAAATTTTAGTATACAAATTTTAATCTCCAAATGAAACATAATTATTCTTAACTAAGCAGTTGCATTTAAAAAAAAATTGATTTTGTGCAAAACAATGCGCTTTTCTAGAAAAAAGAAAGAATTGTGGAAAAAATACGTAAATTATCGACCATTTAAATTTTCAACTGGGAAGAGTATTTTTTGATGAAAAAATGAGCTTTTAACAAAATACATGATTTTCAAATAAAATAATTAAAGTTTTAATTAAAACAGATACATTTTCTGAAAAAAAAGGAATTTCCAGGAAGTAGTTTAATTTTGAACTCAATCGATCAAGTTTTATCTAAAAATGGAATAGTTAATATTTAACTAAAAATATTTTCATTTTAAATTATAAACAGTTTAATTTAATAAAAAAACATAGATTTTCTGTTTACACATTTTAATCTCTAAATTGAACAGAACTATTTTAAATCAAGCAGTTTCATTTACAAAAAAATTTATTTTCTGCAAAACAATGCGATTTCCTACAAAAACAAAAGAATTATGAACAAAATACATAAATGTAAAACCAAATAATTGAAGTTTTAATTAAAAACCTACTTTTCTAACAAAAATGAAACAGTTAAGTTTCCAGTCGCAAAAATTTCGTTTAATCGAAAAAGATGAAAATTCTACTAAAAAGATAAATTTTTAACAATTTGTTTCTGCCAAATTGTTTATCTCTTATTTTTGAGTGATTTACAGATGTGAAAATATCTAGCGTAAGAAATTATTTTGACCATGCACTCCAAAAATTGAGGCATCATGGCAAAATTAATGTCCCCCCCCCCCACCGCCAGGCCAAAATATTGCGTAATTTATTCACGGCCCTTTGGGTATATATAGCAGAAAACCATACTTTCTAAATTGGATTAAGTTCTTACCAATGCCAATTACTGATTAAATTCTACTTTTGCATCATTTATTTTTACTGCTGAATCAGTAGTTTTGATTCATCAGTAACAAATAACTGATTGGTAGCTAGAATTCGCTCACTAATCGAAATTGATAAAAACATATTATTAACTGATTGAAATCCAGAGATTAGTTAGTGTCTGTTAAGTGCTTATTTAATATGTAGTCAAGAGTCGTTTCAATCATTAATCGATGTGTTTTCAGTGGCAATTATACTCGCGGTTGCCAACGTCTGTCATGGAGAATGTCAGAGTGAGTGATTAACCAGATAATTTAATAATGTGCATAAACTAGCAATAAAATGTTAAAAATAAATTTTTGTTGTTGCATTATTCGTTATGAAATGAAGGCGTCGAATTATAGAATTAAATTATATTACTATCAGTTCATTCTCAACAAATAAAATAATGCATAAGTTTAAATATATTTTTTTGAAGTGAAACTTCTTTCGGGACGTTATTTAATTGAAAAAAATGCTCGAACGCACGAACACATGACCGCACGAACACACGATCGCACGAACACATGACCGCACAACCGCACGGCCACACAAACGCACGATATCACACAAGCGCACGTACGATCGAGCAGATTTTTTGTTCGAGTCTCTCTCTTGTGCTGCGATCTGCAATTGCTCTAAAGACTTCTCTTCGTTATCCCCACTACAGCCACACTAAACATACCTATGCTCTCTCTCTTTCTCTCTTGCTACCTCTTTCTTTTAAAAAATATCAAAGTTTTACTTCTGCCGTGTGAAAATAAAATAAGTAATGAATTAAAAACCAGCGAAACTAACCAAAGAAGATAAATCCTCAACGATAACTTTAGTATTTGATATTTTCACTAGAAGGTAGTTTAATTTTAAGTGAAAAAACGATTGCATTCACCTAGGAAAGACAAGTTTTCAAGCAACAAAGATTTCTCGATCAAAAAAGGAAAGAAATTTCAACCAAATAGTTGAATTTTTAAATTAAGTGATAAATAATTATTTAAAAATTTTAATAGTTAAATTTTCATTTGAAAATATTAATTTTCGTATAAATAGAGATATTAATTAAGAATAAAAATCATTGGAACTTAAATAAACAAGGCGAATTATCTATAAAACAGTTACATTTCTAAACGTAAGTATGACCTTTTAGGAGAAAAAGTTAATTTTTAACAAAGAGAATTAATTTTCTCTATTAAAAACGTTAGTTTTTAACTGAAGATTAAATAGTTAAATTTGAAGTAAAAAATATTTTAAAAGTATACGATTTGAAAACAGATATCCGAAAAAGTTGAATTTAAAAGAAGCGAGATTTTCACAAAAAAAATATGAATTTTTGACTAAAAGAAAAAAAATGAACAAAATACATGCGTGAAAAATGAAGCAGTTATATTTTCAGTAAAAAAAGTTCTAAAACAATTTTCCTTATCACCAAAATGTTTGTATTAATAAGAATTAATAAATTTAAAAAAATTGAACTTTTAACAAAACAGTTGCATTTCTATTCAAAAACATTGATTTAAAACTAAGAAGATTAATTTTTTACTCAAAAATATGAACTTCAGAAAAAAGACGTATATTTTCCATCAAATAGTAGAATTTTCCACTAAAAACACTAAATTTTTAAACAAAAAAAGATTGATTAATTTTTTCACCAAAGAGATTTATCTCGTGTCAGGAAAATAATAATAAAAAAGCACTTTAACGTTAAACCAAGTAATAGCATTTTTAGCAAAAAATTGAATTCTCAAAGAAAAGTGTAACAGTCGATATTAAAAAAAAACTTTTTACTAAAAACATTTGATTTTCAATTAAGAATGTTAATTTGACACCAAAAACGAATGTTTAAGAAAGTAATGAAACTCTCAATCAAGTAAATTATTAAGGGCATGTGATACTTAAAAAATTGTCGATTTTACCAGTTTTTGGGTTCCGACGGCTTTTTTTCTTTAATAATCAATATTTTGTCTTAAAAATTTGGGAAATGATAGCGACCATGCTAGCGGACGTCCCCGCACACTTTATTTGTGTTTTTTTTTCAAAAATTTTTTTGATATTACTAACAACGTGTGTACATTTGGAGGTTATGTATGTTACAATTCTCCTGTGCGTTACTTCCAAACTACACAATATTTTTTGCCGAAAACTTTGGACTTGCAAATAAACATAGTAACTAACCTCCCGGAACTAAAACTTTTTGCAGGCAATCAATAAAGTTTATTTCATAAATAATTTCCAGATTATCGGAAAGGCAGAGATGAAAAACGACGTAACCTCAAAATAATATATATGCATAACATTTTTATTTAGCACAATAAATTTTTTTTGTTATTATCCCTCAAAAAAGAGTCTGGGGACGTCTGTTATGATATTTTATAGCATCTCCGAATTCAGTTTTTAAAAATTTTCATTTTTGTAGAAAAAAAGCTGGGGAAACTGTAATTATCACATGCCCTTAATCAACCAAAAAAGATAAATCATCACCGTAAGTAAAAATTGGGCCGAATTTTTTCAATTTTGAGAAGAAACTACAACATTTTGTCACTATTGAAAGGAAATCTTATTAAAAGTAATATATTGTTTGAGAAATGACTTTTCTTATCTTGAACAAAAGATGGAAATAGTTGAATTTACAACTAAAAAAGAAACTTGGTTGACCAAATTAAATAATTAAATTTTCAGTTGAAAAGCCAGTTAAAAAAATCATCGTACGTTCAAGTTAACGAAGCGAACGAATTTTTAACAAAAGAATTGAATTCTCAACAAAAAAGAAGAATATTCAACAAAATAGACCGCATGCAAATAAGAATTAGCGCACAAAATTTGTAAAACCTATTTTTCTGCTTTAAAACAAATGTTCTACCTGAGGCAAGAGCCTCAGGTAGAAATCCTCATCGTTAGTCATGTTTTTTTCGAAGGGGAGGAAGTAAGGGACAATGAGGGGAGAGAAGTAGCGGAATTGTAGGGAATATAGGGTTGTAGTAGTATGTGAATTAGGTACAAGCGCGGGTGAAAACAAAATAGGGCGATTGAGTGAAGTTGATTTGACGAAAAATGAAGGGAAAAGAAAAATGAAAATTGTGAAAAATTGGGCGAAAGGCAAGCAGGTGAAATAAGGGAAAGGAAAATACGAAAAGTAGGAGGAGGGGAAGTGAGAAAGATTTAGGGTAAGTGTAGGGAATCATGCGAAATGAAGCAAGGAGGAAGTCAGAAGAGGGAGAGTAAGGTAGTGCGGGTAAGTAGGTGTTGCGAAATGAGGGCTAGAAAAAGAGAAGGAGCCGAAGGTCATAAGAAAGAAGTTTGGTAAGGAAAGGGAAACAAATTTTATCTTTTGGTAGGAAAACTAGGTGGAAATAAGGGTACGGAAGTAGAGAAAGTGATGATAAGTGAATGGTTGCGAAGCAGAAGAAATTGAGGAGAAGAAAAGGTTAGATAGGTTGGGTATGTGACTGGAGTGGGAGTGAGGAGCAATGACGTGTAGAAAATTTGGGTGAATGAGGAAAGCGAGAAAAAAGGAAGTAGTTTAAATGATGAATGGAGGAATGAGAAGAGAAAAGCTAGGAGCAGATAGGGGGAAATGTGGGGAAAATTATGGGAACGGTAGTAAGGAGATAGAAGGGGTAGATAATTTGGGATAACTATGGGAGATTATAGAAGGTTAGTGGATTATTGCGGTTGTGTAGAAGAGAGAGAGTGAGAGCTAGGTAAGGTAATTGGGGTTTCTCTGCGGAATTGTGGAGAGTAGGAGGTGAATAAAGCAGATGTTGGAGAAGTAAGGGAAAGCGAAGGTTGAAGTGTAGGGAGAAGAAGCTTTTAAATTAAGTATTTATTTTTCGTCGATTCGAAAAAAGTGAGATTGATGAGGTGGAATATGCATGAAAATTCGACAAAAAATTCAGGCAACTCTATTAAACACACTTTCTGTTAATAACAGCTCGTTCAGTGTACTGCTATGAATGCGACTCATGGACTGATCTTCGATGCAAAGATCCCTTCAACTACACAGCTCTTCCCAGAGATCAACCGCCCTTGATGACTTGTAATGGATGCTGCGTTAAAATGGTTCGCAACGCGAAATCACGTGAGTGGCCGAGCATAATTTAATTTATTCAAAAAATACTTTCAAAATGAAAAGAGGAGGCGAAGAGATAGGCAGGGAATGTGCGGGAAAATATAGGAAAATGAGGTAAATATAAGAGCCAAAAATTAAGTGAAATAAAGATAAGGAGAGTGGTGAGAAAGGGAAAGGAAGGTAGGGGAAATTAGGATGAATGAGAGGGACAGGACGAAGTGGACGTGAAGGGGAATTGAGATAGGGTTGGCAGGGAAAGGAAGGGGAAATGAGGAGAACTAAGGTGAGGGTCAGTGAGGGTAAATAAGCAAAGTGTAATTAGGGTAAAGAAGGGGTGGGAAAGCAGACAAAGTAAATGAAAATTATAGAAGGGGAAAGATATAAGGCTAATGAAAATTCTTGAAATTGAGAGAAAGTAAAAGGGAGTTAGGCAGAAGAAGTGAAGGGTTGTAGGTCAAATGTTTAAAAGTGAGGGAGGGTAGCGAGGCAAGAGAAGTGACGAATAGTAGGGTAATGCGGATGAGTAGGGGAGAGAAATTTATGGTTGGGGAAGGAAAGTATTTGAAAGGGAGTGCTGGCTGGGGAACTATAAAGATGGAGGATAGTGGAAGAATAATCTTGGAAAGTGAGGGGAAACGAATGGTAAGGTGAAGATCGGGTCAGTATGAGTGGCAAGTGAAAATCATGGAGTGTTGGGTTTGGAAACTATGGGAGGGGGAATTTTGAACGACTCAATTAACGTGTTAATAGGCTATGAAACCCAAGAAAAATTTTATCTTTTCACTTTCATTTAAAGAATTTGTTTCTTAGTATTTAAAATCTTCCAAAAGCGTGAGAGAAATCCAGAATCCCGTGATCCCAAAATTTCTAAATCTCGGGAAAAATCTTTGCTAAAAAAGCAGTTATAACATTAAAAATAAATTCTAATTTAAGCAAACTTTTTTTTTATTTCTAATTTTATATTAGCGTTTATTAGTAATAACCGTACACCTAAACCATTTTCTAAAATGTAAAAAAAAAAATTATTTTACTTTTCAAATTCACAGAACGAACAAAAGTTATTTTGCGATTAAAGAAAGTTTTTGCATGCAAAAGTTTGTTATTTATGGCCAACTTTTAAAGGATAGTACAACGCATAAAAAAATTTTTAATACGAGTCAGCGTATTTTCTACTGTAAATCTCAGAATCTTCTGAGTGATGAAATATGTTGTTATTAAGAAAAAATTTTGTAAATTTTATAAATTTTATACTGAAAGCTACTTATTTTTAATAAAAAATTCGCATTTATCTGGATTGTCCAACTGCTAGAAATTGAAATCTAAAAATTAAACACTTGAAAACTCATCTATTAAAAATGGAAGAAAGTCGAATTTTCAAGAATTAATTTTTCAACAGTTAAAATTTTAATTTTTGATTTTTGTCAATTTTTAACTGTAAAATTTTTCGTGTTTAAATTTCCAACAGATAAAAATTCTATTTTTCATTTTTTAACGGTTTTAAGTACCAGAAAAAGAGAATTTTGTATGAAAAATACGTCTTAAAACTATTAAATCTACATGACTCCAGACAAGAATTTAATAAATAAATATTCAAATCTATAAAAAAATTTGTTGAACAAATTCCTTTTTTCGAAATCAGGTCGTCATTAGCAAATAATGTTCTAAGAAATTGACATTTACCTAATGGACTCTTAGTAGGAATTTTGTTCAATTTAAAAAAAGTCTAACAAAAATCCCCAAACATAAAATACCGAGCTCCCAAGAATTTAGGAAATATTAAAATAAAAAGTGAAGAATAATATGAATGTGGGTTTTTTATTATAGGCTGGTTTTTATATTTGTAAATAAATCTCTGACACGCCGGTAATTTTTCCTTTCCATAACAAAGTAAATAAAGCTAATAAAAATAGCCCAATGTGCATATTAATTCATAGAATTTGTTTGTACAAATGGAAAAATTTTTATCAAACAGAATATAGTTTACTAAATCATTGCTGTTAACTTTAAAGTACTCTCAGAAAAAGAGAGTACCTTGAACTTTCAAAAACTGTTTAAACTGTGCATTGGTTTATAACAATAAAAAATACTTTGTTTAAAAAAATAAAATAAATTTAATAAATAAATAATAAAATAAATAATTTTTTTGATCCAAATGGTTTGCTTTAAAATCAAATAGTTAAGCTGTCTATCCCAGTAGTTAAATTATAAGCGAAAATATGGACTCTAAAGAAAAAAGGTTATTTTCCACCAAATTGTTAAATTTTGTATCAAATTCTTGAATTTTTGAACCGAAAAAATCTAATTTCTACAATAGAGTTGAATTTTTAATTAAAAAATGTATAAATTTTCAACAAAAAAGTTAATTTTGACAAAGTAGTTCGAATCTAAGCCAAGTAGTTTATTCTTTTCACATAAATAAAAATAATTCTCAACATAACATGTTATACTACACTACCATATCTATATGTTTTTGGGGTCGCTGAATTCGTACCCGGTGTCCAAAAAACCAAGTTGTTTCGTATTTTTTTAAAAAACGAAAAATTAGTCGTAAAATCGACAAAAAAGCGATTCTTTCAGGTATATTTTTGCAAAAAAAAAATATATTTTCTCCCGCGGTGAACTTAGCCTACATATTTATATGTCTTTTTGGTCGCTGAATTCGAATCTGAGGCACAAATAACCAATTTGGCTCATACTTTTTCGAAAATCGCAAAATTAGACGTAAAATCGACGAATACAGCGATTTTTCTTGTATACTTTTGCAATGAATAAATTTTTTTCATGGCCGGTGGTCTAAATCAGCATATCCTTATGTTCCTGGAGACGCTGAATCCGAATCCGGAGGTAAAATCGACAAAAACAGCGGTTTTTCGTGCATATTTTTGCAGAAAAATATATCTTTAACCCCGGTGGACTTACCCGGCATATCCTTATGTCTTTGGGGTCACTTATTCCGAAGCCGGGGTTCAAACAACCCAGTTATCTCATATTTTATCGAAAAACGCAAAATTAGACATAAGATCGACGAAAACTTTTAAACTTTTACCTTGCTCGACTGGGATTGTGGTTCACTGTATATCCGCTTTGTGTCTCACGTTGCAGGGTCTTTTCTTATTACCTAAATAGTTTTTACAACATTTTTAAAACTAAGCCAGGCATCTTTTTCAGTGCCAGACATTTATGTAATGAATTCTGGACCCTGCAAAATGTTTCTCATCTGTAGCCGATCGAAGATCCCCTCTTTTAATTTTGCTTGGGAAAGTTGTAGAAATTGATCTTCTAAATACGCATAGTAATCGTCATCCTTGTCAAGCGCTTTAAAAAAATGTTTTATAAGACCCCGCTTTATATGAAGGGGTGGAATCAAAACTTCTTTTGGGTCAACTGGAGGATCTTCAATTATATTTGTTTGTCCTTGCTCAAACGATATTCTTTTTGGCCATCTTTTTTTTTGTAATGACGAACGCGATCTCGACTGTCCCATGAGCACAAGTATCAAGGTGTTTTTGTATACCCTAATTGCTGTCCTAAAACGATTCCAAGAATTTTCAGATCCCTGCAAATTTTCCACTTATAAGTTGAGTAATTGATTTTTTCTAGAACAAATTTTAAGTTACTGTAATGCTCTTTCAGTACCGTAGAATGTGCGATTGGAATTGGAACGTAAACATTAGAATTATGCAAAAACACTGCTTTTAGACTGCGCTTAGAAGAGTCAATGAATAGCCGCAAATTTCCCGGTCTATACAGTCCAGGTTTCATTTTTTCCATTAATCCGTCAATGTATTTACAAAAGACTAATTTTCCATGATCATTTTCTTCAGAAGTAAAAAACTGTCTAAACTCCTTTTCCCTATTTCTGTAGAAACTTGATTTAACTCCTTTAGCTAATAAGTTCTTCTTTTTCAAAACGTAAGCAAGATACTCTGAAGTGTCTCTAAGGAGACCTAGATCTCACGATAAATCATTCAATTCTTAAGACGTAAATAGCTTAAGAACTTTATTCCTTTCATTGCCTTGCATGCACACTTCTGTATTACGAGTAACATCGCTGCTTTCATGATCATCCTCGTCATTACCATAATCTGAAATGTCACTTTCATCACGATCAACATCGAAATCTTCATCAGTACTTTTATTTTACTCTGCTTCAGTCGTATGTCTGTCAATTGACAAATTTTTCGAGTTTTTTGTAACATCGTTATTTTCAAAATATTTAGTGACGCTAGGTACATCAGGATATTCGATAGTTCTTTTCTTTTTTCTAGTGATTCTTGTCAGGTTTGTCACACACAAGTAGCATTCCTCTTTCCGAAGAAGTTTCCTCCATATCGTAGGTTCTTGAATCTTAAGAGTTTTCTTATTTCCTTCTCTGTCTTTCAATCGATTGAATGCCTTATAACAAGCACTGCAAATTTTCTGAGGAACCCAATTTTCACTTTGTTTTTGAACTTCCATACCAAAATAGCTTTTATAAATTGTTTTTATGTCATCACTAATTATTTTTCGATTTTCTACAACCTCAAATTTACCACATATGTAGCAAAATGCATATGGATCACCCACACAATTATACGCTGTAGTGGAAGTTCGAGCGCGATCTTTCATTTGTTTGTTTCACAGTCATTTGTTTTGACGTGAAGTTCGAGCGGTATATGTCATTTGTTTTGTTCACAGTCATTTTCTTTGTTCGAGTTTACCTCTATTTTTTGGTCTATCGAAAAAATATGAGCCAACTCGGTCATTTGGACCCCGGATTCGGATTCAGCTACCCAAAAAACATACAGATATGCTGGTTAAGTCAACCGGTCACGAAATTATTATTTTTTTTGCAAAAATATACACGAAAAATCGCTGTTTCCGTCGACTTTGCATCTATTTTTGCGTTTTTCGATAAAATATGAGCCAACCGGGTTATTTGAACCTTGGATTCAGAACTAGTGACCCCAAAAACATGAGAATATGCTGGATATGTCCACCGGGTATGAAGATATATTTCTTTTTGTTATATTATGTTCGAAAAACCGCTATTTTTCGTTGATTTTAACTCTATTTTTGCATTTTTCGATCAAATATGAGCCAACTGGGTTATTTTGACCCCGGATTCGGATTCAGCTACCCAAAAAACATATACAAATGCTGGTCGAGTCCACTGGTCATGGAAATATATATATTTTTTTTGCAAAAATATACACGAAAAACGGCTTTTTCCGTCGACTTTGCATCTATTTTTGCGTTTTTCGATCAAATATGAACCAACTGGGTTCTTTGAACCCCGGATTCAGAATTAATGACCCCAAAAACATAAGGATATGCTGGATAAGTCTACTGGAGATAAAGATATATTTTTCTGCTAAAAGATGCACAAAAAACCGTTATTTTCGTCGAATTTACCTCTTTTGTTGAATTTTTCGATCAAATGTGAATCAAATGTATTCGCAGTATTCGCCAATTTTACGTCTATTTTTGCGATTTTCGAAAAAGTATGAGCCAAACTGGTTGTTTGGGCCTCAGATTCGAATTCAGCAACACAAAAGACACATAAATATGTTGGTTGAGTCCACCGGGCGAGAAAAAAATATTTTTTTTTCTGCAAAAATATACCTGAGACAATCGCTGTTTTTGTTGATTTTACGTCTTTTTTTTTCGTTCTTCAGAAAAAAGAACCAAATTGGTTATTTGGATACAGAATTCGAATTCAGCGACCTCAAAAACAAGTAGATATCCTAATGTAGTCTGTCGGACAAACCACTTTTTTTGTCTGTCTGTGTTTTTAGCTGAACAGATGAATCTTCAATGAAAAAATGTTTTTTCAATGTTCAATTCAATATAAAAATCAATGTAAATTACTAACAAATTACATAAATGTTTAGGTGAAAAAAAATTTTGAACCAGAAATAAATTGTCACATTTATACTAAAAAAAATTATTTCCCAACCAAAAAACTAATTATTAGCAAAATACTTAAATGTTCAGCCCAAAAAATAAAGAATCTACAGGAAAAAAGTAAATATTTTAGAAAAAAGTTCAACATTAAAATAAATAATAAGTAATAAATGATAAATGATAAATGATAAATGATAAATGATAAATGATAAATGATAAATAATAAATAATAAATAATAAATAATAAATAATAAATAATACAAAATACATAATAAATTACATTTTTATTCAAAATTGGTATAATATCTTCAATAAAAAAATTAATTTTCGACAAAATAGTTCAATGCTCAACTGAGTTATTGAATACTTGGCCAAATAATATCAATTTTTAATAAAATAGATATATTTCGGACAAAATAATTAAAATGTAAACCAAATAGAAGAATTGTTAACCAAACAAGATAATTTCTGTAACAAAAATATAATTTTTGAATTCCTCAACCAAAAAGGAAATACTTTTTACCAAGAATAGTTAGAGTTTCTCATTGGATTGTCTTTATCTAGTTAAAATTTTAACAAAAAAAAGAGGAAAAAGGAGAAGTTTCCTCAAAACAGAAAAAAATAGGAAATCTTTAAAAAAGTTGATCTAAGTTAATTTTTCAATAATATCAATATTTTTTAATTGAAGAAAAGATGTAAGGAATGCAATTGAAAGTATTTCTATACTAGAATTGAATATTTTTAAATCATTCTTAATTTTTCAATTAAAATGAATTGATAATGATATCAAATTAATTAACATAAAATTCCATTTACAAAATCGCAAACAGCAGGATATTTAGTCGCTGAGAGTATAGCTACTTAAAGCGTAGAACAGGCCTCTCGAGTGAGTAGAAGCTCCAGATCAGTTTTCCACCTCCACTCTCCACTTCCCTTTCTACTTCACGAGAGTTCCCAACAGAGCAACATCTGGACTTTTAGTGAATTTCTCCTCGCAGGAGTGGCCTGGAGTAAAACATGTCTGGTTTGAAATGGATCCGTTTATTTAATAATTTCTTTTTTTTATTCTAGCTTACGAGAGTGTTCGCCGAACGTGCACATCACAATTGCAAATAAACTTATTCATGGTGGACCACGTGTGCATGATGGAAAGTACCGGCACTGGCCACATGTGCTTCTGTGAGGAAGATATGTGCAATCGTGTGCCTCCATCCTTATCCTTAAATCCTACCCTCCCAATTATCCTCTGGTCCCTCTTGATAATAATGTCCTCCCTAAACGGTCCCAGCTTGCTTTGTAGGTCGCTGTGATAATGGCATTTCACCACTAATGTTAACTCTCTTCCCGTAGAATCCTTTATAGATGAGATTTAGTATATCAGAGGCGAGCAATCGAGAATAATATTGCATGTGATAAACAATTCAATTAAGGTCAAAGAGCCAAAAATACACTCAGAAAAGTATTTCTCTCAGATTAAAGAAAATGTTTCATTAGAGTCATTTTTTTTCCTTTAGGCCAAAGGAATTTTTCTTTTCTTCAAGGGATCTTTTTTCTGAGTGTATGTAAAATATTTATTTGAAATTATTTACCAGAAAAAAGGTGAAAATTATTTAAATTTAATAATAAATTGTCTTCCTGATCTTATAATGTTTCCAGAACTAAATAAAAAATCTTCTTTTTGGTATTAATAATCTTTGAATGAAATACTCAATAGTAAAAATTTACTACAATTCTTGACTGAACAATAATTTAAACAATTTTACATAATTTCTATTTTAATAAAAAATCATTGCGTTTTTCGATGAGGATCATTATGCAGACTATTAGAATTTAAATTCTTTCATATTGACGCCTCGATACGCAGCGGTATTGAAACATTTTTTAGACATTTTTCCTTCAAGAAGTCGATATCTTTATCTTTCTCTTTCTATCGATAGATATATAGCTCTCTTTCTCGTTAAAACCTTTTCCTTATAGTTCACTCACTGAAATGTAACATAAACTCGAACTCCAAAGACACGAGCGACAAATATGCGAGATTCAAAGATAAAAGTGCTCTCTAGATACGAGCGTCCCGAATTTAAAGAGGGAGCAGATTTTTCCCCTCCAATCCGATCTATTAGAGCATCAAGCGCCCGCGGGTGCGCGCGGCCTTGAATTCGACGTGCGCGTGCGCATAGTAGGCTAGTCTGCGTTCTCACACGTTATCCCCGAAATCTAAACTTCGCAGGAGTGGTAGCCCTTTTCACGATCGTATTTTTGGAGTTTTTGATGTCTGAAGTACTCGTATATTTGGAGTTCGAATTTAATTTATTAGATGCGCTTTAGGTGACGATTTTCACGCGGCGTGTTGTAGCATGTCACATATAATAGTTGTTTTAGCGCAGGGCCTAAAATGTTTTGAATTTCGGTCCAGACACCATTTATATGACACTTAGAATAAAGAAAAAGACTAATTTTTTAACTGTATCCACAACAGGCTTCACAGGCCAAAGTTTTATAAAAACAGAGGAAACAAGTACATTTTTAATGAAGATAGGTGAATAATCTCTTTAAATAGATCTTGAGTAAAAATATTCAATTCTAAATAAAATAGACAAATTACAGGAAATAATAGTTGTAATTAAATAATCAAAATTATTGAATTTTCTGCTAACTAAGATAAATTTTTTAACGACAAGGGAAAACTAAGATTTTCAACAAACATAATTTTAATAAGAAATAATTACATTTCCAAACACAAATGTGAATTCTCAACTAAAACTGTCATTTTTCAACCAAAAAATAATTATTTTCTTAGCACAGTAGTTTAAGTTTCAATCAAGCAGTTGAATTTTTGACCAAAAAAGATGAGTTATCAACAAAGAATGTAATAATTGATGTTTATATAAATAAGATTGTTATTTTATCTCTCAAAGAAGTTTAAATTAAACAAAAATCATCGAATTTTTAACAAAGTAGTTAAATTTTTAACCAAACAGATGAGTTTTAACCATAAGTATTAATTTTCTACCAAAAAAGATCAATTTTCAACAGATTACATGAATTTTTAAATAGAGAGTTAAGTTTTTATTTAAAAAAAATTTATTTTAACCAAAAAAAAAACGAATTTTTACTACAAGTTATGCTTCTAAGCATAAAGAAGAATTTTCAACTAAAATATTGAATATTAAAAAGCGAAAATTAATTTTTGACAAAGATGTTCCAATTTCTTGTAAGTAGTTTATTTTTTAACCACATATTTAAATTTTCGGCAGAAATATATAAGTTTGCAACACCAACAGATGAATTTTCAACTAATCAGATTAATTTTCAACCAAAAACTGATTTCGCAATCAAATACTTGAAATTTTCTTACAAGCCGAGAAATTTTCAACAAAATAGAATAATTTTGTACAGAAACATTTAAATTCTCAAACAAATAGTTTAACTTTTAGTTTTAAACATTTTTTTTAGCAAAAGAAAGTCAGTTTCAAGAATTAGTTACATTGTTAACCAAAGAAATCAATTTTATACTAAGATGATGAATATTTAAGTAAAAAATGCATTTTTGACAAAGTAGTTAAACTTTTAACAAAGCAGTTCCACTTTTAAGCAAATAGTTAAATTTTCAATCAAATGAGAAATAATAAAAACATTATTTAATATTTTAACCAAAAAAGATTTTTAATTTAAATTTTAAAAAACTGTTAGATTTCACGAAAAAATACGAATCATCAATAAAATAATTTAATTTTTAGTAAGAAAATATGAACTCTTAGCCAAAAATATAATATTATACTTTTTAAAAAAAAATAGTGTCCGTGAAGCCTGTGGTATATAATTAGGAATTTTTATCATTTATAGGCGATAGAATTATTTATTATTATAGAATTATTTATAAAATAAAGTCAATTTTCTACGTAACATTCAAGGCCCTTGCTTTAGCGATCGTCAATGGCACTTGGTATGCGTGATGCGTGTCTTCAACAAAAATAATGATCAGTTTATAAGGTCAAATTAATTTCAGAATCCAGCAAAATTACCGTTTCAGAAACTGATTCTGTTTGCGACATGCGAAGACTAGAAACGCAAACTCAGAAAAATATTTGTCTTCATTCAAAGAAATGGTTTCTTTACCGCCATTTTTTTCAGTCAACTACCCATGACTTAATAATGAAAAAATCAATTTTAATTAAAGGCCATCTAACCAAGAAACTTTTCTTTGACTCAGAGCCAATATTTATATTTAATTTTGACTTGAATACATTTTTATTTAAATCAAAGAAAATTTCTTTGAATCGAAGAATCATTTTTCTGTATAAATATGTTGGTGACACGCTCACGAATTCTATGATGTAGATAGAAAATTGTTTTAGATAGAAAATCAATTTGTGTCTAGAATGAAAATTTCTCTAGGCGATGCATTTTATAGAAGAAGAAGAGGAAATTTTACGCTGATTTCATAGATTGTGATGTTTTTATATTTTTCTGTTTCAGTTACTTATTATAGCCGAAAAAAGTTTCTACTTAACCATTGTGTGCACACCCAACTTCATTCACGTTATTACAACTTCAAGTTTACCAAAGTGCGCACTTCCATTTTGAAATTTAAAAAAATAATTATGCAATTAAAATTATTTCCTTGTTGGTCATTCTAATAAATAAATATTAAAAGTCAGTGTCAAAAGAACAACACACATAGAATCAAATAAAACAACAACAAAATTCTACACATCTATTCCATACCGCTTCATGTCGCGATCAGGCGGTGTACAGCTCTAAGTCGCGTTTAGTTGCTTTACAGCTCCAAGTCATATAATCATTGAACCTAGAGCTATACAGCGCTCAAACATAAATAAGAGTTGTATACCGCCTAAATGCAACTTGGAACGGTATGGATCGAAGGTGTCTAATTTTCTTGGTGTTTTGTTTTGCTTATTCTCTTTTGCGCCATTGGAACTCACTTCTAATATTTATTAATTAAAATAAACAAGTGAATTTAGGCGGTGTACAGTTCCCGTAATATTTAAATACTATACAGCTCCAGTTTTTAAGATTATAGGACTTGGAGCTGTGCAGTGACCAAACGCGACTTAGAGCTGTACACCGCCTAAATGCGATTGAATTCAATTATTTTTGAAAAAATATTCCTAAGTGTAACATGATGGGGACCTAAATACACGGGTGTGCACATAAAGGTTAATATTTCAACGTTTGCACTTCAATGTTTAAAATATGTTCAGTAAAATGTATGCATGATAATTCAACCGTTAATCCTCGACAAATATTTGGATTTTTTATGCTGCAAATTTTGGAACTCTAATATTTCAAAAACTTGACTTCTGAAATTTTGTAAATACTTTGCACGATTGCATGAATATTATAATTAGTACCTTCTGATAGAGAACTTCCGATTTATGTTGCTCGTCTGAAAGGCTGTAAAATTTTCACCCTAATAGGTTTTAATATTCCTTTTCTGCTAATATTACAAAATTTGAATACTTATTATAAATAAGTATTGTTTATTAGGCCGGTTGAAAATAGTTATTTTTTATACCAAGAAGATACCATAAAGAGAAAAATTAATTTTAAATCAAGAAAAATAATTTTCCATAAAAAAGTACGAATTTTGAATTGATGCAGATAAATTTTCAACTGAAAGTGCAATAGTTGAGCTCTTTTTTCGAAAAGTTCATTTTTAATTTAAACAAAAGACGAATTTTCCATTAAAAAAGATAAATTCTCAACGAACAAAAAACTCAAATATTTGATATAAAAACAATTAATTTTTAATCAAAAATTAAATACTCAAGTACTTAAACAAAATTAATTAAAAAAAAAAGATTAATTCGCAATAAAAAATAAACCGAATTCCAATAAATAAGTGTAATTTTCAAAAAGTAAGATTAATTTTTCTGCTAAAAGTGCAATTCTTTAGAAATAAAAATATTACTTTAAAAAATTAATTTTATACTAAATAGCTGTTTTATTAACTTAAATGAACGATTGTTTAACAAAATTGAGATTTTTTAAACAACTATTTGCATTCTTAACAAAAAAAGGAAATTTATAATCAAAAATAGGACATTCAAATTTTCAGTTAAAAAATTAATTTTCAATGAAAAACGATTTTTTTTATAAATTTCTTAAATATTTAATGAATCTGATTAGTTTTTGAATAAAACTTCAGCTTTTTAAACAAGAAAATAAATTTCAAGTCGAAAAGAATGATTTCTCACAAAAAGACGCATTTTCGCACAATTGGATTTTCATGTTAAAAGTTAATAATTTTTTAACAAAAAGAAGACGAATTCTCACACCATGTTTTGAATTTTAAATCACTTGGATGAATATTTAAGTAAAATATCAATTCTTCAAGCAAAAAAAGAACTATTTTAAGATCAAAGTACGAACGTGTTTAATTTTCTTTCCAAGATTATAAATTTTGAGCAAAAAGTTAATTTTGTGTCGAATAATTGAATCTTCATTCAGAATAGAAAAATTCAGAAACGGATGAATTTCCAACCAAATAGTTTAATTTTTAACTATGGAAATTAATTTGCAGCTTAAAGTAAAACATTTTCAATTTTTAGTTAAGAAAATTAATTTTAAACAGAAAAATACGAATTTGGAACAAATTAGTTAAAAGTTTTACTAATGGGATGAATTTTCAACGAAAAGGTTAATTTTTTACCCGAATTTTCAATTTTGTATAGAATAGTTACCTTTTTAGCGAACAGCTGATTTTTCAACCCAAACATATTAATTCTTTACAAATCAAATTTTCAAATAAATAGATCAATTTTATTTTCTGATAATGATAAATTTTCTGCCAAAAATAAAATATTTCAATTTTGAGTTGAAAAATTAATTTTTAGCGAAAAGGGAATGATAAAGTTTCAATGAATAAGTTGAATTAAAAAAAAAAATATATTGTAGAACTAGAAAATTACCCCTTTTCTGTGATTTCACTTATTTTTTATAACAAACCATGTTGAAAAAAAATAAGAAATAATATAAAAAACTGGGTCGAATTTTGAGTTTCGCGTATTCCTGTTCGTATTACTTAAGTGAAAAAAACGTAAGAAAATATTATAGAAATTCAATCTCTTTCTTAATTTTCTTATCAATTTTTTTTAAATGGTTGGTTACAAAATGAAGTAAAACAACAACAAAAAGATTTACAATTTTGTATGCAACTTTTTCGAACTTTTCTGAAGGTGTCATCTCGATTTAAAAAAATTGCGATTTTCGACCCGCCCTAATGTTTATAGATCATACTTAATTAAATTAAAATAAAATATCGTGTTTTATTATAAGATAAAAATGTTAAAAAAGAGAAGGAAATGAAAAAATTACATTATTGAGAGACGAGTAACTAACTTCCACCCTCCATCCTCTTAAAATAAATTGAAATAAGCACAGCGTGGGCCTTCAGGTTGGACCAAATCAGAAAATGTTGAAAATGTGAAAGATGCGGCCAAGCTGGACGCCCACACTCCTCACAGAAAGGCTTTTCAATTAAAGTCTTTTGCCATGCAAATTTCGCGACTCGTACACTTACATTTAAATAGACTCGCGAGATTTTTTTGGCAAGACATGCGGCTGTGTCGTGTCGTTTTTCATTGTCGTACACACGGCTGTGAGGCCTTCAGTCTTTCGAATTTTAACTAGCAGTTATTTACATTTTTCAACTTAACCGTCGAAATTCAATTTTAGATGCAAATTTATTCAGTCTTGGTATTCAATCCTGACAACTTTATTATATACGGCTCTACGTCGCATTTGGGCGGTGTACACTCCGTTGCATTTGACCCCTCTGCAGTTCCAGGTCATGTGTTTATACACAAGACTTGAAGCTGCACTGCGACCAAACGCGACGAAGAGCTGTACACTGCCTAAATACCACGTGGCCTGGTACACTGCCTAAATGCGACGTGGAGCGGTATTGAATGCTTCCGGCAATTTATAAATTGCAATGAATTTGATGAAAGCTGAAAAGAGGAGCTAGTATTCTGCGGTTATAAAAAAGGGTCGATTTTGGTAGTATGTTATAATACGGTTGCTCTATGTTAAAAAAACTTCAGTGTAGTACATTATTTAGCACTATTTTTAAGCCACTTGAATTCATTTGAATTTCTTTCAATACTTTCAGATTGCTTAAAATTCTTTTAACCTTTTTGAAATCTTCTCAATTGTTCAAAATTCTAAAATTATCTGAATTCCATAAATTTGTCTTAATTGTGCGATTTTCAATCATAATTTTGAATTACATCGAACTCTCTAGAATCCCATACGTGGGATTTCATCATAATTCACAGAATTCAGAAATTTAAGAGATTTTCCAGAATTCACAGAATTTCAAGAATTTTTAGAATGTAGAGTATTAACTGATATCACAGAATTCGCAAAATTTAGAGAATTCAGAGAATTCGAAGAATTAGCCAAATAAAAGAATTAAGAGGAATTAACAGAACTAGGAGGATTAACAGAGTGAAGGGAATTAGGAAATTAAGAGAATTCATATATTATAGAATATTCAACTTTTTTACAAAATTCGCAGAAATTAGAGACTTTACAGAATTTAGAGTATTCACGTTTATCAGAGAATCGCAAAATTTAGGAAATTACGAGAATTCATAAAGTACAGAAAACTGATTGAATTAAGAGAATTCACAAAGTTAAGAGAATTCACAGAGCTAAGAGTATTCACTGATATCAGAGAATCGTAAAATTTAGAAAATTTAGAGAATTCAGAGATTTGTCAAAATTAAAAGAGTTGAAAGAATTCACAAAATTCAGAGAATTCACAGAATTCATAGAATTAAAGGAATTGACACAAATCAGAAAATTCAGAGGTTTTACAGAATTCACATTATTTATAGAATTGATCAAATATAGAGTATTTACTGATATCAGATAATCTCAAAATTTAGACAATTTCGAGAATTCGCAAAATTAAGAGAATTAATGGATTGAATTAAGAGAATATGTAAAGTTAAAGAATTTACAGAATTAAGAGGATTCACAGAATTCAGAACATTCAAAAATGTTACAGAATGCAAAGAATTCAGATTATTCACTAATATCAGAGAATTAAGAAAGTCAGAATTAAGAGAATTTACAGAAATAAGAGCATTCAGACTTTAGAATTCATGAAATTTAGAATATTTCGAGACTATAAAGAATTTAAAGAATTCTTTTGGCCGAAGTGATGCATCAAGCTTCAATAATTCATGAAATTCTACATAATTAAGGAATTCTGAGGAATTCTGAGAATTTCGTAGATTCAAGGGTTTCAGGGTATTCCAAAAATGCAAGTATTTCAAGGATTTCTTGAATTTCAGATAATTAAGTATTTAGGAAAATCACAATATTCAAGGAATTTAATTATGTCAATTATTTAAAGGAATTGTATAAATTAAAAAAATGTAAAGAATTCAGATACTTAAAAAATGCGAGAATTTAGGAGTTTCAAGGAATTAAGAATTTTCAGCGTATTTATGGAAATTAGGAAATTAAAATATTTCAATGATTTTAAAAGATGAAGAGAACTCAAGGAATTCAGAACAATTGAGGAAATGGAGAAAATTGAGCGAATAATTGAGGGAATCCAGGGAAATAAAGGAATTCAGGATATTGAAGGAATTCAAATAATTCAATTAATAAATTTCAGAGATTCTAACAATTACAGAGAATTGACAAATTTCACAGAATTCGTAAAATTTCATAATATTCAGAAAATTTCTAAAACAAAGAAGTCGGATTTTCAATAAGAAAATATAAGTTTTCATCATTGCAAAAACTCGCCAACTAGAAACATGAATTTTTAAACAGAATATAACAATTTCAAAAAAAGTTAATTTTCCACCAATCAGTTAAATTCTCCACCAGTTAGTTTAATTGTATCTGAATCAGAAATTAGAAATATTTAAAGAATTCAGGGAATTCAGAAAAATTGGAGTAATTTACAGAATTCAGGAAATCCGTAGAGCTCAGAGATTCAGATAATTTGAGAGATTTGAGGAAATTTAACGAATTCAAGACATTTATGGAATTGAAGGAATTCAGAAAACTCAAAAAATGCAGAATATTAAATTAATTCTCGAAATTAGGAATATTTAAAGAATTCTAGGAATGCAGAAAAATTGAAAGAATTTATGAGTTTTCAAGAAAGCAAAGAAAAAAAATAATCTGAAAGATTCCAAAGCATTCCAAACAATTGAAAGGAATTCAAAAGAACACAAGGGATTTAAAAGAATTCAATACAAATTCTAAACAGTGTACTCAATCTGAAAGTATGAATTAATAAATCTCTTCTTTTAACATGGAGTTATCAAATAATTCTTTCGAGTGATGTAAGTGCCTTAGTCTCTTTTTATACGTTACACGATTAAGTAATGTTGACTTCAAAAGCTGATCGAAGGCTGTGAAATTAGAAATCCGAGACAGCGTGCATTTTAAAAAGCATAATAATTTTTAAAATAATTTCTAAGTGAATTCAATTTCTGCGTTATTGTGCCAAAAAAATTAGAACTATATAAGTTTACTATTATTAGCCTAATGGGGTTAAAAAGGATTTCAAGTTGACATTCCTATCGTCTAATATCGACGCCTCAATCACAAACTGCTCCACGTCGCGTTTGGGTGGTGTACAGTGGACACCGCCTAAAAACGAAGTGGCTTGGTACACAGCCTAAATACGACTTAAGGTGGTATGGAATACAGAAATCGATATTTTCTTTTTAAATAATCAATTTTTTAAATTTCGACAAAAGCTGTATTTAAATAATTGTTCATGGCCTCACAGCCGAAAAAATTCCATGAGCCGTGTGAGGAATAAAAATGTTACATTACCAGCCATCTCCTTCGGTGTTGGCAACCAAGCAAGAAGCTTTTTATATTAGTGAACAATTGTATACTTGCCGGTCTTGTAATCATCATATAAGTCATTTTTTAAACTTTTAAATTCTGAATGTATCATAGTCTATGTTGCACTTATGTTAAGTGTTAAATGCTGGATAGGCATATAAACCTTCAGTTTGAATCAGTCAAAATTGACTGATTGAAATTTAGAGTGTAACTTCTGCTGCTCGACGAAAAAAACCTAGCAAGGGAAAATTATCTATACTGAACTTTTTTGATTAAGTTCGTATCGTGGGAGAGCAGATTTTGGTTATTAGAATGAACTGCGCGGAAGAAAATAAACTATTGGTCTTTACACATTGTGTTTAGAATAAATATTTAACAAACAGAAAAATTTCTTCCGCACAAATGCGTTATTTTATCAACATTGCGAAAAACTACACGATGCCCGTTCATTTACTGATTAATGATGAATGATGAAAAAGCTACCACTTATCACACAACCTAATTAATTTTGAATGCAGCGCACTATTAACCATTCCAGAAAGCACTCGGCTTTCTTTCTTTTATACACGTCTCTGATTATTTTAATAAGATTTGATAATATATCATCTTTAGAACTTGCAACTCCTATAATTTATACATTTAATTATAATTCTTTATTTATAAATATAAAACGGGGATCGTGTAAATGGACCCAATGATGGTCTTTTGTTCATCTAAAGCTTTACATATAGGATCGTTTATTCGACTTTCTCAAAATAATTTAATTCATAATGTACATAATCGTATCGGACTTCTCCAAAAATTATGTGTAGATATCCGCGAGAATATTATATATGAGCTGTTATCGATATTGTAAAAAATTTATATGTAATTTAAGAATGCTCACGACTCGATTGATTCGAGTCATTAAACCTTCATCAATACATCTTAGGAGCAAAAATGGAATCATTGTTCTCGAATAAGTTAAGGATGTACTAAAACTTAAAAAAATCTCTGAAATTATTTTTTAAGAAAGACTCGATTTTTAAAGCTCAGATCTTTCGAAGCTGCGATTGAATATTTTATAATCCTTCACGCGTTTTTAGTGACTTCTTAACGACTGCAGCTTACGGAAATCAACTTAGAGGCTAGCGTGATATTCTTAATTAAAGTTTGTTATAGAGTTATAAAAAGCATAAGGCGTACGGTGATTGGATATTAGAATCTAGGAGATCAAGTTAGAATTAATGAGCAAAATATCACTAGATTTAAAGACTAATCAATAACTCTTTGGAAGAGTGTACCTATCGCGTAGGAACATTAGAATTGCCTTTGTTATTCGAGCAAGTCAGAATGCGAAATGAAGCTGAGCACTGTCATGTCATATCATTGACCTAAATAAATTTATATCTCAAACCTATTTGTTCTTGATTCATCACCTTTTCATTCCACCTCCCCAGATACCACCTTGTACCATTCATGTTCCTAAGATACCACCCTTTTCCTTTTTGCTTCCTTAGATACCACCTTTTTCCTTATGCTTTATCAGATACCACCTTTTCCTTTCTCCTACCCAGATATGTTCTACTTGCCTCCTTTTTGCCAGATGTCACTTTTTTCTTCCGCTTCCCAAAGAACATATTTTTTCTTTCCCGTTCCCACATGCCACCTTTTCCTTCAAAAATTCTCCTAATATCACCTTTTTTTTCTTCCTTGCCTATATTCCAACTTTTTTCTTCCCCCTCCCTGATAAATCACGCTTCTCCTATCAGTTTACTAGATATTACCTTCTTCCTTATTCCACGCTAGATACCATCTTTTCCTGCCCCCTCCACGGATATTACCTTTTTTTTCCTTCAACATCACCTTCTTTTTCCGCTGCCCGAGAAACAGCCTTTCCCTTCCCCTTCCTCAGATATCGTCTTTTTCTTGCGTTGAGAAATAATCTGCCCTTCTTCAAATACCAACATTCCTCCCATTCCTCGAATATCATCGTTTTGATTTCACGTTCCTCAGATAGCACCTTTTTCCTTGTCCCTACACAGACGCCTCTGTTTTCGTTTTCTCTTTCCAGATACCACCTTTTTTCCTTCCCTGATACAGGCTTTTCCTAATTTGCGAATTGGGATAACTTCCTTATCCTTCAACGTCTCCCCAGAAATCACCTTTTTTCTTCCCATTCTTAACATGCCACCTTTTTGCCCCCTTCCTTAAAAAAAACCTCTCTGCTACGCCCTTCCAAAACACTACACTTTTCCTTTCCCTCCCCTTTGCTCAAATATCACTATCTTCCCTCCCATTGTTAAAACATCACCTTTTTGCTTGTCCCTTCCGAAACACCACATTTGTACCTCCTCTTTCTTATATTGAACCATTTTCTACAATTTTTTCAGATACCATTCTTTTCTTTCTCGTTCCCGATATTACCTTTTCCCGGAGACAGAAATTGAAATACTACTTTTATTCTTCTAATTTCTCTTCAGATAAGTCAGTTTTCCTTCCTATCTCGAGATATGACCTTCTTCCTCTATCGGGAACTGATATACCTTTTTTATATACCAAACTCCCTTTCAATACCTAAGATATCATATTTTTCATTTCACGTTCCTTAGATACCACCTTTTTTCTTCCCCCTATCCAGACATCAACGTTTTCGTTTTCCAGATACCGTCTTTTTTCTTTCCTCTTCCCCCATACAGCAATTTTACTGTGTTGCGATTTGAGATACCTTCTTTATCCTTCAACGTCTCCCCAGATATGAACTTTTTTCTTACTATTCTTTATATATCACCTTCTTTGTTTCCCCTTTCCTTAAATTCCACCTTGCTTCTACGCCCTTCCCAGACCCTAGATTTTTCCTTTCCCGTTCTCCTTTTACAAATATCACCTTTTTTCTTCCCCCTTCCGAGATATCACCTTTTTACCTTCTCTTTGTTAAATACCACCTTTTCCTTCGTCTTTTCAGTTTACTAATCTTTTCTTTCTCATCCCTAGATATTACCTTTTCTCTGTGACAGGAATTGAAATACTTCTTTTATTCTTCTAACTCCTCTCCGGATACACCATTTTTCCTTCCTCTCTTCACATACGGCCTTTTTCCTGTGTTGGGAATTGAAATACTCCTCTCCCGATACCAACCTCCCTCCCCGCACATGAGATGTTATCTTTTTCATTTCACGTTCCTTGGATACTGCCGTTTTCCTTCACCGTAGACAAGCATCACATTTTCACTTCTCCTTCTCCGGATACCGTCTCTCCTCCCTCCCTTCCCAGATAAAGCCTTTTTTCTATCTTGCAAATTGAGATACCTACTTTTTCCTTCGAACATCTCTCCAGAGATCACCCTTTTTCCTCCTTGTTCTCAAATATACACTTTTCACTTCCCAATTTCTCAGATACATCCTTTTTACTTTACCAGACACCACCTTTTTTCTTCTCCTTCATCAGCTTTTTTCTTCCTCTTCCTCAGATACCAACTCTGCGTTCACCCTTCCCAGTTTACACATTTTTCCCTGCCCTTCCTAAGTTATCACCTTTTTCATTCTCTCTCGCGAGATAGGTCTTTTAACTTCTCCAACGTCAGATACACCTTTTTACCTTGCATCTCCCACGTACCATATTTTTTCTTGAACAGTAGAAATACTTAATCATAAAGATTTCTAAATAAGAATGATTGAATTTGGTTGCGATTAAAAATAAGAATTCGAGTTTCTAATTAGTTTGTTGCATATTTTCAAATTCGTATAATCAATGAGTACATAAAACAGACAAAATTTGGAAATCCTCAACAAAAGCTCTTATTTTAATAATTAAAAAAATTTTTTTATTATTTAAAATCAGAAACCTTTTGGAAGAGGAAACAATTGTTTATATTGTTTAAACAATATTCATCTTTTAAGGTATAAAATGAAACATTTGATTTTGCTTAAATTTCACAAAATTGTTATTCACATTTGTATTTTCCATGTATTTTTTGACGGAGACTCTGAATACTTTTGAATCCCTTATGATATTTTTTCGTAAGGGTTATAGTTACTACTAAACTCTAAAATAATTATAAATAATTTCGATCTCTTCGAGATATGAAAAGGTGATGTATTCGTTTAACTCGCATAATAAACAAGCGCGGTATTGTTATTATCCATTGCGATTAATCATCTACGATTAATCGTATCTCGGATAGGCAGAATATTAATGAAAATTAAATTTTCTATTTTTTGTGTATGTGAGTAAAGCACTATATTATTTACATTTAATAAAATATTTTTAAAAAAACTGATAAATTAGTCTTCACAAAATTTTATTTATTTAAATTTCATTATATTTTCAGTAATGAGTGATATGGAATATTAAATTTCTGACCATTAATTGTTTAAATACTAAATAAATAAAGAAAGGCATTTCTAATGGTTTTATGTATATTAATTTTATGTCACTGCACTATTATATAAAAAATTATAAGTAATTTTTCGAAAAATTTTTACTGTATTTTGATTTAATTTTTAGCTTATGACTGTAATATAAATAAAAAATACAAAGATCTGTTTTTTAAATGTTTTTGATAAATATCGTATACATTTTTTTATACTTAAACATCATAACAATTGTTTAAGCAATGGAAATACTTATTTGCCCACTCCAAAGTGTTTCTGATTTTAAATAATATGAAAAAAACAAAATTTAAATAAAAATTATCAAAATAATTGCTGTTCTTGAGGACTTCCAACTAAAATGCTTCGCTGATGCTACTAAACATATTTATTTTCCTTCTGAAATTAAAAGGGTACTAAAAATTTAATATAATTTTGTTTGTTAAAGTATGTTTGTTTATTTAAAAAAATTTTAAAATTTTCTAAAAATACTTTGATTTAATACGAAGTAGCTACACTCAATAAAGTAAATATCCAGAAAGGTTGCCTAATATCTTGTTAATTGTTAAAAAAATTTATATAATTTGTTATGAACAAAACTTATAAACATTTAGTATACACACAGCAGATATATGTGATCAAACAAATCAACTTTTGTGTACTGAATGGATCAATGTTACATTGAGATTTCACCTAATTATCACATTCAATCATGCAATAAAAATTGATGATTGCCCAAACAAATTTAATTGTATTTCGAGCCTTCTCCTCAAGATCAACACAATTACTACAATTTAAAAGCTAAAAGTACTAAAAACCGAGGCGCGCGCGTCACTGCCGCCCTTTGGGATGTGAGTCAACTTCATTCCTTTTCTTTGCGTCATACAATCCACATCGTTCTTTAATTTTGTGAGTCAAAAATGGAAAAAAGTAAAAAAAAGGAGATACAGTTCATCTACAAGTTCATCATCATCGAAGGACGAGCTTACTGATCCAAGAGAGCGCAGAAGGATCTTAAAACGTATCCTAAAGCTAGAAAGGAGGGAGGAACGTCATCATAAAAAAAGCATAAGCATCGTAAACGCTACTCCAGGTCTGAATCTGATTCATCCGTCGACAATAAGTAGTCTTTTCCAGGTTTACTCATCAAAGTTCATAAATTTAATTTATTAGAGCTCTTAAATTTCGATAGAGATTTAACTTATAAGCGCTTATTAACTTTGATTGCGGGGGTTCGCTCACGCTTCAAAACTGCGTAAGCCTCGATCATCCAAAATTAAATACAGTTTTTAATTCGAGCAAACTTCCAGAGTCAACTTTTAAAAGAGATAAAAAAATGGAAAAAACACCAGAAAAATTGACGGCTGCTATAGCCTCGTATTGTAAAGTTATCTCTTCGATTTTTGATCTTAATAATGCGGAGGACACAACTCTCCTAGAATCCTTAAGTGATTCTTGTCGGATTCTTATTGATCTGCAACATGAAAACACTAAAATTAGGAGAAGCCTAATTCTTGCTCTTTATGAACCACCTCTTAAAAACGCGTTGCGTTCAACCATTCCTGACGAGTTCCTATTTGGAAAAGATCTGGTTAAAAATGTTAGATCAGCTAGAGCTGTTGAACGAACGTCGACTATATTCAATCCAAAGAAGGCGACACCTAAAAGCAATCCAAACATTTCAGGAGCCTGCCTCATCAACAAGCGAGGAACTCGACTATGCGAATCGGGCAGAAGAAACAATGGACTCCTCGCCAATCATACGAGAGGAACCAAACGATTTCAGCCGAAACCATCTCAAGCGAGTTCATCACGCAGAAAGGATTTCAGGAGGAAGGATTAAGCTCAGTAAGTAATGTCGCTGGTAGATCAAGACATTTTGTTAAAAGTTGGAAGGCTGTAACTTCAGAGCCAAAAATACTATCTTGGGTTAAGGGCTACAAAATTCCTTTCCTTTCAACCCCTCATCAAGCATTTATTTTCAGCATATTTCTAGTTCCTAAACCAGATGGTAGTATCAGATTCATTTCAAATCTTAAAGATTTGAAAAATGTATTGATACGGAACATTTCAAACCTGAGGACCATAAGACAGCAATAAAATTAATAAGTAGAAACTGTCTTATGGTAAGCTTAGACCTTAAGGATGCTTTTCATTTAATTTCGGTTGACGAAAGTGGTAGAAAATTTCAGAGATTCGAGTTTGAAGGTATAACGTATGAATTCACATGCGTTCCATTCGGTATTTGTACACCTTTCTATGTTTTTACGAGGCTTCTAAGACCTGCAATCTCTATTATCAGAAAGTCAGGTTTTTTATCTTTTATTTATTTAGATGATTTTTTGGTGATTGGCAATACGTATTCCAATTTTTTTTTTTAATTTAATTGAGACATGAAATTTATTACAAAAACTCGGTTTTGTCATTAACGAAGAGAAAAGTCAAACAGTACCAAGTAACAGCCGTAAATTTTTAGGCTTGATATTTAATTCATCATGTATGGTTTTGGAACTTCCTGAATCCAAAAGACTTGCTATCCTTAATCAGCCAGAGAATTTTCTGAAAATGTCGTGATGCAAAATCAGAGAACTTGCCCAATTTATCGGTTCTTTAATAGCTTGTGGTCCTGCTCTATCTTATAGCTGGTTTTATAATAAAGAATTCGAGAGAGAGAAAATTAAGGCTCTAGCAGAAAAGAAGGATAACTATGACGCGCCCATGAAACTAAATTTGAACCCGAAGAATTGATTGTGGTGGAAAAATCATGTTTTAACGGGATATAGGTCAATAATGGAGGTAGAATTCACGATTTAAATTTTCTAGGGTGGTTCTCTAACTGGTTAGGGAGTTGTTTGCGATTCTCAAAGATCTCATGGTTTTGGACAAAAGAGGAACATGTTCTAAATATTAACATTTTAGAACTAAAGGCTGCCTTCTTCGATCTTAAATGTTTTGCTGATCATTTCAAATAATGTAACATTCTGTTGAGAATTGACAACACGACTGCCATTTGCTATATTAATAGGATGGCAGGTACCTAGTATATACATCTTAATAATATAGCAAGAAATATTCGGGAATGGTGCGAGAAACGCCGATTATGGATATTAGCTTCTACATTACCTCTGAGGAGAATATTGAGGCAGACATTGAATCACGAAGACTTGAGCCAGAAACAGAATACGAGTTAGGAGATTTTGCTTTTAGAAAAATTATTAAAGTTTTCGGTAACCCGGTGGTTGATTTATTTGCTAGTCGTTCCAATGCAAAGTGCAAATATTATGTTTCGTGGAAGAAAGATCCTGGCTCAATAGCGATTGATGCTTTCACTTTGTCTTGGAGAAAGTCCTTCTTTTATGCCTTTCCTCCCTTTGCTATAATATTGAAAGCTTTGACCTTGATACCCTGTTTTCCAGTCAATGCTTGACAAGAAACCAATTTATTTTGAGCCTAATATAGATCTCTTAACTTCTTCTCATACGGAACCTGGTTCTCTCTACAGACACCTTACCCTGGTGGCCGGCCAGTTATTCGGCAAGCGCTGATACGTCCAGGGACTCTAGAGTCTTCATTAGAAGTATTAACCGGTTCGCTACGAAAAACTCTTTAGATCTTTTTCTACAAAAGTTTCGGAATGTTAAGTTTCCTGACTAAGAAATTCGAAAAACGATCTTCGAATAGTACTATTAACTGTGCTAGATCTGCTCTTACTCTAATAACGAACTCTCAAGTTACCAACGATCCAAGAATTCAAAGGTTTTTAAAGGGTATTTCTAGCCTCAGACCAGCAAGGCCGAGATACGAGTATACACGGGACGCTCTAATTGTTGTGGACTATTTTTCTTCTAGACCTGAAAATCAGGAATTAAATTTTCAAGAATTATCAATGAAATTGATAACTCTTCTTGTGTTAGTTACGAAAAAATCAACCTCAACCAATCCTACTTTTACATTATTAAAAAGTTGAAAACTCTGCGCTGCATCGATTCTGGAAACTTATTTACTTAAGTCAAGTCCATTGCAAAACTTAGCCAAAAACTTATTTGTATCATTCAGAAAGCCACATAAAGCGGTTTATTCGCAGAGATTAAGTCGATGGGTAAAGACTACACTATCAAAATGCGGAATTAATACAAAGTTCCTTCAAAGCAACCAACTGCTATTAAATAATTCTTAACATTTTTTTTTAGAAACGTTGATGGAAATCCACTATGTTTATCATCATTATTGATTTTATATCCAGATTTTCAACCTCTCATACATTGTTTAACAAAAAAATCCGTTTTCTTTTAAATACATTATTTAAATGCAGATCAAATAGATTGAATAATCCAGAAATCACCACGATAAATTAATTTCCACACACATATTTGTTTATAATAAATACCATACATCACAAAAAAATTAGTTACTAAATCATTTGTATGGTTTCCTAGATACCACATTTTTCTTCGCCCTCTGCAAATACCGCCTTTTTCCCTATGCGTCTGACATCATCTTTATCGGCCCCCTTCCTCAGACATCAACTTTTCCGTCTATTTTTCATGCATTACCTTTCTGGTTCCCCATTCCTAGAAACCGCCTTTTCACCTTGCTTTTCACAGATACAACATTTTTCTTAGCTCTTTCTCAAGTACAACCTTTTCCCTTGCTTCTCCCGAAAAATCACCTTATTTCTTTGTCAGGAATTGAGATTCCACCCGTATCCTGCCCAAACCTCCTCAATTTCATCATTTTTCCTTCGCCTTACCAGATACCACATTGTTACCTTCACTTACTCAAATATAAACTGTTTCATTTCTACTTTTTCAGATACAAGATTTTTCGTTCTTTCAGAACCACCTTCTGCGCTCACCCTATAGAGCTAACACCTTTTTTTCATATTACCTCTTTCTTTCCCACTTCCCAGATACAATCTTTTCTTACGCCAGATATAACTTTTTACTCTTTACAGACCAAGTACATACTTTTTTCTCTAACTGTTTAGATAAATTTGGTATTTAACGATTAAATATATAATAAAAATGCTCAAACTTTGATTTTTTTGAAAATTACAATTCAAGGTTTTACTTCTGAACCTTCCAAATTGAAAAAAATTGTAAATTAAAATCATCAAAATTACCAAATTTTGTTATTTTAAAACTTGAAACTTGCATTTTTTTATTCGCAAATTCTAAACATTGACAAATATTCAATTATAAATATTTAAAATTTAAGTTTCTACTGGTTTAAAGATTAAAAATTTAAAACTGATCAATTTTACACACGTGTAATTAATCATTTTTAAATTAAGTTGCTTTTAAAAATCAAAATTTAAGTATTCAATTGAAAATTTTACAAATTTATGAGATATAGAATCTGAATCATCAAAATTCGAAATTTTAGTAATCGCAAAACTTAACTTTCAACAATCGGTTGTTGCATATTTGAAGAAATATTTATTTTTTATTAGTGAAATTCAGTTAGCTATAAAAGCGGAAAGTTAACGGCTCATTTTAAAATTAAATCTAATGAAATTGCACTATAAACTTGCATGGCTTTTAGGGGGAGACGGTGAACGGGAAACATGACAGGAGGTGGGAGTGATAAGAAAGGGGAGTGGAATGAAAGGGAAAAGCGGTACAGAAGGTGAAAGAGTTTGTGTGCCTGTGCTTTCTATTCCGAAGGAATAGGGGAGTGGATGGTAATATAAAAGAGAGAGTAAGAAGGGCAAATGTGGAGATGAGGCGGGTGTGGGAGCTGGAGAAGAGGTTGTTCGCAGATGATTTTGTAAGGGGAATGAAATTGTTTGATTCGCTAGTGATGAGTGTTTTATTTTACAAGTTAGAGGAGTGGGGGTGGAAGGTAAGCGAGGAGGTGAATATGATACAAGAGAGATATGTAAAGTGGATACTGGGGTTGGCAAGGAATACGCTGAACTGTATTGTTAGAAGGGAGAAAGGAAAAACAAATTTAGGTATTATAACAGGGAGTCGAGCGTGTAAATATGAGGAGAAATTTTCATAAGAGGGGAGAAGTAAGCTGGTTAGGAAGTGTTGGTGGAAGAAGGAAAACAGACGTAGGGGTGCGAAGATGGAGGTGGAAAGGAAAAAGCATTTTAGAGCGAATGAATTGCAGATGGATGAAGTGAGAAGGGTGCATAAGGAAGGAAGGTATATGAGTTGGTTCAAATAGATGGAATGCAGAAAGAGAAGGCCGAAGGAGAGGAGAGAATAAAAGAGTCAAGGTTTAACGGGAACTATGTGTGGATTCTGTCGAGGGAGAGCGCGCAATATTTGTGGGAAAAATGAGAGCAAGGAAGTCAGGAACTTCTAGCGAGAATGAGAAGTGGTCGCATTGAGAATTTTAATAGGTTCTGGCTTTCTAGAGAGAAGAGAATGTGTTAATGGTGCATGAAGGGGGATGTAAAACTTGAGTACTGTTTGGAGAAATGTTAAGAGGTGAAAGGGAGTGGGAGAAGCATGGACGTATTGTTGCATGAAAGAATGGGCAAAAGGGCAGTAGCATGGGTAAAGGGGGTGTTGGGTAAGATGGTGAAGAAGAGAAGGAAGGAGGAAGAGGAATGCAGAGGGAAATATTGTTAATAGGAGAGAAAGTAGGTGTAAGAAAACTGTAAATATTGTAGACAGTAGTTAAGTATTAGGTGTTAGCCGCGGAGGCTGAGGCTGGCAATGCGAGGCATAGCGAGAAAAAAGCGATTAGTTATAAGGTGTGGATGGATGTTAATTTTAAGAGATAGTTGTAAGAAAAATCTGTAAAAACTGGAAGTGCAAGCAAAAATTAAGCCAAAATGTTACTATTCAGACTCAGTCATACACTAATAATTGATGGCTGTAAAATAAATTTAATTCACAAATGCACTGTCGTCCTATAATAAGAAGTAAAAATTCAGTTTTTAAACATAAGAAAAATGTAAAGAACTAATTTGTAGACCTTTAGAAAATGCAAATGACAATCAAAAAATTGTTCAGGAAAACCTAATTAACAAATGGATTTTACCAGTATTTATAAATTTTAATTCTTGAGTTTTCATAGTAATTAACTGTTATTAAAGGTGGGCAGCGAGAGTACTGGCAGTGCTGGCAGTGAATTAGAGGGGGAGGAAATGTCCAGAAGCAAACGACGGCCAGCTGTGCGTGGCACGGTGTCGAGTGGCGCGTCAGGGAGGGGAAATAATCGAAGCGAAGGATGCGATAAGGCAAGGGAGAGAGCATCCAGTGCCCACGAGGGGGAGGATCTTCTGAAGAGGAACAGGAAAAGCAGAGAGAGAGAGAGTCAGGAGAAAAGCGCCCTAGAGAGTTCCTTTAAAGAAGCGTACGAATGGGTCACCTTCCCCCCTATAAATAGAGGTTATTTGAAATTAACAAAGTTTTCCAAGAGGTCAGTGTAATTTCTGAAGTAAATTTCAACGAGAAATTCATTGGTGAGTTCTGTATTGATCTTGGTTACAGCGTTTTTAATATTGTAAAATCATAAGAAAATTTTTCATTTCAAAGTTCCAGGTGTTCTGGCGTGAGCTCTGTTCCTCCCCGTAGAGTTATACAGTCCTATACCGTTTTCCGATATCTAAGTCAATAGCTAAGGCGATAGCAATCGTAGTATGCAGCCACCCTACCTAAGGGTGTCGTCGCGTTGTTATCGCGGTAGGGCTTGATCTCTTCTCTAATAAGTTCGGCGGCTATGCTGGCGGTGGCGTAGCTACCGGTAGGACCTCCCAAGCCAGACAGGTAAAGAACGAAGAGGAGAAGGATTTAGTGGAACACCTAGGGAAACGAACTCCGAAATTTAACCAAACATGGAGGGTGTTGAGAAAAACAATATACCCAAAGTGAGGAAAGATTGCACCGTCGATTCCGATCGAGTGCAAGCCCCGCTGTTCGACTACGGCCCT
The DNA here is from genome assembly GCF_010883055.1 of Belonocnema kinseyi. Classification (NCBI taxonomy): domain Eukaryota; kingdom Metazoa; phylum Arthropoda; class Insecta; order Hymenoptera; family Cynipidae; genus Belonocnema; species Belonocnema kinseyi. The sequence continues at coordinate 153,103,278 of NC_046658.1, forward strand.
TTGGATTTAGGGGGAAGGGCAATCGAACAGCTTTGTTAGTTGAAGAAAGAGAAGTTCTGGTGGTAATGGACTTTGTAAGGAGGCCACTACCCAGAACTGGGACTCACATGTCAGGTGATGAGACGCATCGTATTAGCTTTAAAATCAGTGATATGTGTTGACTTCATAAAAAGAATAATTAGAGAAGTCACTAAAATGGAGAAACTCCTGAGAACTGAATACAAGCCAAAAAAGGAGGCATGCGAGATCAGCAGTAAATTGAGGTATAAAGTAAAGCGACTACGCTTCAAGGACATCGCCAGCTGGATGAGGCAAGTTGGCGGAAGCTCTAAAGCCGTCGCGTCGCCGACGAGAAGCTGCTACGTGAGAACGAGGGCCACCGTCACCAGATTGAGACCATCAGAGGTCAATATGAGGGGCTTCTCGCAAAAAAAAAACAGTACAAGTTAAGACTCTGAAACCTCAGGAGAAAGTTTTGAAGAGTGTTCCCAAAACCTACCTGAAGCAAAAGAGCCTGGAGGCTTTCGGCTTTTACTAAAGTTAAAAGCCGAAAAAAGCGAAGAAATCGAAGGGAAATGAGAGCAAGGAAGGTGCTATTACCAGCAAAGGTGCTTAAACGGCAAACTTCAAAATACAAATTTGCAGTTGAAAGCATTCACTGCTGAAACCCGGTGCTATCGCTGCCACGAGCTTAGCCTCATAGTCCAAAAGTGTAAAGAAGTAGACCGGAGCAGAAGCTGCTGGCAGTCCGGTCAGGGGGGGCACAGCTTGCCAAATCTGGGCACCACGGCGTCCGCCCACGCCGTTAAGAAGAAAGACCAAAGTAGATTCAGAAACGAATGAAACTGAACTTTTTGAAGATTTCCCCTCCTTATGCATAGAAGTAGTATGCAGTCAATTAATTGTACGGTTAAAAAGAAAAATGCGACAAATTAAGACAGAAAACTGAAAAAGCGGTAATTGAGGCCTACTTGTTCAAGCTTAATAAAAATAATGCTCGAAATAAATACAGAGCAGGTATTGTCTTGGAGTTTCGACCTGGTGTGCGCCTACAGATGAAAAATCTCGTCCAAGCGAAAAAGCAGGCCCCGATTGTTCACTATGCTAATAACTCTTTAATTCTGGCTCGTGGTTTACCTGAAAAAATGTTTGTCTATGGCAATATTCACGTACCTTACAATACAGTTGATGCTCAAACACCGCTTTTACGTAGTATTTCTGTCGACACCTAAAACTACATTCTTGCATCCACATCAGTTACTTTATTTTCCTTTTCGATTTCCATTTTTCCTCTTCATACTCAATTTCATACCATAAAAATAGATATAGGTTATTATGCTGAACTTCCTATACAATTCGAGTATGGTGCAGTGAAAATGGATTAAACGGTAGAAAAAGGTAAGAGACTTAGTAAAATACGTCAATCTACGAAGAAAAAAAGAAAAGACTTCAAACTATTATTTTCAAGTTGTCTGTACTCTTCTGAAAAATGTTCACTTCCGAATTTTTTATTAATTATGAAAGGGGGCAGAATACTTATTGAACATTCTAATATACAATTAAAACCTTAAATTTTTCTTATGAAGGGCTTAGCTGAATGCTTACAATTGATGAAATATTTATTTGTTCTTGTGGCAACGAAAGCTATTTCAAAAAAGGAGTATGAACTCTCCCGGACTTACCGTATTAAAATACAGCATTTTTCAAAAAATTGGTACAAAGCAACCGTAAAAAATTCGTTTTAGAAACAGTTTGTGAAAATTAATACTTTTCATAAGTTTTAATTTTTTAATTTAATACATTTTTTTTTTATTTAAAGTAATATCATCAGTAGTATTATCTTAACTCTTAAAGTAATAAAGGAAATTTTCGTTTCAGAGTCAGATTTTCGTCAAGTCAAATATACTGTTAGAAATTCCTGTATTTAGTTTAATATGCATGCATTGGAAATTTTTTCAGACACATACATTAAATTTAAGATACCACCAAATTTGAAAGTTCAAACACACATTTGAAATTCAATATACATTTGTATTGTATATTAAATTTAATATGCGTATCTGAAAAAACTTCCAATACATGTGTATTAAACGTAATCCAGGAATTATTTGAAGTGCAATTCTGCACAGTTTACGAGAGAATTTTGATTACCCAAAAAATATGCACTAATTTTATAATTTGAATATATATTTCTTAAGTTATCTATATATGACGTAGAACGAAGGAATCAGCCTTACGACCGAAAATGAGTTTAGGAGAAAAAGCGGATGAAAATAAACGCAAGACGCACAAGTAGAAAAGGGGGTCACGTACTAACAAGTACATGACACAGTTGGGATTTTTTTATTCGATAAGGGGAATAACTAAATTAATTACTTCAACCAAATTAACTTACCTGTTCACTCAGATGGACGACTGGCAACACACTGTAAGAACTCAGCAGTTGACATGTCAGGGACCGCAGTGTTGCACGACGCATGTGCTATCGCTTAGTTTCAATTAAATGGGTATTATTTCAGTTTTCATATAAAAATATATTAATTTGTGTATAAATAGTTTGGTGTTGAAAAATGTACCCTCAAATACTTTTAATTAAAAATTTATGATTCAAATACAAAAATTCCAAACCAAAAGATTTTGGATTTGCGCCTTTCTATTTAACTTTTTTATAATAGATAAAGTTTACAAGTAAACTAACCAGTGAAAAAGAAATTCACTGTCACTTTCATTAATTTTAAACGTGTACGCATAAACGCGGGGTATACATAAAGACCAAACGCGAAATGCTAAATCTAGCACACTAGCGAGTTAAATTTTTGTTATTAGTGGTGTAAAGAATTATAGTTCAGACAAAAATACTCTAAAATTCGTTTTGATTGACGCATGGATGCCGACCGGACATTCCTTGATTTCTGTTTTAGTCAATGATTTAATTGCTTAATCTTAATTAATCTTAATCTTATATGGCTAATCTTAATGTGGACCATGCTTATTTTGGTCCTGTTTGACATCCATAAATCGTCTTTAAATAGTCCACGAAGATGCTGATTTTTGGATCGTGATTTTTCCAATATTGCCCATACGTCACCATGAGGTGTTGATAAGAAATTTTGTTCTTCCGCTGGCAAGGGCATAATATTATATTTATGACGTTGGTTTCTCAGTCCTATGGGCTTGTCTCGAGGAAATACGTGCCTTCGAAGTTAGAATATACAGTTTGCATTTTTCCGGGGAATAAGTCAAATAAGTCCCAGTTTATCAAATTCGTATCCAAGCACACGAGTGAAAGTTTGTCTGAGAGCAGAAACGCTCAGCGAAGCAGAAAAATGACGTCTGGTAGAAAGAGATCTGGAAGTGGACCGAAGAGGGGACTCGTTTTGTGGTGAAGATCCTGCAAAAGAATGAGCTCTGCTAGAAGAAGAAAAAGGTCCAGATCAAGGAACATCAGGATTAGCGTCGCCTTGAGGCAAACTCCTGGACTGTGAACCTAATGCTGCAACAAGATACAAATTTTTACATTTTTTAAAGTCTATAATCGTATTTTGATATATTATAGGTTATAAATGGAGATTTGATCAAGGAAACAGATTCCACTAGCGTCTACTAATTCTTCTCGTTGAACGCATTAGTCGTCTGAAATCTTTTGAAACATATTTTAATTTCTAAAGTATATTTTTTTATAGGAAATAAAGTACTTTTAAATATTTTGTAATCATCTACATGTGCTACTAGGTTAGTCTAATTTTTTTCAAATATTGATGCATATTTTCCACAAATTTGTTTGAATCCCAAAAAAGTAAATCCGATTTTTTCACTATATTTAGAGATTCCGCGAACTCCAGGAAGTTTCTAACGTATATCCATCAAGAAAAATTTTGGAAATTTTATTGAGAAAGGTTAATATTTAGTCGCATCCAGTTGAAACCCAAAATATTTTTTTGTGATAATTTGTAGAATACAAATAAAATGTTTTGAAATATCAAACATTACTTTTAATAAATCAAATACTACTTTTTTCTGATAATTATATGTTCACATAAGTTGTACAAATGATGATAATAATTCGTTTCAACATTTATTTTTGTTAATTTTTACTTCGACTTATGATGTAATTTTTAAAAAAGTTGAATTTTTCAATCAAAACAGCAACTTTGTAGCATTATTTAAGGCGAATGTCATTGAAAATCATGATAAAATGTTGAGAAAATTATGTTTGTCAAGCTAAATTAATTTGAGCCTAACTCTCATTAAAACTTGATTGAATTAATAACCACGATTCTACATAAAAATGACAAAAACATCTTTTTTACAGGAAGTGCGTGTTAAACTTCATGCGGTCTGTCGAACCTTTATAATTAATTTTTTTCAACGACAAAATGCACTAATTATCTAATTATATTAAAATCCGTATAAACTACTGTAAGTTTACCAGCAGTAAAACAGATAACTTTAAGCTCTTAATTATTTTTAATAGAAGTGCTTCTGTCGAAGGACCTAGAAATCAGAGATGATTTAGATTTAGATGTTTTGAACTTTCACCATTCTTTTCTTAAACCTGATTGCATTAATTGTGATGTGTAGAGTTGGGAGTACCTATCTGTGCACATCGAAATTTATGCTAGCACAATTTAGTGGGCGAGAAAACAGATGTTCAGAATTCGGTACGTGTAAAATGGCTCCGTGCAAAAGTACAACGTTAAAATTTCAATTTAAAGATTTACAGATATACTATATAGTCTTATATTTACTAATGGAATTAAAGATAACGGCTAACGATATGGGCAGAGTACAGGCAATTTTCATATCTTCCAATTAGAGGAACGACTGATTGTTTTAAAAAAGAATTCGGTTAACGATGAAGGAGTGTTGTATGGTAACAAATATTCTAGAGCTTCATTAGTCTAGATAATCTCTGCTATATTCGTTATCTTTATTATTACAAGCGTTAGCCTTGTCTTCGTGGGATATTTACATTTGATAAGAGTTAGTTTCATTTGAAAAGAGTTAGTTCCAGATTTAATCATCCATGTGGAAAGTGACATCCAAATCTAAGTTGAAACCCTTGTTTTCTAAACCGGTCATAGAAATGTACCTAAAGAAAGACATCCCTTCTGTTAAGAGTCCTAGGATTAGGGGAAGTTGCTGATGTCTAATGTATGCCATATCATTATGTCTGTGCATATATTCTTTTTGAGCCTAGACGTGAAAGCTATCAATAATGTTCTCGTTGGATTCTTTGGTATCTCCACATAATCGGTACTGGTCAACCACAAATATTGGACGCCTTACTATCTGCTTTATGTTCATCTAACGTTTTGGGGTGCTCTTCGTGGATGGCTGTCTGTCTTTACAGCTTTTCTAGTTTCTCTATATTTTCATCCCTGATATTCAAGGATTCCTCTGAGGACAAATTCAAGGTCACCTAGTCAAGATCCACTTTACAGATGATGTTGTGAAGCGCATCATCTTGCTTTTTCTGACAATTGTCTCGCATTAGTATTCCCTAGCTCCGCAGTCCCTAGTTCCTCTCGGGTTAAAGCACTTTCCTGCATTTATTTAGCCCAGAGTACGTGATGAAATAATTGGAAAACTGCTTCTTGATATCTAGCATTTGAAGAATTCGAACACCTCCCATATCTTCGAATGTCCTAAATCAAAATGACGAATCCTTGCGTTTCTGGATACCAAACACATTTTCTCAGAAAGATATTGAATGCATCACTATGTACTTTATGTTGATCTAACGTTTTGGCATGTTCTCCGTGGATAGCTGTCTGTCTCCACAGTGTTTCTGGTTCTTCTATGGTTTAAGTTCTGATATTAGAGGGCTCCCCTGAAGACAAATTTGAGGACACGTGGTCAAGATGCGTTTTACAGATGATGTTGTAAAGCGTATCAGCTCGCTTCCTGTTACAGTAGAACCTCGATTATTCGAGGTAATGTGGAGAGGAGATAAATCGGATAAGCGAAAACTCGGATAATACGCAGAAATAGAAAAATTCGGAAAAGTTATCTATTTTTGATATATTTTAAACAAAAAAGTAAATATAAAAATTTAGCAAACCCAAGTAAACAACTTATGAATGTGGATTTATCTTTATGGTACAAAGCATTATAACTAACGTGGCTCAAGGAAGTTGGTAATAGAGCACTTTTTTAATCTGCTCGCTCGTTTTAACTGCAATATTGTCTCGGATAACGCGGAGCCTCGCATAATCGAAGGCCGGATAATCGAGGTTCTACTGCACAATAGTCCCGCAACTGTATGACCGGTTACTGTGGTATATTCGGTGCTATGTCATTTATACTCGGACGGTTCTGTTTAACCTTTGGAGGCCAGTATTAGAACATTTTATGAGCCCGAATGAGTACGTGCAAACAGGGATAGCATAGGTTTTCATTGCTTTATTTTTTTCCAACCTGAGAGAACTCTTCGGAATCAGTTTGACAAGGAAAGCCCTTCAAATGTTCCCCGCTGATATGATTCTCTCTGATATATGTTGTAGTACTCGGAAGACTTAGCCACATGAATTTTTTCATCTGCAGAAAACTGTAAGGGGGTGGAGCAGCCCCTCGAAGATAGGAATCTCAAGTGTCGATTGTAAAGTTTTGTGTATAAAAACCAAATTTATTTCGATCAAATCTACTGGAAAAGTTTCCTTGTGATGAAAGCTGAATAATGTAATTTTCTAAAAAAACTGAAGGAGAAAAACCACCCCTACATATATTTAAAGTTGTGGACATAATATCGAAAATGTATTATTGAAACTTTGAACAATAATGATATTCGTTAAAAAAGTGTTTGAAATATATTGATTGCTTATGCTACGAATATCGAATTACAACGATATTCGTACAACGTATTTTACAAGAGTTACCAAAGCTAAAGTCTACCGGGTTTTCGAATTTACCTTCTTTATCTGCAATAAATCAGCTTTTGTACCATGCGTATTTAAAAAGATTAGTATATGTTGGCGAAGTTAACTGATTATGCACCAATGACTAAAGCTTAATAATATTGTTCCTGATATGTACATCAAAATAAGAGAATCGAAAAAATGACGCACATAATTTTTACAAACTATAAGCCCAAATACATAAGTCTAAAGGTAGAATTGTTCCTGTTTCTTCTGTTGGAATAATATTTAAATTTACATTTAAAATCTCCTTGTTTTGTCGCAAGATAAAATTGATTAAAAATGTACAATAATAGAATAGCGGAGAACGAAAAATGAGTCCTATCTTTAAAAATATTGAGTAAAGATGATGATATATAATTTGATAAAATTGTCAATTGTCAGCTGTTCTATTATTGCACATTCTGTGATAAACTTTATCCTGCGAAAAAAGGTGATTCATTTACATAAAATCACATAAATTAAAAGTAAACAAACTTCGATAATAATGCGCACAAGATTTAATTATAAAGGTTAATAATGTGAAACAATTTTGCGGTAGTTACCCTCTATAATTCCCTTTTTTTCTTAAAAATACATATATACCTTCCTTCTCTTTTTTACGTGCAACACGTATTTTTTGCTGGAGTTTAGGCACATAAAAATTATTCAATTATCTATTTATTAAAACCCCTATTAATTACAAAAAAAATTGTTTGCGAAAAACGTCAACTTTATTTTTGTCTCAAGGGTAAACTGTATTTTATAAAACATTTTTCCCCACTAATTTATCAATTTTCGCCGTATTTGAAAAAATGTAGGAATGGTTTACTCCCTCATATTTTTTTATATTGGATTGACTTTATTTTACCGCCTTTGTTATAAAACTATCTTCCTTATTGTCTTTGTGTAAGGGAAGTATTTATTATCATAGATACAAAATAAAAAGAGATAAGGGGCAGCTACAGCCATTAATTAAAAAAAAAATTTGTTGTTGAAACCCAACTTTATTTTTTTATCAAGTGCAATATATATCTTTTTAAACTTTTCTCTTATGAATTCAGCAATTTTCAGCACCTTCAAAAATATGCAGGGGTGCCTAACCCCTACGTAATTTTCTTATTCATATCCTGAAAGAAAGGTTGAGTTCGCTCACCAACCAATTTCGATTAAAATTCAAAAATATCGAGCATTTTGAAAATTTAATTCACCTTCTTTTTTAGATTAAAAATTGTCATGTACTGCTATTTGTAGTACTTAAGAATCCATATAATTTATTCTCATGACTTTTTCCGATAAAATAAAAATGATTAGAGTTATAGCATTTTCAAAATTTAATAGGTCAATCGAAAATCAAAATTGTAAGCCAAACAATGCACGGCACGAAAAAAAGTCAAAAAAAGAAAAACATTAATTTTTAAAAGCCCTAAAAGATTATCATAAGAACTTTATTGATTTTCTTGGAAAATCATACAGGCTGTCCTAATGCTTGTGTTTGGACGTAATTCTAATATTCCGCAGACTAGTTAGCAAGTCCACCATTTTCTCAACGCGTTCAAGTTCATTCAGAATGACATAAAATCAGCTAATTAATTATTTAGGAATGTTTTCCGTTAGTTCAGAGAAATTTTATATTATTTGTTATTTCTTATTGATAAAACAAGTATTAATAATTTCTTACTAGTATAGTTCATCAATTTACAATAATTATGATTGATTATCCAAAAATATCCCGTAAATGAATGCATAATTTAACAGTCTGTAACATATAAACAGTGTTTCTTCAAATAAATAAATTGCAGAAAAATGTTTGATTAACGACTGTAAATAGCCTAGTAGTTGTAAAACTATAGTTTTTAGATTGTATCACGTGGAGATAGCAGTACGATTTTAGGCTCCTTCGGAGTGCTAATTTCATTGAGTCCCCTCGCCTCTCAATATCCGGGATGTTATATTTTCATGGATACCCTTGCGTCTCACTTCACACCATTTTTTAATTGTTTCGCTTTTTCTTATTTTAAAGTACTTTCTTTATTCGAGGTGCGTTTTCGATTAGCATAAAAATACCCCGAAATTTGTTCGATGACATTATTAATAATGGATTTTATTTGTAATGTTTTGTTTTGAGTTATGTATTTTGAAACAAAATAAAGTTCAAAGAAACGAGAGACACAAATTAAATTCCCTCTTATATAAATGAAGGTTGAAAAGATTTTTAAAACATCAAATAGCATCCTTTTGTAGAAAACAATATGCATTTGTGACAAACTTTACCTAATCTTTCAGCCAAACGAGTCTGTTTTTATAAAGAAGATGTTTAGTCGGTTCAAAACAAAATAGGCAAAAGGACGATGCTTTTGTTTTAAGACAACTTTGTCTCAGAATAAAATTGAAATATAGAATAAAATTGAAATATAGTTAAGCAGTTAGGTGTAATAACATCCGACTTGTATTTTCTGAAAATTGCGGAGCACGTCTAAGCATGAGAATTAGGACTGCCTTACATCAAAGCCAAAATCTCGGTTACTATTCACTGGCAAATATTTTCACTCTCATCCTTTTTTGAAGCGAAAAAGTCAAGCTTTCATTTAAGGCTGTTCAGGGTAGGACAACATATTCCAGGAATTTAAGGAAAATCTAAAATGATGACTTTTAAATTTGAAGAAGTAAAGAAAAAATGCCCCATGTGCAGGTCTAAATTACAGCATGCACAGTTGAGAGTTTATTGATATATTATATTTTTATATCTATTATTACATTTATCAATATAATTTTGTTGTTCTGAGATGCTTATATTTGATAAGAGATAGTTTCAAAAACAAAAAATTTAGCTACAAATTCGTTTAAATCTGATGTCACTAATTATGTAGTCTGATATGTTTTAGGGAAGCCTGGTCTTTACGCAGATAATAAATATTGCAATTCCTTCAGTAAAGGCACATTTTAAGCTTTGATAAACTAATATAAATGCTACCAAATACATTTAAAAAATTACAAAATTGGACTTCATATGTTAAATCCAATAGTAGTTTGGGGCGACTATGGCTTGCCGTCTTCCTACAACCACTACTCGATCTTTGATCAGATGTTTATCGCCTACCTCACTCCTCAGTTGTCCGGGAGTTATCGCGCTATAAGAATGGGTTTGTCTAAGGATCGATGCATTTTTATATGCATGTATCACGCTATATTCTAAAGTTAAAGTTATGGCATCGCAGTTTTGAGCTAATGCTGTAAAAAATAAAAATGTAATATGATTTGAGTTTTATGGCTCTAGTTAAGGATTAAAGAAAAGCAAAAAATGTATATCGCAACCCAAAATCTGTGAAATGAACAAGAAGATTGAAATTTCTATCATTTAAAGATAAATTTAATTGATTCATACCTTCTCGAACTACATGCATTCAAAGCGCAGGTGATGATTAGGCTGCAGAATGTAGAATCTTTAACTTTGATATCTGGGTTAGTAGGGAGGCATAATACTTTTTCTTACACGCGTAAAATTTCTATTGTCGGCGAATGTTTTCTCACAGTTAGGCTTGATACCCTCCACCAACTCATATTGACGAATGAATTCGAGCTTCGAAACTTCATCAATACAGTATTATGGCCAACCGCTTGTCTAAAATTTTATTTTCTAGTGCATATAATCATTTCCTGCAAAAACACTTTCCTTGTAGTGTTTGATAGGAACATAATCCATTTCGTTTTACGGCCATATTTCTGAGATGTCGAAAAATTTTAACTTAATTGCACAGCTTCTTTCAAGTAATCGGAAACCTATGTTCCTTTCAACACACGGCGTTACTCATCTTCATGCGAACACTCTCCCTATTCCAGAGTGTCAGTGAAACTTTACAAACCAGTGAAACCTAGAAGTTATTAAAGTCAAACTCTGGACTTTTATATTTCTTACAATCTGTTCACACCCTGCATATTTAGTTGGGTGACCTGAAGGATATTTTCCTACTTTCGAAATCTACAGAGCCTACAACAATACTAGAAACGACAGTCAATTCGAATACGCGACGAGTCTTCGTAGCTTCATCTTCATAAAAGCCTTCTACGGAAGGGCCTTCTTGAAGATGTTCTCTAGATCTTTAGCGTAACGGATAATAATATACATATATCGCATAATTACTACATTCGAGGAATACTCTTTCTTTGGCACTACGCGCTACGGGTTGCCAACCGCTTCCATCTGTAAGTGGAAATAAACCCCAATCTTGACTTTTTATTCTTGGAACTATTAATTGTGTTCTTATCCTGCTGGGCATTGAAGATCCAATTTTTCCCTCTTCGGTATTACCTCCGTAATAACAACTTGTACAGAGGTATAATAAGGGGCCTTTCATAAAATACGTGGTTGCTTGAGTAGGATTGGGGGGGGGGGGTTGACAAAAGGCAACGCTGGTAAGTTAGAAAAGCCTTGCGTTCTAAAAAGCCTAAAAATAAGGTCGCTGATTAAATACGAATTAGTAGAGCGAAATGCGTCTTTGCAAAAAGTTATGAATCTGAATGGACAAAAGAGACTTAAGATAAAACAGTTTTTTACAAGAAAGAACTATAAGTTATGAAAAAAGATACTGATATTAATGAGACAGAATTGATCATTTAATGAGTGATACTTGGAGCAAGCGAAAAAGTTCAGAAAAACAATAATTTGTCAAATGAATGGGATATTCTGATAAATTAAATTCCAGGACATCTGCCGGCAATCTAAAAAGTTTACGCGAGATAAAGTCACAGCAGTTATTGGCTTGGAGTTTCGACCTGGTGTGCGCCCACAGGTAAACAATCCCGTCCAAACGAGTAAGCAGACCCCGATTTTTCTAGAACACATAAGCTTAACTTTCCAAAAAGACAAAGATCGTTATGTCAGAGTTTGAAAAATGTTATCAAGACGATTGTGTGATCAAAAGTCTTTCGATACGATCAACATAGATATCCCGAGTAAAAATGCTTCGACTTGAGTTTGACTCGGTTATGTACATCAAGTACATCATTCTTATCAAAAAATTACAAAAATTAAGTTATTTTTTATGGAATCCCTACAAGCGGTTTGTGATTAGCGACTTAGCACAAGAAGAGATCTGATTTACAATACTTGATTCTTGTGTAACCAGTTGTGCAGAATTTTCAACGGTCTTTTTTTATCAACAACTGTCCAATGCCCAAGGCCGTCGTAACGAATTGCACACGTTGGTTTAACATATTGAGTGTTGATCAATTATTATCTTTTGATTAGTTGTTTCAGGACTTGAACGTCCACGCCTCTGCTCATTAAACTGAATTAGTCCTTTCGCGATAAGAAATCTGAACTGCTTTAGGGTCTTAGGTGGTACGTTCTTGGTTACTTCCCTTTCATAGAGGAGCCGCGTAATGGCAATGCTCATTTGTAGTAAATAGGAAAAATAGGAAGGTACTTTTGCATTGGGTCCCGTAGAGCGACACCAAGCAATTGCCTTTATCAACGCCGTCCATGTATTTGTTATATTGGACAACAAAATTGGGGCATTTAATTTTAATGTTCATTTTTCTCTCTTTGCACTATCGGTTAAGTTCGCCCTCTGGAGTAATCCGGTGGGTTAATGCTGTCCAGGGTATTGTATTTGTTATTAAGAAATTTCAGGACGATTGACTAGCCGACAAAAGAACGAAAGTCGTAACTTCCTCGACCCTCTTCGACCAATTCTTTGTCTGATTTTAAAGGACAATTGGTCGAACGTATTTTTGCCCTGGTACATAACAAATGCAAAAACTATACCATCCTTTCCGGCATGAACGAATAATTGAAAACCCTATTTAATGGATTTTTTAATGTACGGTGTGAAATAACAGACAAAAAATTGAAAGGAAAATTTAAAATCGATCTAATTTTGGAAAACCAATCTTTGCGGTTTCGACAAAGGTGTCGTTCTCCACGAATTGGATCGATTTACGAAGAATTTTGAATCTATTTCATCTCATGAATTCGACACCCATAACTTAATGATACCCATGAGCATATTAATTCTTAGAAAAACGGCAATTCCGGTAGTAGAGGTGTTACAGCATTTTCCTGTTTTTGCAGTAGAATGCAAATTTGTCTAATCTACAATATGTTGGATACAGCGCATGGAGAAAAAATTTGTGAGCTCTAAGGGTTCAGTTTCTTTGATTGAACTTCCAACGCAGTGAGTTGCAAAATCAGATTTTCTCTTTTTTTCGGAGCGACCTTTAACTTGTTTGCAGTTGTTCGGACCCGCAATAGGACGTTCAGAATTAAACGATAAGTTTATACCTTCCTCCATATTAACGTCTAATTGCCACTCCTCATTTGGCAGCTCCTCCTCTTCTGCAGGATCAAAAATAAAATCGCAATCGCTATCCGAATCATACGAAATGTTTCCTATATTCTCTAAAGCTTAATTAAAGTTATTCGTACCTACAGTTACATCTGACGTGAACTTACGAAACTATTATCGACATTTTTCTAGCTAACCGATCCACAAGTTTAGCGTCAACTTCAAAGTGAAAGTTGCATAGCTGCAACATTTGTCTTTAAAGAGTTAAGAGGTTAGTCTAATGATTTGCATTTTTGAAAAATTTATTTCACTGCATTTACGACGCGAAAAAGAATTAAAAATATAAGTCCGAACACTCCGGGACCTATCCTACTAAATTTCAATAGTTAAAAAAAATTGGTGAGAAGCAATAGTAAAGAAGTTCGTTTTCCAAGAAGACTGTGAAAATTGATCTCTTTCGTAAGCTTTTATTTATATTTTTTAAAATTAAATACAATGTTTTTGATTTAAAATAATGTTATTAGTAGTATTATTTTAACTTTTAGCGTGATATAGGAACTTTTTGTTTTAGAGCTAGATTTGCGGTGCGACAACTACCTTAAGTGTTCCAAAACGCATTCTCAAATGCTTTAAATTAGAAATTTAGGATTTAAATAAAAAAATTGTAAAGCAAAATATTTTATTTTTGCGCATTGTATCTGAATTGTTTAATAATAGAACAAGCTTATGAGTAAACTTGCCAGTCAAACAGTACTCCACTATTATTTGCTTTAATTTTAAATGTGTATTCATAAACGTGGGGTAAGTATAAAGACCAACACAAAGCCCTAAATCTGGCAAGATGAGGACGTTAAAAATTGTGTTACTGTGTATAAAGTTATGGTTCAGACAAAAATACTCTAAAATTCCTTTTGATTGATGCATGGATGCCGACGGGAACTTCCTCGATTTCTGTTTTGGTCATTACTTTAACCTCACCGTTGTCCATGTTAATTTTCGCTCTGCTTGATAGCGATACATTTCTAAATAGTCCACGAAGAATCTGATGTCTGGTTGGTAATTTTTCCAATAATGCCCATACGTTCCCATCAGGCGTTGATAAGACAATTCGTTCTTCGTTTGGCAAGGGTATCATATTATATTTATGATGTTGGTTTCTCAATCCTATGGGTTTGTCTTGAGGGAACACGTGCCTTCGAAGTTCAAATAACCTGTTTGGATTACTCCGGGGAATAAGTCGAATACGTTCAAGTTCATCAAATTTATATCGAAGTACTTTAGGAAAAGTTCGTCTGAGAGGGGAAAGGCTAAGCGAAGCAGAAACATGAGGTCTGGTAGAAGGAGACCTGGACCTGGGCTGAAGAGGGGACTCGTTTGGTGCTGAAGATCCGGCAAAGGAATGCGCTCCAGTAAAAGAAGGAGAAGGTCCGGAACGATAAACATCAGAATTAGGGTCGTCGTGAGAAAAACTCCTGGACTGTGAACCTAATCCCGCAACAAGAATTAGAGGCTTACCTTTTTTAAATTATATAGCTTTATTTTTATATATCATAGGTTGTAAATGCACATTTAATCAAGAGACCAGATTCCAAAAACAAATACTAATTCTTTTCGTTGAAAGCTTAGGCCTCTGGAATCTGTTAAAACAAATTTTGATTTTTAATGTATTTTTTTCTTATATAAAAGATGTTTTTCATAACAGGCTACAGAGCAAAAACGAAACATTTTGAAACATCCAATATTATTTTCAGTAAATGAAATACTACTTTTTGCTGATAATTATATGTTTACATTAATCGTTTTAAAAATGCATTATTGTTTTTAGAAATTTTTTCTTTGAAACGGATTAGTTTAATGTGAAAGCTGACTATTGCGGGTGTCCTCAAATCTTCACGTTGCGAAACGTTTGTTAACTTGCATTACTTACGACTTCACTAAGTAAATTGTTGGTACAAAGTGGAAAATTTTAGGAAAAACCGCAACTGTCTTGCATTACTATATTATACATTACAACAAAATGCACTTACTTTTCTGTGGATTTGGAAACATTTGGAGGGGATATGCATGCGCGTTCAAAATAAAAATTCGAATGCATTTTTGGACCACCCTTTTCTGTAATGATCCGTTTTAATGAAAACATTAGGCTCTAATTAATCTAAAATTCATATACACTACTGTAGGTTGACCACAGGTGAAACCAAGTGAAATCGCTAATACAGTGAAACTCTTCTATACTGGCGATTTTGGGGCTGACGGTGGGTGGGAACTAAATTACTATATCCCACTCCGCTTTCGGTTGTTCACGCCTGAGTGCTCGCCTGAGTGACAACCCCAGATCCCGAGCACCCCTTTCAGCTTCAGTTACACCTACCTGCGACGTGTGACAACTATCGGACGGACTATAGAAGGGAGGGCTATTGAAGAGTTTCACTGTAATGAATTAATACTGAATTATAAGTAGGATATGAACTCTATTGACCAAACGTATACCTGTACATTTAGAATGGTTCCATATGTACATGTGCATCTTTGTAATGGAACCATATGTACACTACATGTGCACTATATGTGCACGTGCTGGGTTAGGAGTTTCCTGTATGTGCACATTGAAATTTAAACTCGCAGAAATGGATCAGCGAGAATACAGATGTTCAGAATTCAGCATGTGTAAAATGGATCCGTGCAAAATTACAACGTATAAATTCAGATTTATAGATTAACAGATATACTATATATTATTATATTCACCAATGGAATTAAGGATAAAAGCAAACGATATGGCCAGAGTACAGACAATCTTCATCTTTTCGCATCAGAGGAACGACTGAATTATTTCCTTATCAAAGAATTTGGTTAAAGATCAAGGAATATGCTATTCAAGTTGATATTCTAGAACTTTATCAGTCTATAGAATCTGAACTATAATCGTTATCTCTTTTATTACAAGCATTCGCCTTGTCTACAGAAGATATTTACATTTGATAAGAGTCAATTTCAACTCAAAAGACGTGGCTACAAAATTATTTATAACTGATATCATCACTTATGTAGTCTTTCACGTTTTAAAAAAAGGTGGTTTCTACATAAAAAGTTTATAGCTGGGTGAGCATGCAAACAATGCCATAAAGGAGAATAAAATGTTAAATCAGCAATGTCGATGATGCAGATTCTTTTATCTTTTTTTCTCGAATCATTTCAGGTCCTTCCAAATATACATCCCAATATAAGTTGTAATCTTTATCTCCTAAAACGATCATTGAAATCTAAAGGTACCAATTCTGTTAATTGTCCTAGGTTTAGGGGAAGTTGCTGATGTACTCGTATATTATTTACGCCACATTATTATTTCTCTGCTTATATCAATAATGTATTGTTGGATTTGTTGTTATTTCCACAGAATCCGCTCTAGTCAACCACAAATATTGGATGCTTCACTATCTGCTTTATGTTGATTTAACGGGTTGGGGTGCTCTCCGTAAATGGCTGCGTGTCTCCACAGCATTTTTGCTTCCTCTATAGTTTAAGCTCTGATATTCAAGGGCTCTTCTGAGGACAAATTCAACAGCCCTAATGAGAACGTAAGGACAGGGATAATCGCTGAAATCCTCAGCGATTACCTTGATATTATTTTTAAACTCATTCTGTTGCACCGCAGTCCCTAATTCTTCTCGGGTTATGCACTTTTTCTCATTTATCTAGCGCGAACTACCTCATGAAATAATTGGAAAACTGCTTCGTGACATCTGGAATTTGAAGAATTCAAACACCTGCCATATCTCCGGATGTCACGTCTAATTGTGCCGCCGTCCATTGTATATTTGTGTTTTAATATGACAAAAAGTCTCCGTTATCATAAAGATTTAATAAATTATTAACAGCTATTTGTAGGATATGGCACTAATTGCCCTGAAAATTTGCCCTGTTCTCTAGGAATGCTTTTATTTCGTCTTAAATGTAAATGTTTTTTGAAAAAATGCTATTGCATTCGAACGTTGGATTATTCTAGATCAAGTTTTTCCTATGGACACTATTGTTAATCAATGCAATGTCGCCCTGTCATAAGAGGCAGTCTGATAAGTCCTTGAAAAATGAAACAAGGAGACGTTTTTTTGGCCACAATCGGTTTCATTTTTCAACATACTCTCCTTTTAGGTCGATACAGCGAGTCCAACGATTTTTTAACTTTTTGATATTGTCCGAAAAGTACTCGATCGGAAGATCTCCAAAATACGCCTCAGTTTCAGCTATGAGCTCCTCATTTGAGTAAAAACGCTTACCGGTGAGCCATCTCTTCAGGTTAGGGAAGAAGTAATAGTCGCTGGGGGCCAGGTCTGGTGAATACGGTGGATGAGGAACCAATTCGAAGCGATTTCGATTTTCAATTGGTCCAATAATGATGAACAGTAGGCTCCGGTTATGGTTTTACCTTTTTCAAGATAGTCCACGAATATTATGCCATGTGCATCCCAAAATACGGAGGCCATAACCTTTCTGACCCATTGTTGCGTTTTTAGACGCTTCGGAGCACTTCGGCCCGGTGGAACCCACTGTTTTGCGTTTTGCGTTGACTCAGGAGTGTAGTAGTGGATCCAGGTTTCATCCATGGACATGAATCGGTGCAAAAACTCGGTCGGCTTACGCGAAAATAATGCCAAATTCTGCTGGGATGTTGTCACACGTTTTCGTTTTTGGTCCACTATGAGCGAACGCGGCACCCATTGCGCGCAGAGCTTTTTCATACCCAAAACTGAATGAACGATATTGCCCACACGTTCCAATGATATGCCTACATCATTAGCTACCTCTCTCAATTTCACTTTGGGATCATTCAACATCATATCATGGATTTTTTCGAAATTTTCTGGTGTAGTGACCTCTTTTGGGCGCCCAGATCGTTCAGCATCAACTGTGCTCGTACGGCCACAACGAAACCCGGTAAACCACTTATGAATCGTTCCAATCGACGGTGCAGAGTCCGGGTAATACTTATCCAGCTTGGCTCTTGTATCGGATATCGTTTTCTTGCGAAGATAGTAGTGTTTGATCAAAACTCGAAACTCAGATTTTTCCATATTAGAAAAAACTCGGAGGTTAGTCGCTTCTCAGTGCTGTAACTTGTAAATGCGTAAACATAAATGGCTGAAGTTTGGACAGGCGTCATTTAAAGGATCAAGCTCGACGAAAATGGTTCACATTAGTGAATACTAATGCCATCTTTTAGAATTTTCAGGTACTTATCATACTGCCTAGTAAGTGATGAATTGCTTTAAAGCAACAACAAAAAATAGTATAGTAGATAAGAAAAATCATAACTGGATATCTCAGCCCTATGCTACGATAAATTTTTTTTTCTAAATAACGCAACAGAATCAACACATGTTTCAAACAGCATATAAACCAAACTCTTGCTTTCAGTCCAGTCTCGGGGTGGCCTTAAAATGTCGTTGGACTGATTTCGGAGGGATCAAAACGTAAATAGTAAAGGCCGCCTGACTCCTTTTCAATTGGAATATATATTTACATTTATAATGTCACAACGGCTCTCCTCCTGCCCTCCTGAGAAACTGCGGAAGCCAGTAGTTCTAAGAAGGCTAAGAACGGGGTGACTAAATCCGAGTGTTTGCTGTAAATGGTATCCGCTAGCACGCGATAAGCAACGATAAGTATTAAAAAATACGACAAAGCAGTGTCAAAGCAATAACGCAAAGCAGCAGCCAAGCAGAAAATTTAACATCCCCGAGTGAAATGCTTCGACTTGAGTTCTACTTGGTTATGTCTTGAGTTCGTCTCCAAGACATCGATGTATGGCTGCGTCTCAAAACTGAGTCGAGACATAGGCCTTCGTCTTACTTTTATGGCTAGGACAGGTAAAACTGCGTTTACTTGTCTTAAGTCGAGCCTTGTCTTGGCTAAGACGATGTTTACTTGACTTAAGACGAACTTTGTCCTGGCTGGGATCATCGAATCTTTTTTGGTTCATAAATAAGATTAAAATTAAGGTATGAAAAATTTGTAATTATTAAAGTAGTTATTTTTAATTTAAAAATTCAGAATCGGTGGGTTTCCACGAGTATAACCCATTAAAAATTTTCTTCAAAAAAATTAAATTTTTAACTTTCTAGAAGGATCTCCTAAGTCTTTAGAAATACGTAGAAACAAACAAAATTTTCGGTATCATCTTCAAACAAGTATAATACAAATAAAAATCCATAAACAAGTAGGGCAAGTATACGCTCGAAGATATAAACTTCACGTATTGAAGTCATAAAAGTACGACTCAACAGATAAATTTATGTCTTCAAGACATAAAAACTTGTCTTCAAGGCACAAATTGAAGCCTGACTTCGTCTCAAAACTGAGACATGCTGAAGTCGACCTTTTCGACTTCAGCATGTCTTGATGGGGAGCAATTCAAGTCAAACTCAAGTCAAAGCATTTTTATTCGGGTCAAGACTTATTCATCCACGCACCAAGGAATCTTCTCAAGGATCCACACGTAGAAATAAATTTCTAAATCTTTTTAATGTGCATAGTTTTTGTCTCTTGAAGTTTTTTCGTGTATTGTACAGTTTGACCGAAAATTAAGTTTTAGAAAATTCAAAAAGTTGTTATAAAAATGTTGTAGGTTGTTCAAAAATAAACCTCTTTTAATTCTGGCTTTTTTCATACATGTCAATTCTTTGAAAATTATTCGAGTAATCAAGTAAAAAAGTAACGCCCTAAAAGTGAATATTATTAAATTATCCTTTTAGTTGAAAATTGATCTGTTTTTAAAAAATGTATCTTCTTTGTTTCGGAATTCAACATTTTGCTATAAAATTGAACTGTTTTTTAAATATTAATTTTATTAACTGAAAAATAAAAAATTTTCCTTTTTTGGTTTAAAAAAAGTCTTGTTTGCTTGAAAATTCAACTATTTGGTTTGTAATTTATCTTTCATGATCAAAAAATTATCATTTCGGTTAAGAATTTGACTATTTTATTAAAAATTCGTCTTTCGGTAGGAAATTAATTAGTAGTTATGGTCGAAAACTCAACTATCTGCGTTGAAAATAAACTTTTTATATTCTCATGACACTTATGATTGAGCAAGTATTAGAATTGTCCGAAAGGTGACAACACCGCCTATCAACGATTCTCTACGTTTCGAATCCCCCTCAATCCGAAAATCAAGTTTTTATAACGGCGTCTGCCTGTCTGTCCGTCCTGCCGCCCCACAGTGGGGTGAAATCGGAAAACGAGGTTCAAAATGACATTTAGAACGCAATTAAGCACCGATTTTAGAATTTTTTTTTTTGAAAAATTCAGAACTAAATTTTTCAGAAAATGGTGAGAGTAGATTTTTTATTTTTTTGTTTATTTAATTTTTATTTTAATGCAAACATCGAAAAAAATGTCGATTTTTCTAATTTCATTTTTTGTCTTCTAGACAAAATTTTTCTTATACTTCTCGTCCCTTGAAGTTAGTGCACAGGGTTATAAGAAATACAAAAAAATTCTTAACTTGCATAGTTAATTGTTATAAACAAATTGTATTAACAAATACTCGACATTAAGGGTTATTCGGCTTCAACGTATATTTCTGCTCTTCACATTTTGGCCGTTTTTAGGCGAAAAGAAACCGTTTTTTCTTTCTACCTTGTTGCAATTATGTTGTCAGTGATGTTAATTTGCCACCTATCAATATTTTTTTATTTATAAACAAATTATATAAACAAATGCACATTTTGGCTGTTTTTAGGCGAAAAGGAACCGTTTTTTCTTCCTATTGTATTGCAATTATGTTGGCAGT
>NC_046658.1:153124352-153125418 GCF_010883055.1 Belonocnema kinseyi
TAGTTCTGAATTTTTCAAAAAAAAAATTCTAAAATCGGTGCATAATTGCGTTCTAAATGTCATTTTGAACCTCGTTTTCCGATTTCACCCCACTGTGCGCCCGTTCGCCTGGCCGTCCTGCTGTCCGTCCGTAAACGCGATAACTTTCAAAGAAATGAACCTATACAATCGATCTTTAGCACACTTTTATTAGGTCCCAAAAGAAAGGACGAGTTCGTTAACCAGACATTCCGGCTAAATATTAAAAAATTAGCTCATTTTGAAACATTTTTAGACCACTATTTCTGAATTGGAAAATTCTATGTAGGGGTATTTATAGCATTTAAAAAGAGAATACTTAATCCTAATCACTTATTTCGATAAAAAGAAAATTATCAGAGTTATAGCATTTTTAAAATTTTAAAAAATAATCGACAATCAAAATTTTAAGCCAAGCAACGCACGATAAGAAACAAGTCAAAAGAAGACAAACATTTCTTTTTGAAAGTGCTACACGATTATCATATCGAATTTCTGGATTTTTTTGGAAAATTGAAAATTCAGATTTTTATTGCGTAAAAAATAATAAAAAATAGAAAATTGTATTTTGTGGTCAAACTATGCAGAACAACTGAAGTTGAAAGCATGGACAACAGTAATTTAATGATTGTGAATCCTCTTTCGTTAAAGCTCCTTCGCCTTAAACGAGCACATTTCCATCACGTATCTCGTACTTTGCACTCGAGTTTAGTCCTGAAACTTATATTATTCCCATAAATGTATATTATCATAGATTATAACTTACATTGGTATTAAAAGAGACGTAGTTTCATTATACCGTTTAATAAAAAATGCGCATTCTTTTAAAAAAATTGGCTCATAAAACATTTTATTGCACTTTTAGTCGTTTTACCATAAACTTAACCTTTAGCTTAGGACACTAAAAGAGTGTTTTAGCGGCCAATCTAATAGAATGATTTTTTTATAAGTTATCTTAATCACAGACATGCAGGCATACATACCTACAGGCAGACCGACAGACACATTCAGAAAAACCTATTTTTCGGATTCAGGGGGTCTCAAAACG
>NC_046658.1:153125428-153134988 GCF_010883055.1 Belonocnema kinseyi
CTAATACCTTCTATGATAAGAATGTAAAAAAACATTAATAGGCTCACAGACATACAAACAGAGAATTTGGTAAAAAACTGTTTCTTGGATTCAGGGGGTCTCAAAACGTGGAGTTTTTGACAAAAACTGTGGGGGGCGGGGGTAAAATTTTACGCAAATTTAATACCTTCTCATAAGAATGTAAAAATATAAAATAAGACTTTTAGAGTATGTTGCTCTATTCATAAAAAAATAATATGAAAAGCAAAATCCTATTCTTAGCATAACAACGCAAAATAGAGAAAAGTGTCTGAAGAAAGGATTGTAGTTTTATTATTGTTAAGTAATTCGGAAAATATAAATTTACAAATTTCTATCAAAAATCGAGCGCGCAGCTCGATTTTTACGATGAGAAATTGTACTCCAAAGCCTACAGAGCTTTGAGAAATTTCATCTTCAACTTTACTTAATCAAGTACAAAATTTAGAATATGAACGCGCATACAAATACTGCAATCTTAGAGAAGCATTTTTGATAAACTTTCATTCAAGCATTTCAAATGGAAAGAATTTATGTTAAAAATACATTTTTTGTGCTTAAAAATTCATCTTTATTGTTATAACGTGTGTTTTGCTTAAAAATGCACACATTTTGTGGAAATTGCAGTACTCTTCTACCTGAAATCTTAGGACCAAATTTTTTAAAATATTTTACGATTTTTTAACTTATCTGTGCACTTGCAGAGTTGAGATTTTTTATCTGTATACATAAAAATTCACACAAAATTAGGCTACAAATTCTTTTAAAGCTGATGTCACTATTTATGTAGTATTTTACGTTCTAGGGAAAGCTGGTATCCACATAGCCAATAGATATTATAGTGCCTCATGTAAAGGCACATTTTGGGCTTTGACAAAATAATATAAATGCTACAAAATATGTTTAACGAAATGGAAATATGGATTTCATCATTTCATATTTTTAGGCTAAAAGCAGTTTAAGTCTCAGTTGGTTAATAGAATACAAGAAGGGGAGGAAGAGATAATTTGTAAAAAATGTTTTAGGGATGATTGCTGAGATGCTAAAGGGGAACACTGACAGACGGCCTGCTGCTAGATCAATGACCTGTGAAATAAAAAACAAGATTAAAATTGCTACCATTTATAGATTAATTTAATTGATTTATGCTTTTTCTAGTTATAGGCATTCCAAGCAGAGTCGATGATTGGTGTAACGAATGCCGAATATATTATTATAAATAACTGCTATTTCTATTTTTCCCTTTTCACAGATGGTAACTCGGAAGGTTTTTTTTAATACTTGTTATTCACTAAAGAAATGGAGTGGTCTGTATGGTACGAGATTAGCTGGTAGTTAATAAAGTTTTTATCGTGCAGGGTAGTTGCGCACGATGCAATGAAAACGTTTGCAAGATATTGTAATTGGCAGATAAGAAACCAGGGGCTTAAAAAATAAATTGTCGTTCCTGGAAAATCTGATTTTACGTCAACCGCAAAGGTCGAGACGACAAGAAAACGACAGGACACCCAGAGGATCCCCGAATTATTCACACCTGGTATTTCGACCAGGTCGGGTGTATAAAGTTAACTAGTTGTTCTTCATTATAAAAGTAATAGATTTTATATACAGTTTGTGGTATTTCCGTGTGTCCTTTTATAGATTGGATTTAATTGACAGTTCCTGTGTCGTTGATTCAGCGGGGACGCTCACGTGATTTTATCAAGGAAAACTCAACCTGAGGGAAGACTTTCTAAAGGCAAAAGATATCCGAGGACGAGATTTGGAGGCTTTTGGCAGTATAAATTTCATCAAATGATTTTATGAGAGAGGAAATGCATGGAGAAATAGAATTTATGGTAGGCAAGATGGCACATTAGTAAAAATGCGTATAAGTAAGACGAACGATCAAAAGGGTATGCTGATTTTAAAAATGAAGATAAAAAAGATTGGTATATAGGGAAAAGTGATTATAAGCAGAGAGATGGGAGATAGATTAGAGAAAGTAAAATAGAGACAGAGAGAAGAGAGAAAACAGGTATGGAAAAAACAAACATAAGCAACGCAATTAAAAAAAAAAAACTAAGCGAAATAATAGGTGGGAAAGGTCAGGAGATTATAATACAGGAGTTGCAGCGATAAGAAAAGACACAGATGAGAATGAAGGAGACTGATATGACAGGAATGCCAATAGGGATGATAGGGATACGATAGCAGAGAAAAATAGTTACAGGGATGATACTGATAGGTATAATAATTATAGGGACAAAATACAAGAAATCTTAGATCGAGGAAATTTAAACTATGTGCTGACAGTAATTCAGGTGCAATTACGTATGAATGGGTTGGTAGCATTATCGAGGACCTAACACACGACGTCGAAGGACATATAGGTGAAAGTAAATTCCGCGCATTCAAAATGTGTAAATACAAATGTCCTTTGATATCAATAAAAGCAGCGGACGAAAACAGCAAAGCAATTATTGACACAAAAGCCTTTTAACTTTTATTGATGAGTCAAAAAAAGGAAGTTTGAATCCATACGCAAATAATTCGCAAAATGTTAAGACAGGTACGTGTGAAATAAATAGGAAGGATAGAAATGGTGGTTCAACGATAAAATTCAAACAAGAGACTAGAATGGAGCCTCAGAACAGTGATAAAAATTTATGACGCGATTCTCTGATTATAAATGAAAAATACGCGTGAAAAAAAAAAAAAAAAAATGGCGGCAAATTACTAAAAACGATATTTCGAGAAAAAGATTATGCGAAATTAAATAAAAAATATGAAAACGAAAGAACTAAAGGAAAACCTATCAAAACAAGTAAATATGAATCTAATAGAATTATAGGTTCAGTAACTAATAAAATGAACATAGAAAATTATTATAAAAAAGAAAACCTAATCCAAGAGAGTCTAGTTCGAACAAAGAAATATCTAGCTTCATTTTTTGGAGTGGGAAATATAAAAAGGAAAAACCTGATTGATTCTGAAACATTCTCGGATAAGAAAAATCACTCAAATTCAATTATTGGGCCGGGGGATGTTGGAATGAAAAATCAAAATGATAACGATATTAAAAAAAAAAAACGAAATAGAATCAACAATTAATTAAATAAACACCAAATCATAAATTGAGAAACAGAAACTTTTATAATTATTTATAAAGTATAAACAGATTTTTTTCAGAAAAACCGGGATGTATTAAAGGATACAGACATACGATTTGATTAAAAGATATTAAAAAAATTATTTGGAGAAATTATTCTGTCCTTTTGCAAAAAAGGCCGACGGTAACCACGGTCAACCGCCTTTGGCTTCTCCACGTCGGGCCAACATTTGGTCCAATTTATAAGCCATCTATTAAGATGACGCCGGCCCAACCTTAGACAAAAATTAATTCAAAAGAAGTTATTTTTAAAATTATTATTATTTAATCTTAATTTTTTTATCATTTTAAAATACATAATTCGCACGCACGGTTACTTACACTAATATTCGCACGCTTTAAAGCTTTAAAAAATCTTACTCGCACAGGATTCGAACCCTACATAAACTACTTAAACTAGGTTATATTACCGCGCACTCTAACCACATGGATATCGAAGTACTTGAAATTTTCTCACAAAAACAGTGCTGAATAGTTATTTGTTGCAAGAATGTTTTCTAACATTATAATATTCACAATAATAATTTCACGAAGAAATTTCTGCATCATTATATTGTTTTTATCCAAAGTTCTTGCAATATAATTTTAAAAAACGTGAACTTATGGAAAATCGTAGAACACATTCCTTAAACAAATAATTTTTATATAATAGATTTGCTTGTTTATTCCATAATATTGGAGCATCTTCAACCAACGTTACTCCATAGAACTTAGGGGATTTTAGAATAGAAAAAATGGCCATTTTTTCATCATATTCATTTATTTATAAGAAATTAAAAACCTGATTTAAAATATAAAAAAAGATGATTATGATTCTAATTTTAAAGTGTATATTTTATTCACTTAAAAATATTATGGGATAGGAAATTTATATTAATAAATTTCGAATGCCTAGTTCTTGTATGATTTTTAAAATGGAAATTGTGGTATTTTCATAATAGATTAATTTGGAAAGAGGCTTGACCATTTCGGAAGCTATACTTTGAAAATATTCAGTGTTCGATGCTTTTTTGGAATTTTAAATTTTGCAGGATTTAAAATTGACTTTATTATATATTAAAATAGATACATTTTGAATATGTAGCAGTATTCAATTATTAATTTGGAACGATTTATTTCGAAATTTTTAATTATGATATTATGTCACAAATTAACAAAGTTGTTTCATTTTGGTTGATTTGAAACTAGAGTTGATAATTTAAAAGATACCTGAATAATAAACATTTACCCTTAAACGTTCCTAATTTTGGTTAAGAATTTGTAATAATTTCTTTTGAATATTTATACATTTTTACGAGTAACGCATCAATTCGACCTCCCAATAATACGAGCAGATCAACTGTGGCCGAAAGCATATCTAGCGAAATGAAGTAGGTTATGTGCACCCAGTGTTACGGGCACATGTGACGTTGACGCACGGGCCAAATCTTGACCACAGTCCCGTCGACTGCACTTTTACCGTCTTTCTATAACAATTGACCAGAGTTTATCCGACGGTCTGCTCATACTCGGGCCGACGGTCGGCTTTTCGCTCGCCGCCGACGTCCATCGCCAACGTCGGTACGACCATGGCAGTTTGAAAACATCTTAGTCGGACCAACTCTGGTTACTGTAGATTGGTCACCATAGTAGGGCCGACTTTGGGTCGATAGTCAAGCTCTGGCATACGACCGAAATTCGCACCTGGAAAGCGTATGAATTCTGTCGAATTCCTTTTGGAATTAAAATAGCGAGCAATGGATTGGTACGGGAAATTCATTCTGTTTTTGGAGATAAGTTCTCTGAATTTTTAACGATATATGAAGATGATTTCCTAATCACGTATACAACTTTCGAAGATCATTTAGAGCATTTAAAGAAATTTTTTATTAAAATAGCTAAGGTGGGCTTAAGTTTGAAACTAAAGAAGTCTGCATCCTGCAATCCGGAAGTAAAACTTCTTGGCTTCAAGTTGAACCCGCAATGCATACAATTAGATGAAGAAACACTAGCAGAAATACTGAATAATAAAAACATGAATATAAATTATTTTTCTTGCTTACACATGAAGATCAATACTTAACTATTCCTTAGAAACAGATAACAGAAAATATGAAAGCAAATTCTTGAGTTGAAAATGGTTTGTTTTAATCTATGCAAACATCCCATCCAAGGGCACTTGGTTCTTGGTTGGAAAATTCAGCTCAATTTTTATTAATGAACAAGTGTTTAAACTAAAATAATAAATTGTATAAAATGTGTTATAAATCCAAGAAATTTATAAGGGAAACAGAATTTCACGGTCATAATAGTTTTTTGTAAATTTTAATAGTTTAAACCGCCTGTATTAAATTCCGTGGTCTGAATTGGCCAATAATTTTGTTCAAAAAAGTTATAATGTGTATAAAAAAAAATTTCAATTTTTTAATCAAACATGTCGAATTTTGAACACGAAAAAGTGGAGCCCGATCATCGCAAGTGCTATGAATTTTGGACTCTTTATATTCTGTTTAAAATGCTGTTGGGTTTTTTTTGAAATTTAAGATAACGGACCCAAAATGCTGCATTAAATGCGAAAAAAAATTTAATTCTTGTGACCTTTAGGTGGGCGGAGTGACTGAATCATGACGCTCTGTGGTGTTAGAAGTACCTGGATCTATCGCACTTTTCGCATCAACGTCTAAGAAACTATGCTGAACTACTCCAAAAAGGGGCTAAGTAAGCGGAACGCCTACTCTACCATGGCTATAACAAGCCGGAAACAGAGAAAGAGAGGAGACACTAAGACCATCCGCGGACAGGCATCTGATAGATGAAGAGCGATGCTTTATGACCCGGAGAAACATCAAAACCAAGGTTTCTCTAAAGCCTGAAGATCTATCAATTATTGTGTGTATAATGCAGGGAGAGCTTTGGCCGATGCAAACCGTAAAACAAAACCAACGGTTGATCATAAGACCAAAAGACGAATGCATCAACTCGCATAAAGATAGGGACTGGGCAAGACAGTACGCGTCCCGCGATCAGCAGCCAAAGCTGCTGACCATCTGGCAGCATATTGTTGAGAGAATACGGATACTATCTGACGCTAAGAGAAGTCTAGAGCGGAGGGAGAGGTGGGTCACAGAAAATCAACAGTTTATCCCTGATCCATCTCGACTCTTCCAAGATCCTCCAGTTACTGTTGACCTGCCGCTCAAACCAGAGGAGGTCCAAGTATTTTGGAGAGAAGTTTACGAAGTGCAGCATAGACTGGATGAAGACTTAGGAAATATAAATTGCTTTAAGGAGCTATGCGATGCCCTCATAACATCTGATGAAGAATGCCCAACCATCACCACAGATAAGGTGAAAAAAGTATTGAGAGGGATGAAGAACTATTCTGCTCCGTGACCAGATTGTATTTAGACCTTCTTGTGGAAGAAGTTTCCTTTAACCCATCAGCATTTGGTCAGTATTTCTACCTCATATTTAAGGTCGGAAAAGCCAATTCTGGAGTGTTTGGTGGGAGGGCTCAAAATACTCCTGCTGAAAATAGGCAACTTAGCTGACCCGAAGAATTACAGGCTAATCACTTGTCTGAACACATTGTATAAGATATTCACAGCTATCATAAATGATAGGATTGTGCGGGCAGTTGAACCTGTGTGGCAAGAAGTGTATGAACAACGAGGCTCAAAGAAAGGCGTAGCGGGATGTCCGGAGAACCTGCTCATCGATAGATGTGTTTGCAAAGATGCAGCATTCTACCAGCGTGACCTATCGATGGCCTGGATTGATTATCGGAAAGCTTTCGATTCGACCTCCCATAGACTTATCATCTGACTTTTGGAAAGCTTGAAGGTTCATCCGCAAATTGTGCGGTGCATAGAGAGATTGATTCTCCTTTGGAAAACCAGAATTACTATCTCATCTGGAAAAAATCGTGTAACAACTAACAAGGTCACCTTTAAGAGAGGTGTCTTTCAGGGCGACACTATAAGCCCACTCCTCTTTTGCCTTACATTATTGTAACTATCTCTAGCACTTCGCCATTCCGACGGGTACTTTTGGGGCCACAGAGCCGCATTCAAGATGTGAAATCTCTAAAGGATACACTCCAAAGTAGATACAAACGTCTCATCTGGAAGATTTGGTCTTCCGAATTATCGGCGAGGAACAAAGTATCTGCAATGAACAAGCTGACAAAAACATCCTAGCCAACAAGAATGAAAAAAAGAGAGGTATAGAGATCTTATAAGGGAGTTGCAACGATTGTATCCGAAATATTCTGTTAAACTAATCGTCCTTCTCATCGGCGGTCTTGGAGGTGCCAATCTTTCACTCGTTAATAGCCTGAAAAGCATCCCTGCATGTGAATAATATGCTTAAACAATTCCAAAATAAATGCAGAAGGCGGTCGCTCTGAGGTCGCTCCGTGTTCTCAGGGTACACGAGACGATCATGGTTGTACTTTAAGATATGATCGAGAATACCTTTCTTTACAATTGTTATTGCGTTTTTTAGTTGTCGAAATTTGTTGCCGTTGTCCGTTTCTCACCACGTGGAAGTGAACGTTCTTCAAAGTCTTTTCATATTTATATTTTTTAATATTTATTATAATTTGTATTAGAAACGGATCATTTTTAATGAACTAGACGTGTTTATAGACGCGTTCAAAGTGATTTTCGTTCATATCTGGGAGTACATTGAAAAAGATTATTCTCACTGATATTAAGAGACGGAATTTATAATTGAATGAGTGGTACACAGAATAAGGGGAAAGGTTCCGAAAAATAATTACTTTTTAAGTGCTTGAGATATTTCCATATATTAAATTCCTGGACAACTTCTGGCAATCCAAAAAGTTTACAATAAATAATGACTTGGAGTTTCGACCTGGTGTGCACCCACAGGCTAACAATCTAGCCCAAGCGAGAATCCAGATCATGTTTGCTTGAGAACACGTGGGCTTAATTTTTCAAAAAGACATAGATTGTTGTTTAAAAGTTGGAAAAATGTTTTCAGACGACTGTGCGATGTTAAGTCATCATTTCCTTGCAATATATGAAAAAGCATAGGTAGTTTTGTGCCAAAACAACTAATATCCGATGATTCGTATCATGCTAATAACCCTTTAACTCTGGCTCGTGGTTAACCTGATTAAATGCTTTCTTTATTGTTTCTGTCGAGACCTGAAACTTTACTCTGACATCCATAACAGTTACTCGGTTTTCCTCTTTGAATTAAATTTTTCCTCTTCATACTCTATTTCATACGATCAAAAAATATAGGAGGTCATGCTGAACTTTCTATGCCATTCGAGTATTGCAAAGTGACAGTGAGACTTCGATTTGAAGAAACTCGATTAGAGAAGGGAAAGAAGAAGAAATAGAAATTATAGGATCTAGTAATAATAAATTATTGTGTAGATTACTACACAAGCTGGTGTATGAGGATTATCATGTCAAGTAATAAAGAAACTATTTTTTTCAGAGCAAGTTTTTTGGCCAAACGCAAGGCCCTAAATCTGGCAGACGAGTACCTTAAAATTTTTTTTATTAACGGTATGAAGATTTATGTTTCAGACAAGAAATACTCTAAAAACTTTTTTTATTGAGACATGGATGCCGACGGGACATTCTTCGATTTCTGTCCTGGTCATTTCTTCAACCTCACCGCTGTCCGTGTTTATTTTTGCTCGTTTTGAACCAGGTGAATTATTCTTAAACAGCCCACGAAGAATCTGATTTCTGGTTGGTAATTTTTCCAAGCCTGCTAGACGGAGACCTGGACCTGGAGCGAATAGGAGGCTCGTTCAGTAGTGGAGATCCGGCAAAAGAATAACTTCTGGTAAAAGAAGAAGTAGGTTCAGAACGAGGAACATCAGGATTAGCCTCGCCGTGAGGCAAACTCCTGGACTGTGAACCTAATGCTGCAACAAGAGACAAGTGTTTATATTTTTTAAGTTGATGATCGTATTTTAATACCTCATAAGTTGTCAATGTAGATGTAATCAAGGTACCAGATTCTACTAACGTCTACTGATTCTTCTCGCTGAACAACTTTGTCCTCTGGAATCTTTGCAAACAATTTTGAATTAAAAATTTTTTTTTTCTTATAGGAAATTAAATTGTGCTTATTTTTCTTTCAACATAAAATTAATAGCTGTCGCTGTGTACACAACACGTTGAAACCTTGATTCTTGAAAAACAAATTTCTCTGTCAACGAATAAATTATTATGTACCTTTGGAATGGTTCCATGCGTACACGTGTACATTTGGTATGTTACCATAAGTTCACGCATACATTTGTCATTGTACCATATGTACTATTTCTAAACTCGTAAAAATGAGACGACGAGAACACGGATGACCGGAATTCCGCATGTAAAATGGTTCCGTGAAGAATTACAGCGTGATAATTCCCATT
>NC_046658.1:153135088-153138935 GCF_010883055.1 Belonocnema kinseyi
TATATTCACCAGTGGAATTCAGGATAACGGCCAACGACGTTACCAGAGTAGAGACAATCTTCATCTTTTCCTATCAGAGGAGCGTCTGAATGATTTTATTCTCAAACAATTTGATTGAAGATAAAGGAATATGATATTCCGATGAATATTCTATATCTCCATCAGTATATAGAACCGGTACTATATTTGTTATCTCTTATATTACAAGCGTTTGACTTGTCTGCGTAAGACGTTTACTTTTGATAAGCGTCGGTTTCAATTGAAAAAAATGTGGCTTTACGTTTATTTTGACTGATGTGATCATTCATATAGTCTTTTACGTTTTAAAAAAAGGTGGTTTCTACATAAAAAGTTTCTGGCTAGGTGAGCATTCAAAAAATACCATCAAAGGGAATAAAATGTTCAGTCAGCAATGTTGATGATGTAGACATGTTGATGATGTGTACTCACAATTATTATTTGTAATCTTCGTTTTGTATAAAGTTCATTGAAATCTATTTGTAGAAAGGCAATCATTCTGTTAAGGGGCCTAGGCTCGAGGCGAGTTGTTGATGAAGTTGTTGTGTCCTGAATCAAATTAGCGAATCCTTCCGTTTCTGGATACAGAACACTTTTTTTTATACAAATACTGGATGCCTCACAATCTTCTTCATGTTGATCTAACATTTTGGGGTGCTCTCCAAGAATGGCTGTCTGTCTTCACAGCTGTTCTCGTTTCTATATAGTTTAATCCCTGATATTCACCCTGTAGGGCCCTGTTGTGCATGAGTTAGGTGGCAAGGGCGACAAAAGATACAAAAATAAATTAATAGAAAAAAGTAGTTCATCCAAAAAAGAGATGCAGATTTATAATCATTTACTACATTATCATCACTTATTATCAAAAAAGTATTAAAATTGTCCGAAATTTGACACTGCATCATTCAAACTTTTAACCAAACGAAAACGAAACCGAAAATCCTATTCTTAGCATAACAACGCAAAATAGAAACAAATAGCTGGAGAAAGGATGTCAGTCTTTTTATTGTAAAGCAATTCAAAAAGTATGCTTTCACAAATTCCTGTCAAAAAATGAGCGCGCGGCGCAAGTGTCACGCTGAGAATGTGCACCTCAAAGCCTATCAAGGACCTCCTTTCAATGTTTTGACAATTGCAATTATTAATCATGTTGTACAACCTAATTTTTAGTAACGAAAAAAAATTTTTATCATTTTTTATAAAGATCCGGCCCAGATATGGGCGTTCTAATGAAGCCATGTGAAAAAAAGGTCGCCATGATAACTCAAATTCAGACCATCTGAAATACAAAAACCCAATTGATTCTTAAAGAGTCAATAAGTGGCTATCGTATGACCTTCAATCATTAATAAATATTAATAAATAAAAAAATAATGAATTAAAATCTTTTCTTAATTTTTTTCTTCGTTTTTTCAACATTTACTCTGACAAATTGTTATTAAATACACAGCCGCACAAGGAAAAAGTTTGCGAATCTGGCAACAAGAAACACGTATTCCTATGGATTTTGGGGCGCTGATTTCAAATTCGGTATTAAAAATCACCCATCACGTCATATTTGAGCCATAACCTCAAAAAATGACAAAAAATCATGCACTGAGGCAAACAAATTTCAAAATAATGCCAGTGATGCAAATTTTCACTTCAAAAACATGTCGACAACTGTAAAGGATCAACCCTTGCCTGATATTAACTTATTTAACACAACTTTACCCAATAGAACCTGACCTAACCTCACTGAATACAATTAAACTGATTGTGTTATCTCGTTGTGTTTGCGGTACCGTTTCATTCAGCTTCGGCTTAACCTACATAGAGGTTTAACCTATCCTAACCTAACCGATTACGGTGGCAATCCTGTTCTTGCGTACTTTCATATTTTGACATTAATAGCAGTAAATGTTTGGAGTTTCGTAACCGCTTATTGCTAGCATTATTCGCCTGTGTCTGTAACCAGGGCACCTCCACGTGGTGACGGTGGGCAACGGATCCACATTGGCTAAGTCCCTGGGTAAACAGCGTTCATGCCGTCATGGCATTTCAATCGCATGTCTGCAAAAATAGCTCAGATTCATTCCGTTACATTTGCAATAAATATGACGTGAGCAGTTTGCGAAAATCAATTGACGAGGAAGTGAAAAGTCTTTACAAAAATTGTTTTGACCGTAAATTGCTGCACCAAGAAACAAAATGGGTTTCTCGCGTCATTTGCAATTCCTGCAGACTCATGTTGTATCGTTTAAAAAATTCGAACACCGAAAAGTACCGCAAGTACTCTGCATCAACCCTATGGAAAACCCCGTTATTGCGAAGGACTGCTACTTTTGTATGAATTCCGTCAAAGGGTTCTACGCCAAAAATGAAAATAACATTTTGTACATTAATGTGTACACAGTCACAAGAGCAATTAAAATCAATAAAAATGCACGCAAGACTGATTTAAGCGCTTTAGAAGATGATAGAATGGAAGTTGAAAGTCAACGTTATGGAGACGGTAGTGAAACCAATGATCGAACAGAAAATATTTCTGATGATTCCGATGAAAATGACGAAAAAGATGGCGAATATGGCGTGCATAAAATGAAATTGAAGGTTCCAATATTAGTGTCGCAACTAGAACTGAATGATTTTATTAGAGATCTTGGATTACCGAAAGACGGCGCTGAATTTTCCGCTTCATTTCTAAAAAGAAGAAATCTTCTAGAGCCAAAGACAAAAGTTTCATTCTATAGTGACAGGGACAAAGAATTCAGAAAGTTTTTCGTTAAAGACGAAGAGACGTCTTTAGTGTACTGCACTGGCGTTAACGGAATAATGAACCACTTGAAGAAAAAAGTGTACAGAGACGAAGAATGGCGGCTTTTCATTGATTCGTCAAAACGCAGCATTAAGGCTGTTTTCCTTCATAACACGAATACTTACGCTCCTATCCCTATAGCTCACTCAACGGTCATCAAAGAAGAATATAACAATGTAAAATGATTCTTGAAAAAGTTAATTACACGAATCACAAATGGCAAATATGTGGTGATCTCAAAATCATAACAATGATATTAGGTCAGCAATCGGGTTTCACGAGATAGCCATGCTTTATATGCCTGTAGAATAGCAGAGATCGAGCCGATCATTACAGCAAAAAACATTGGCTTGGACTCATGAAGCAATTTGCCAAGGCGTTAGATAAAGATGGACAATGCTATAAGTATATATCCCTTAAATTCCGGAATGTTTCAGACGCTAAATTGAAAAAAGGAATCTTTGATGGACCACAGATTCGAATATTGACAAGAGATACAAGAGATACAAGATATACGAAAAGAGTCCAGACTACGAGAATATTGTTGCGAAAATGATAAGAAACTACAAAAAGTTAGGCTGCTTGATGTAATTAATACTTCACTTTCTAGATTCCCATCTGGATAAGTTTACAAAAGATGTTGGTGATTTCAGCGAAGAACATGGGGAACGTTTTCATCAAGACATAAAAGTGACGGAACAACGATATCAGGGTAGATGGGACGAGGTCATGATGGGTGATTTTGACTGGATGTTGAAGAGGGAAACGAATGTAGGTCTTAAACGTAAGCGTAACCCTTTGCATCGTTCCTTCGAAGAAAAAAGGATACGTTATAGCAGGCAGAAAATAGACTGAAGTAGGTCTATAAATCAATTTAATTATGATAAATTAGCAAGATAAAATGTAAACACGAAAGATAATATAAATATATCCATTACAGTCTGTCAAGTTAAAGCGTGGGTGGCTTTACTCGCAGTCGGTAAGGTGTATCGACATGATTTTGGTGTCAAAATATTAAGAAGAGCTCCCTCT
>NC_046658.1:153139035-153159642 GCF_010883055.1 Belonocnema kinseyi
AGGGAGCTCTTCTTAATATTTTGACACCAAAATCATGTCGATACACCTTACCGACTGCGAGTAAAGCCACCCACGCTTTAACTTGACAGACTGTAAGTCTAAGAAAAGCAGAGAGAAAAAAATTTTGAATAAAACTTTTATTCACTTGCATTTTTAAGTTACAGTTCTACATTTTAATTGATACAAACATTGTCAGGTTAATCGGAATGGGGTCAATTCTACTTGTAGTTCTAAGTTTCTTCAAATGTGTGATGTGCGTCTAAATTTTTAACCACCCGTAGTACTATGAAATAAATTTTATTGTGTTACAACGGGAACACTTAAGTTAATTTGTGTTGTGTTAAGCAAAATTTCGTAGGTTCTGTTATGTTAGATTCATTTGTAGGTTTGACCTCTTTGCAGGTTAAGACCAAGCTGATTCAAACAATACCGCAAACACAACGGGACAACACAATCAATTTAATTGTGTTCCGTGAGGTTAGGTTAGGTTAGGATAGGTGAGATTTATTTCTAGGTTAGGCTCGAGTTGACCCATTCGATGTAGCATACATTTCCTACTGGGAAAATATGCTTCCAGAACTTTACGTGTAGTTCAATAAATTTCTGTTAATTCAGGTTAGGTGAGGTCAGGTTCTGTTGGGTGAAGTTATGTTAAATAAGTTTAAATCAGGCAAGGATTGATCCTTCACAGTTGTCGACATGTTTTTGATGTGAAAATTTGCATCAATGGCATTATTTGGAAATTTATTTGCCTCAGTGCATGATTTTTCGTCATTTTTCAAGGTTAGGACTCAACCTTGACGTGATGGGTGATTTTTGATACCGAATTTGAATTCAGCGCCCCAAACTCCACAGGAATACGTGTGTCTTGTTACCAGATCATAACACTTTTTTTGTGTGGCTGTGATATCAAAGGAAAATCATGACGCAGGGCAATACGGCAGCCAAGTCTTTTAAAAATATTTTTAAAAAAAGTCCAACGAAATCAGTCTAGTAGATAGTACGTAAAATTGTGCATTGCGACCGCTCAAGGCCTTGCAGAGTAACTCGTTTTTCGGCCACTTCCGATACGCCCTGAGCTAAAAAAAGGTTTCTATCTTATTTGTAAGGGTATATGGTGACTGAAATAAAAAAAAGGTTTTTTGCAAATTTGAACATGCACTACCCCCTTTACTAGAAAATTCAGAATATAAATACTGCGATCTAGCAGAGTTATTTTTGATAAAGTTTCATTCAAGCATTCCCATTACAAAACATAAATATCCGAAAACGAAGCACGATTTTTTTTCAGAAACAAGATTATCGATACCTTAAAAACCTTTAGTCTTTCAAAATACATGATCAAATTCTTTGAATTGAAAGCTAACAATTAAAAAGGAAAACTGTAAAACAAAAGGTTTCATATTTGCGCATTTCAACTGAATTATTTCATGAATAAAAAAGTCAACAAGTGAACTTACCAGTCAAAAAGAAATTCATGTTCATTTTTTAAATTTTTAGATTGTGTACATAAACGTTGGGAAAGCATAAAGCCCAAGCGCAAAGCGCTAAATATAACACAGGAGCGCATTAAACATATTCTTTTATTAACGGTGTACAGAATTTTGGTTCGGACAAGAAATACTTTAAAAACCGTTTGAATTGACACTTGGAAGCCGACAAGACATTCCTTGATGTCTGCTTTGATCATTTCTTCCACCTCACTGATGTATGGTTGGTAAAGGTATGAGTTTACGACGTTGGTTTTTAATCCTATTTCTGTGTCAGGAGGAAAGACGTATCTTCAAAGTTCGAATATCCGGTTTGGATTTTTTTGGAACAAGTCTAATAGATGTAAGTTCATGAAAACTGTATCCAAGCACGCCAGGCAAAGTTTGTCTAAGAGAAGACTCAGGTCTGTTACAAGGTGTAAATGCGGTTGCCACAAAGGAACCAGATTCTACAGTTGATGAAACACCGTCATGTATTTGCTACGAGTATTTCAATGAAAAAGAGATGCCATGCACGTCCTTCTCGTCAATGCCACGTGGTCATGAGGATAGAATTTCTTTGGGGAACAAATGCTCGTGAAAGGCTCCCATATCGGTGCCATATTTTCAGGGACCTAATATTACTTTGTGAAATTTTTGCCCTGGTCCGTAAATTGTCCGTCAATGCCACATACCCATAGATTTAATAACTGACTGGAAAAGTGATGCCCTGGGAAATCTTGCCCGGCGATACTACAGTCTTTTGGTCTTAATATTTTAAAGGGGAAATGATACCTAAAAAAGGCTTTCGCACCCATGTTACAGTGCTTTGCTCTCGATATTTCACTGAAAAAGTAATGAACGGTAAAATATTGCCCGAGAAAGTGATGTCCTTCGATCCCATAGTGCCTAGACTTGACACTTTTCTGCAGAAGTGATACCGAGGGAAGGCTTTTCTGGGAAATTCTTGTTCGGCGACGACACAGGCTAGTGATGTTAGTATTTCTTCCTGGAAGTGATGTTAAAAAAACCTACAAGATAACTGCGATATTTTTAACGGAAGCAATACAATAAGGATGATAGTTCCTTATCCCAGTGCTAACCAATTACATCACATTTATAAGCGGGCTATGAATAAAGCTACCCTGACATGTCTGCGTCAAGTTTAAATCAGAGATCACCGCTGTAGGCCGAAAGAGCTGTGATCGGCGAAAATATTTGATTTTCTCTGCCTTAACTTCAGTTCAGATATTGCTGTAACGTAGGAAATTTATTTCATCAACTGAAATTGGAAGGACGCCATCTTTGACGCTTTGACCTTATTGGTACATAAATAATGACCAGTTATACCTCAAAAATCGTACTTCATCGAAAAATTATGTACTCTATGTGCAGTTTTTACAACGCTCAAATCCGTGTCAACACGTCGCACAGTGTTTCATTTGTGGACAAAAATCGACGATAGTGCAATTCTTAACGAATTGTAATCTTGTTTTTAGATATGCTTCTTAGGCTTGCATGTATAATGAGTGGCTGCCGACATTTTGTTTTGACTTGACAGAAATTTGTTATTTAACAACAAAGTTCGAACTTTTTGTTGCTAAAGTTTTTCCTAATACCATTTCTTCTGATACTTTCAAATTCACTAAAAAGGACATACATTAATATAATAACTATATAAAAATAATTTTCAGAGGGTAATAGTAACAACAAAACTTGCTTAAACTATTTTCTCTTGCAAAATTACCCAAAAGCAGTTCAGACACAGCTTAGCGACGAAATTATTTAAATCATATTTTTGCGTAAAAAGTGCTTCCGACATAATCAATTGCAAGCCACTGAAATTGTAGGAGCTTCTATAAAAGGACAAACATTTCAGCATTCGAGAAATATTTTACGAAATGCGACATATGAAAAATTTAAAATATCTACAACTTTTTTACAATACGAATTTACAAATTTTCTTCAAGCTTTTATCGATACTGTGCCGGGTAATAAAGTTGAATTGGTGAAAGAGGTGGAACAGCAATCAGTTTTATTTTCGGAGGTACTTAAAAGATTTTGGAATGTTCGCCAGTAGTGGAGAGTACTGGCGCTAGTTTTCAGAGGCTACGCGTTTCGTCTCCACATACGCTTAATATCGAAATAACGTCCTTGTGCTGCTATCCAGTTCTGGATACGAGATTTTCATGCTTGGAGGCCGTATGATGGAGCCTTCACCAGGTGCTATTGATGGCGCTCCTGAAAAAGGCAACCCTCTTTTATAATGTTTTAAGGACTTCCACGTAAAACGCAGCATTCACAGTTGTCCCGGCCTTACGAATTCGTGATTAACAATACCCCGGATATCAAAAAAACAAAACAATGAGCATTGCTTTTAAGCGTCCAGTCCGGGCTTTGCCAGCGAAACATCTCGACTATCCTTAGAGGATTTGCGCCACTTAAAAACTTGGGATTTTGAAAGGCAATCATATCCGTAGGCCTGCTAACCCATTGAGTAAGTTGTCGAAGCCGATTCGCCAAGTTCGATACAAAATTTGATTGCGTAGCGCTCCTGCAGAGAACCCTTTATCGCGCGCTGGAAGACGTGGGCATGCAGAAGTGCACGCCCGGTTGAAGCGCGATGAGCCGTACAGAGGAATCAGCAAATAATTGGTCGCATTAATTATGGAACGAACTCTGTACCCCAAATTGTATCTAAGAAAATCGAATAGCATGAATAAAATAACAATTATTGAATACAACGTACCTTTTTTCCGCGTTTCATTATTGTTCATTTTTATCCACTGCGGGAGTGGTTTATTCCACCTCGGTTAATGGAACCAGCCAGGCCCCTAAAATCGGTCTTAAATATAAAAATAATTAGCGCGGCTTAATAAGAACGAAATTAAATCCACTTGCAACCTGGAAACAAGGGGCAGAAAACACAAAGGAGAGGATAAGGAGGGGTATCTCATGGGGGGAGGTCTTAAAAATCCAACTGCCAATATACGCTATAAGAGAAGCGTGAGCAACTCGGCATTTATTCCAGATATTTTACGAGCAATTAAAACAAAATCATCCCAAAAATTTTAATCTATCGCAAAAACCCTACGCGCTGACTCGACTTACGAATAATCAATTAGTAAGACAAAACTAAGAATAACGAGGTACAGTTTTCCTGTTAATCTTTTTCCCGAACCAAAAAGCAACAAAAGAACTAACGTTAATTCTCGAAGGAAATAACGGATTTCGTTGTCCTACTCTCTGATTCTACTAATTTCTCTTCTCATTTATCTCTCCTTTGCTTCTGACACTTCTCACCTTTTTGCCTCTCTCTCTCTTTCTCGTTGTTTCCACCTCTACACCCCTCTTACTCCGCCTCGCTCACTTTCTCTTCATCCTTCGCTCATACACTTACACGAAGGCTCTGACAGAGTTAGCAGTCTATTTGGATCGAGAAATCTCTCTTTCTTACTTTTCCCTTTCAACATTAGTGCTTTTCACTCTTCTTCCTTTCCTTTTCCACTTTCTCACTTTTTCTATACTTTCCCTTTTCCTTGTCCTATTTTCCTTTTAACCTTACCTTCTCGCCCTTTCTTCTTTCGCTTCATACTTTTTCTCCTTTTCGAATCTTCCCCTTTAATTTTTCCTTCTCCCCTTTCCCTTTTCACATTTACCCCTTTTCTCTTACCATTTTCTGCTCTTCCCTTTCTTAGATACTTCGCGATGAAAGGGTTCAAAGAAAAACTACTTCAATTTACATCATATGAAGGTACCACTTCTGCCGGACGTTCTACGGAGGCTCACGGTTTTTTTCTTCACATTCTCACTTGCGTCAAGCGATGCCATTTTTTCCATGATGAATATAATTTTAAAGTAATAAATTCTTATGACACAGTGTTAATTCGCAAAAACTGGCTAACGGTAACGGTAGCGCTTCCAGGGTTTTCTTTAAAAGTCAATTTATTTTCATGATCAAAACTTCATCTATTTGGTTGAGGATTCAAATATATTGTTGAAAATTCGTCTTGTAGCAGAAAATAATTCATTTGTGGTGGAAAACTAAACTTTCTGCGTTGCAAAAAAACTTTTTTCTTGTTCAACTTGGTTCTTAATGTAACTGTTTGGTTAATAAAAAAATTAAGATGATGTTGGAAAATCATTTTCTTGTGTTTGGCTGTCAATGCGGGTGGGGGTTAAGAATGGTTAAAATTTGTGGACGTAGTTCATAGACGACTTTTTTTAGTAAAGATATATTTTAAAATCAAATAGATATTTGAAATATTCTTGTACATTCTCTATATGAATCATATTTAAAGTAAATTTTCCTTTAAGTAGTTACTGAGAGTCTTTTTGTTTAAATTATGATATTAAAATGTATAACACAGGCCTGAAAATAATGGTGGGTCAGCTATTGGTCCATTAAGTTAGGATTTTAAGATATTTAAGGTCATGTACCCAAAATATGGCGTTTTTGGCAACTTTTGAACAGCCCCAAGTAAAATTTTTCAAGAGAAAACACCCAGCAGAAAATTTCTGCATCAAGGTATGTAAAGCAAATGCTCAAGACTTAATGGGACATATCTCGTAATATGAAATTGGCGTAACTTGGTGAAGAAAATGGTCATTGAACTCTGCAACTCTCAAGTTGAAGAGAAAGAGCAGTACTACATGAAACAACTAAAGAAACCATCCCAAAAAATGTTGTGTCTTCTGTTCAACCTCAAAAGTAGCCAAAAACGCTATTTTTTAGGTACATAACTCAAATACCTTAAAATCCTGACGTGATGGGCCTATCCTGATCCGGATTTGGTTTCTACGTAAAAAATTACTTCGAAAATGACCCTCCACTTTTCAACAACAAAACCATGTTGGCCTGTATTTTGTGGGAATTGTTTTTTAAGCTGCATGAGGTTTTCGGATGATCCATTTATTTTTTGCCGATTGCCAGAGTCTTATACGTAATAAATTATAATTCTTTATCATGAATTCAAAAAATAAATAAAAAGTATCTGAATCGACATAGTTTCTTATTTACCTTAAACCACCAATAATGTACCAAAAATTATTATTATATTATACCATTATATTAACTAATAGAATTCAGAATAACAGATAAGAATAAAACCAGAGTACAGAGAATCCTCTTCTCTTTCAATTGAAGAAACGACTTATTAATGCATAATTAACAAATACTGGTGATCTGTTAGATTAAAAGCCTTAAACTTGCCCTTCTAATTTATTTAAATTTGTTAATAGAAAGTTTCATTGAACAAAATTTGACTGCAGATTCCTTTAAAACTGATGTCAATATTGATGTAGTCACTTGTAGAAAGTACTTAAATAATATTTTTGCATTAAAAGTGCTTCTGAAAGAATTGTTTACAAGCTGATGAAGTAGGGTGGGTTTCTGTTAAAATAAAAATCTGGACTTTTAAATTTCCTACAACGTCTTCAGATGTTGTAGAACCCCGTATAAAACGGGGTTCTACGCGTCGCTAACAATCGAATTTGAACTTGCAGGTGACCCGTAGCAATCGCGATTATATTCAGGCTCGCAGCAACATATTATACAAAAAGAAACACCACGTTCGTGATTATTATCTTTTAATAGGCTCACCAAATGGTTCTTTTAGGAATACCGCTCGTTTGGCAGCATCCGCTACAGGCTGCCAACCGCTTCCGTCTATGAGTGGGAATAAACCCCAATCTTGACTTTTTGATTTTAACCCTATTAATTGTGTTTTTATCCTCCTCGGCATCACCATCGACTTTGCGAAAGGTTATGAAGCTAGATGGACAGAAGGGACTTTTAAGATAAAGCAAGAAATCACGGGTCGCAGGCAAATCAGATATATTTGCCAGTTACAAGATCCGCCTGGTGAAGATATAGATGGAGTTTTTCACGAGAGCCAAGTTGTATAAACACCACTTTTACATATTATTTCTTTCGACACCTAAAACTAGATAATAAGTAATAATAAGTTATTGCGTAGATCACAGCACAACTTAAATCGGTGCATGAGAATGATCAAGAGTTTATGCCGGGTCGTCTCGTCAGAGAGGTCATGGACGCAGAAACTTAGAAACTAGATTAAAAGGAAGGAAAAGTTAAGAGACTTAGTAAAACACGTAAATTTAAAAAGAAAAAACTTAAAACAATTATTTAAAAGGTGTCTCTACTCCTCTGGAAACACTTTTATTCCCGAA
This sequence comes from Belonocnema kinseyi, assembly GCF_010883055.1. Lineage (NCBI taxonomy): Eukaryota > Metazoa > Arthropoda > Insecta > Hymenoptera > Cynipidae > Belonocnema > Belonocnema kinseyi. The sequence continues at coordinate 153,146,697 of NC_046658.1, forward strand.
TTCTTTATTATTTGGAAAAGTGGGCCTAATTTATTTGTTCGTTTTTGCGACGGCAAAAGCTATTTCAAAAAAGGAGCCCCAACTCTCCCGGACTTAGACTATTAAAATTCAACGGTCTAAAAAAAAATTGGGTGGAAGCAATAGTTAAAAATTTGTTTTCCGAGAAGTTTGTAAACATTATTTTTATTTGTTTGTTTTTATTTTGTTATGAAATACAATATTTTTTATTATAAATAAAATAATCTGCAGTATTATTATATCTCTTAAAGTCATAAAGGAGTTTTTTGTGTCAGAGCCAGCTTTTCGGTACGAGAACTACCTTAAGTGTTCCAAAATGCATTCTCAAATACTTTGAATTGAAAACTTAAGATTTAAATAAAAAATTGTAAACCAACAGATTTTAGATTTCCTAACAGAAAAAGTTTGCAAGTATACTTATCAGTCAACAAGTAATTCATAGTGAATTTCTTTAATTTTAAATGTCTATTTATAAACGTGGGGTAAGCATAAAGAATAAGCGCAAAACCCTAAACCGGATGACGAGGGCGTTTAAAACAATTATTAACTTTTTTAAGAATTATGGTTCAGATAAAAATACTGTGAAATGCTTTTTGATTGACGCATGGATGCCGACGGGAACTTCCTCGGTTTCTGTTTTGATCATTTGTTTAACCTCACCGTTATTCATGTTTATTTTTGCTCTTTTTGACAGCGATGAATCATTCATAAATAGTCCACGAAGAATCTGATGCCTGGTTGGTAATTTTTCCAATAATGCCCATACGTCACCATCAGGCGTTGATAAGACAATTTGTTCTTCGGTTGGCAAGGGTATAATATTATATTTATGACGTTGGTTTCTCATTCCTATGGGTTTGCCTTGAGGGAAAACGTATCTTCGAAGTCCGAATAACCTGCTTGAATTATTCCAGGGAATAAGTCGAATATGTTCAAGATCTTCAAATTTGTATCCAATTACGCGAGGAAAAGTTTCTCTGAGAGGAGAAACGCTGGACGATGCAGAAAAATGACGCCTGGTAGAGGGAGATCTGGACCTCGAACGAAGAGGGGACTCGTTCGGTGCTGAAGATCCGGAAAAAGAATGCGCTATGGTAGAAGAAGAAGAAGGTTCAGAACGAGGAACATCAGGATTAGTGTCGTCGTGAGAAAAACTCCTAGACTGTGAACCTAATTCTGCAACAAGATATAGATGCCTGAATTCTTAAAGTATTAAAAGATTTGCTTTGAAATATTTTTAAATGCTCTATATATGCTACTAGGTTAGTCTAATTTTTTTCGAATTTTCATGCCTAATGCCCCCAAATTTGTTTGAATTCAAAAAACAACTAAATTCGATTTTTTCATTATATCTAGAGGTTCCGCAAACTCCAGGAAGTTCATAACGTATTTCCATCAAGCAGAAGAAACGTTTTTATGAATTTTATTGAAAATCGTCAACATCAGGTCCATAGAGTTAAAATTGAATATATTTTTCCATAATGTGGCTGTGGAATACAAATTGTTTAATTTTTTTTCAATAAATAAAATACTACTTTTTGCTGATAATTGTGTGTTTGTTTAAATTGTTTTCGAAATGCATTACTGTTTCAAGCATTTTCTTCTTTGCAAAGCGTTAATGAGGCGCAGTTTTGGTTGATGAATTTTTATATTCTTAACATAATGAGAAGTTATTAGTTTCATGCGAACGCTAACTACAGCGGATTTCCTTAAATTTTTACGTTGTAAGACGTTTGTCAGCTTGAATTTCTTCTAACTTCACTGAGTGAAAAACTTACAAAAAGTGGAAAATTAAAAAAACGCAACTGCGTAGCATCACTATAGTATAAGGAAAGTACAAATTCTAATAATAATAATTTGTTTTAACATTTATGTTTGTTGAATCTTGTTCATTTTTACTTCGGCTTAATTAGAAAGTGGGAAAAAAGTTGCATAATTTAGGAAAAAATCGCAACTTTTTCGCATTCTTCAAGGAGAATTTTATTAAAAATAATGTTATATTAGTTAAAAAATTATGTTTTAAAAAGCTGAATTAGTGAAGCCCTAACTCTCATTAAAACGTGCTTAAAAATTGAATTTTTTAGAAAGAGCTACAAGATTCTATAGCATTATTCCACTAAATATTGTTATAAATATAAATAATAATGAAACTGTTCTAATAATTATTTATTTAGAACCTCTATAAATAATTTTTTCTGATAACAAAATATCCTTTTTTTGGATTCGAACAAATAAGTCAGCGAGAAAACGGATGTTCAAAATTCAGCACGTGTAAAATGGCTTCGTGCAACATTACGACGTAAAAATTCCGATTTATAGATTTACAGATATACTATATATTATTATATTCACCAATGGAATTGAGAAAAACGGCCCAGGATATGGGCAGAGTACAGACAATCTTCATCTTTTTTAATTAGAGGAACGACTGATTATTATTATCTTTTTTTAAAATTTGGATTACAATGAGGGAATGTTGAATTCTTATAAATATTCTAGAGCTTCATCAGTCTACGTATTCTGTACTAAATTCATTATCTTTAATATTACAAGCATCAGCCTTATCTTCTTGAGATATTTACATTTGATGAGAGTCAGTTTCATCTTAAAAAAATTTGGCTATATTTTTCTTTATAACTGATGTTACTATTTATGTAGTCTTTTACGTTTTGGAAAAAGATGATTTCTATATCAAAAAGGGAATGGCCGGGTAAGCATGCAAAAAAAGCCTTTAAAGGAAATAAGATATTGGGTCAGCCATTTAGATGATGTAGAACCTTCCATCTTTTTTTCTGGCATCACGATGTCAGGTCGATTAGCTCGAATGTGATGGTCCTTCTAGGAAGTAACATTACAATATAAAATGTAATCTTCGTTTCCTAAAACTTTCATTGAAATTTACCTATAGAAAAATGCCCTTCTGTTAAGAGTACTACGATAAGGCAAAGTTGCTGCTTTATCATTCACGCCACATCATTATGTCTGTGCTCATATTCTCTCTGAGCCATGGCTTGACAACCAGCGATAATGTGCTCGATGTGTTCGCTGGTATCTCCACATAATCGGTAGCGGTCAACGACGTTTTACCGTAACACTTGTTTACGATAATTTCTTGTGCCGATAGATTCTCCTGAATCGAAATGACGAACGCTTTCGTTTCCGGATACAGGAAATACTTTTCCCAGACAAATCTGGATGCTTTGCTACTAGTTCATGTTGATCAAACGTCTTGGGGTGCTCCATGGGTACGGAACTCTACTCTATTTTTTATCACACTAATGGGGCGGATGGGCCGGGGGAGCATTAAGCTTTCCGGGGACACCACGAGAGGCGCGGTAGTAGAAACCATCTACTGCGCAAGCACATAATCTACTGCGCTGATTCTCTTTTTTTAAATAATAATATTAAAATATGTTTCTTTTTTTTGAACTACGAACTCAAAGAAAAGCTTGAAATTAGAGAAAAAATTGCAGCTTTTTGCACGGTTTGAAAATAATATTATTAAAAATAATACTTAATTCCCTTAAAAATCCTGTTTTGGCAACTTGAATTATTACCTTACTCTAATTAAAAACTCAACAAAAAGTGGAACATTTAAAGAAACAACTGCCTTTTTCTAGCACTAATTTAAGGCAATGTTATTGTAAACAATATTACATTGTTCAAACATTGTTGCTGTTAAATTAAATAGAATAGTGATTCGCTCTGATCAGAAGCTTAAGAATAGGTTTGCAAAATCAGAAAAACCGTGACTTTCTAATTCTATTTCAAGGCGAAATTTCGGAACAAAATGATAAATTGTTTAAACAATCTGTCACAATCTGATTATTGGTGAAAGATCGTATTTTATGTAATAATAAGAACTTGTATGTCAAAACCTACAAACCAATGATAATTGACATCAGAAGTATACAAAACCCAATTTTTCACTTATGGAGATTTTCGGGATCATATAAAATAGACTTATGGGGCTAATAAATGTAAATTTATTATTCATGTGTATTTTATAGCCACGCTTGCAAAAAAGTTGAGTTTTAACTCGATTCATCTGATCTTGACGATTCTCATTGAAATTTTTTTAAAATATATTTTTTCAAATCAGAATTGCTGGTTAAGCTTTATGATGTCTGGGGAACTTCCAAATAGGTCAAAATTTCAAAAGTTTCTTCCGAAACCCTATCCATCGATGAAAAGAGTGTTGTAACAACAGGGAGGACAAAATTCTATCGAGTATCCCATACCCAATTTAATTAATTCTCTGTATTAAATCTCTCTCATCGGAGTGGCACCCAGTCGGCGTATTTACACATTTACAATTTTTATGTATAAATTGCACTGGCCAATTGAATTCCGAAGAACAAAAATTTTGTAATTGAAAACTTGATCCAGGGTGCACTGCCGTAAAACTAAAATCTGCTCTGTCGTCGAATTAACACCATGTCCTCTTTCGAAGACGAAACTTTTGTAAACTTTTTCACCAAATGGCTGGATATTTTGTGGCCTAATAGACGTTCCGGACAAAATTTTGAATAAACCGCGCCAAAAGAATCTCACGTATAGGATTTTGTTTGCGGGTAAGCTCGATGGTCGTACGGAGCCTGCCTAATTTCGAGAAAACTTGGTAGTCAGCAATTGATAATCAGGCCGCGTGTTTCGACCATCGAGTCAACCTTCCCTTTTTCAGAGTCGCGAGTGTTTCTGAAATTGGTGTGCGTGCTAATTTGAAGAAAATTATATTTTTATTCTGCCATTGTTAATTTGAAATGACGGCGTAGCGGATTTTAAATTGTCGAATCAATGTACCTAAAATTATTGATATATTATATCATTATTTTAACTAATAGAGTTAAGGATAATTGCCAAAACTAAAACCAGAGTACAGAGAATTCATCTCTCTTCAAATTAGAAAAACGACTGTTTAATGTATTAATTAACAATTTCTTCAACAAGGGAACTAATAACTATTCTAGCGCTTCAATAGTTTGTACAATCTATACTGTAGTCTTTAGCTCTTAGATCAGAGGAGTCACATTTATTCTTCTGAGATATTTTCATTTGATAGTTTCACAAAATTTCACAACCTTTTCTATTTCGGATCGACCGTAGTCGAGACATTATGTCAGCCAGGTTCAAAGAGGGATTAACTTCAGGCTGTCGTAGCAGCGATATTTATATTTTAAAAAAATTCTGTTTTACCTTTAAACCTCTTCTTTTATCTACTCAGAGTTTGATATTAATCAATTACTTTTACTATGAAAAAAAATGTTTTGAGAAAGTCATTAAAGATGGCAGACTACCCCCTTAAAACTGGTGTCATGATTTTTACAAGCCGATGAAATATTAAAGGCTTCTGTTAAAGGTAAAACATATCCACATTTGAGAAATATTTTACAAAATGCGATAGATGCTCAACGCAAAATATCTACAAGATTTTACGATACTAATTTGAAACATTCTTATTGAGCATTTTTCGACATTGTGCCCGGATAATAAAATTAAATTTTGAAAGAGGTCTACGATAATTATTCTATCCCGGGGTATTCAAAAGACTTGCAAGAGTTCCTTTTTTTCTCTTATTCCCACTAATTCAAACTATGAAGGCAATGCGCTAGGGGTAATTTAAAATAATTTTTTTCCAAACTATCAATAAAAGTGGTGTACATCTCTCTCATTGAGATCATTTTCGTACCTGACAAAATTTGATCTGGATCTGGGTTTTAGCCAATTTTATGCTGAGTTGAATGGTTTAAGATGAATTTAAATAGACAATTGGCATCGAGATTGTCTCCTGTCTTACATAGATTATTTCATTACATAAAATTATCCATCATTGTTAGGTACAATTTCAAAAAATTTCAAAAAGGTTATTGCACACATTTTAAATAAAAACCAGTTTTAGAGTTAAATATAAGTTTAATACTTTTATTAAATGAGAAGTCGATAAACTGGATACTTCAGATTAATGTAACATTGTTTATACGATGAGTTGTGATTTCGGCCGGACTTATGTAGAAAAAATCAAACTGCTCCTACGCATTAGAATAAACGAACATGAAAATAACATCAACCATGTTTAGAAAAAACAATTGGAAAAGTCAACAAGTGAATTCACCATTCAAAAAGAAATTCACTCTCATTTTCTTATCTCTGAAATGTGTGTGCATAACCGTGGGGTGAGCAAAAACCTTAAGCGCAAAGCGCTTAACATGGCTCGGGAGCGCATTGAACATTTTCTTTATTAACGTTTTAAAGAGTTATGGTTCAGACAAAAAAAAAACCTTAAAATTCGTTTTGATTGAGTATTTGATGCCGACGGGACATTCTGTGATTTCTGCTTTGGTCATTTCTTTAATCTCACCGCTTTCGATGTTTATTTTTGCCCTTTTTGACCAAGATCCACATTTTATAAATAGCCCACGCAGAATCTGATGTCTAGTTTGTAATTTTTCCAATATTGCCCATGCGTTACCATCAGGCGTTGATAAGACAATTTTTTCTTCGGTTGGCAAGGGTATGAGATTTTGACGTTGGTTTCTCAATCTCATTGGCGTGTCAGAAGGAAATATGTATCTTCGAAGTTCGAATATCCGGTTCGGATTTTTCTGGGGAATCAGTCGAATCAACGTTAGTTCATCAAAACAGTATCCAAGCACGCCAGGAAAAGTTTTTCGGAGAGGACACTCGCTGAATGAAGTGGAAAAATAACGTCTGGTAGAAGGAGACCTGGACCTGAAACGAGGAGGGGACGCTCTAGGTGCTGATGAGCCGGCAAGAGAATGAGAAGAAGGTTCACAACGAGGAACATCAGGATTAGCGTCACCGTCAGGGAAAAACCTGGACTGTAAACCTAATTCTGCAAAAAGACATAGTTTGATGAAGCAACAGACTTTCCCTATGTTGACTTACGCGAAAGAGAAAATTGTTGAACGATTCTATTCCATTTCGGGGTTACAAGGCAACAAAATTGATAGGTGGGTTTTAGGGTTTTCTTATCTGGGATTTCTTTTGTTTGAAGATTTATGAACCATTTTTTTCCAATCAATTTTTATTTCAAAAATGATACTCTTGTAGGAACGATACCTTTTTAAAAATGTAACACAGAAAACTTATTTAAAGAACTAAAATTGACAGAACGCCACATTTGAAACTTCGACCTTATTAGTACATAAATAATGACAATTTATACCTCAGAATTCTTACTTTAGCAAAATATTATGTATTGTACGTGCAGTATTTAGAAATACACAAATCTGTGTTAAAACGCCAGTACTACTCAGCTAAAAATTCCTGTGACAGTCAATTGAGGTGTGATTGCATCTACAGGATTACATTCAGAATCCTATACATGAATCTGCGTAGGCACTGATTTGCAACGGTTTGCTATGGTCTTGTCTCCCTTGATGGCAATTTGGGTATTCAAGGGTATAAAAGACGGCAACTTTACAGTACAGGAACCTATTTTCCAATTTACTTTGCGAAGGACCTGTAAGGGAACTCTTAAAGTATCATTCAAAGGTTCCTTATTCCGTAAGGCTTCCTTTTCAGTATCATGTACAGTTTCTTTCGTCAAATTAATGCACAAAAACCGTCAAAGTTACCTGTACAAGTTTGTGTGCAGTTTCGTTTAAATGAAAATTTGCAGGATCCTGATGAGTTCCTGCATAGGCATTTGTAGCTAAACATGTACCTACACTTTTATTTAAGATTTAAATAAAAGTTTGATTTCTACATGAACGGACGACCAACATCTTTCTTTTATTTACCTATATGGTGTATAAATCTTTTATACCTCAAAAACTACTCCTTCGAATCTTTTACACAGGAGATTAACTTTTGTTGTAACTTTCCAAAATTCAGTAAACGAAACAAGTCACTCTGTTTGTTTTGTAGCAAATCTGAAACGCATAACTTAAAAAAAAACGTTTCTCACCAGGCACAGCGTGTTGGCTTGTTTGCCTCGAAGAAGATTCGATCGAAGGGGTTTGAGTGGGTCGCCTAATGGGCAATTTCTGGCGCTGAGAAACTCTAGAAGTTGAGTCGTCACTCTGCGAGCTTAATTCTATAAAAAGATGCAGAAAAGGATGCGTTTTTAATTTTGAGTACCAAAACTCAGAAAAATGTGTCCCACAAGTTACAGTTTCACTCATTCAAGCCTATGTACTATGACGTTGCAGATTTCGTTCTGCAATCATGTTCAAATCTCGCACATGCATCCCTCTCCCGGCACTAAGTAGGACAATGACCAATCAGAACCCCGCGTGAAGCTCAAGAGGAAAACCACGAGTGGATTCAGAGTTCATGGCACCCAAGCATTGATCTCGAACCTCCTTTTCTTCGGCAAAACAGTTCCCTGGATCTTTCCAATTCTTTCAAATCATTTATGTTATTCATAAGGTCTATAGTATCACATTCATATTATTTCTAATGGAAAATTATAAACTTGTAGATCTGTACACTAATAATAATTTTTTCAATACTCATATGTTTACATAATTACAATAAATTAACATATTTTAAAAGCCCTACACCTTTTGAGCTGCTCAAGACAGAAAATATTTTTTAAATTTGATTTATGAATTTCAAAATAAACTATTTTTAAAAAGCTAATTTTGTTAACTGAACATTTTTCGTTTAAAAAAATCTTGTGGGTTTGAAAATTCAAATATTTGGTTTGAAATTTATTTTTCATGAACAAAACTTTAACTATTTGTTTGAGGATTTAACTTTTTTTAATTTCTTCTTCTAATAGAAAATTATTTATGGTCGAAAACTCAACTTTCTACGTTGAAAATAAAACCTTTTTTTAATTCATTCAACCGGATTGAAATTTCAACTGGTTTTGGTTGGATTTTTATCTTTTTTCTTTAAAAATGTTGACCATTAAATCTGCTCTTCCTCTTTGAGGATGAATTTCGTTGATTGAATGTTCAACGATTTGGTTCTTAAGGACACTGTTTGGAAAAAACTGAGGTAATAATTAGTTCAAGAGAAAAAACAAAATTGTTTCAACAGTTTATTGTCATTTATACCTTCACTTAGATAACTGCTAGAAAGTTGCCGTTTTTTTTTTTTTTTGAGTTTTTAACTTTGCTTTGAATTTCTACCTGGAAACTAATAATAAATAAAAAATAAAAAATAAAGAGAATCATTTTCGAAAAGAAAATAGATATTTTAAATATTCTTTCACATTTTTTATATAAATTGGAAGAACCAACTGCATTTTCCTACAATGAATCTAATAATTAATAATTAATCTAACAATCTACACTCGAATGATTTATTTATTTTTCACGGATTTTCAGAGTTTTATACGTCATGAACTTCAAATTCCATATCATTAATGAATAATTAATAATAAATACGCTGTCGACTGTGATAATGATAATGTACGTATGAAGTTGGAATAGTAACATATGTGCACTTGGTCTTTTAAAATGAAAATCTGATTGCACTAATTGGAGAGGACACGGATGAGCAAGTTTTTTATTTTCCTCAAATATTGAACAATGTACCTTAAATTACAGATATATTATATTTTAATATTTACCAATAGAATTAAAGATGATGGCTAATGATAAAACCAGAGTACAGATAATCCTCATCTTTTCTAATTAGAGGAGCGACTTATTAATATATTAATTGATAATTTCTTCAACGATGCAAGTAATGAATATTTTGGTGTTTCAAGAGTTTGTACAATCTATACTACAGTCGCTACCGCTTACATAATAGGCATCAACCTCGTTCGTTTGAAATGTTTACATTTGATAAGAGATAGCTCCAATGAAAAAAATTTGGATACAAATTTATTTGAAACTGACCTCACTGTTTATGTAGTCTTTCACGAATTAGGGAAAGCTACACTTTACGTATCTGATAGATATTGTAGTGTCTCAAATAAAGGCACATTTAAGGTTTTTATTAACTAATATAAATGCTAGGAAATATTTTTTTTTTTAATTGGAAATATAGATTACATCCTCTCATATTTTTTAACTGATATTAAATAGGGGCAACTATTGCTTGCCGTCGTCCTACGGTCACTCCTCGATTTTTCGCTAGAAGTTTGGTGCCTACCACAATCTTTGGTTGTCTGTTGATTATCGCGCTAGAAGAATGGGTTTGTTTGAAATCTATTAACAGAACACAAGAATTATCGGAAGAGATAATGTCTAAGAAAGGTTGTAGAGATCTGTTCGCAGTAGATAGGAAGGGCCGGTCCTGGACCAATTATTGTTATGAATGTATATAAGTGTGGGGGGGGGGGCAGTGTGTATGCGCGTAAGGCAGGCTTCTAGAATATTCTGATGACGTCACAAGCTTCGAGAACATTTCGATGACGTCCCGATTGCAGAATTTTGCGAAGTTCAAATATGCAAAAAGCAAGCTTCAAGGTTATTACGTGCATGTGCCAAGGTCAAATGAAAAAAACAAGGATATTTTATTACTTCCTTCGAGATAAGACATTCGTTAAATGCGCAAAAGATGCAGGTGCATAGGTGACATTTGAAATAGAGATTTGTGCCAGGCATCCTGTCTCGACTATTTGTTCAATGCGTAAATAATTCGAAAAAATTCTGCAGTCTAGAATCTTCGAGAACAAATATTTAAAGTTAATAGAAGGAAAGAAACATCACGAATGCTTTATGGTATAATATTGTTTCTAAAGTATTTCAAAAAATTATAGACGCTCTGGGTCTAGCTCATGCGCGAAAATAGGGCCTTGGATCGTCTAAATACCCCACCTTGTGATGTGTGGGTTAAGCTCCCAGAAGCATTCACGCATCTGCAGTCTGAGGCTGCACAGATTTTATTATCCTATGCTATCGTTCTGTAGAGAGATCACTTCGCTTACAGGTCGCAATCGTTTGCTTTCGTATTCATTCTTTTACCATGTGTAACAAGATACTGAAAACAATTTTAAGACTCGAGAGAGAGAGAGAGAGAGAGATTATAGACAGCATGAATTTAAATCCACACCTTTCATAGACTTTTAATAAATATCAAGAGTAAACTGCCCGCGATTACCACTCCTTATGGCATGCAACAATATTCGAGCTGAGGTCGCATGCCTTATTTATCTAGAGATATATTTTCGCTTTTTCAGCTCTCATTTAGAAAGGTCAGTTTTTTGCCTCTTACACGTTAAGCTTGATAAATCCAGTTAAATAGGTAAGGATTTCTTATTAATAGAATCGTGAACATACTTTTGTCTCAACTATGTCAACTTAGTAAACGAAAATTTTGTTTAATTAACAAGAGATCTTTGGTTTACAGAAATTATCATAGAGCGCGCCACAATCAGAAATGCTGCTTTTCTTATAATTGTAATCAAGTTTTCTCTACTTTTTGATCTTGAACTATCCTAAATAAAGTTTAATAATCTCTTAAAATATACGTGGAAGGATGAGGAAATAATATAGGGGGTTAAGAAGGACGAGGAAGATATAATAATAATTAATTGAGGTAAATAGGTTCTGGAAATAGTAGATAGAATGATAACTTATACTAAATCTTCTGTTTTATAAGCTGATTTCCTAAACTACAATAAATTAAGGTGAGGTAATCAATAAATACACCTACATTTTTGAAAATCAAATTTATTTAACTTGTTTCGTTACAATAAATGTATACAAATTATATATAGAATTTTAATACTTATTGTTTACTTTGTACATTGTTGGTTCAATTGCATCAATGTTAAAAAATATTAATGACAATCAATCTTGAATAAATAATTTGAAAATGTTAATTGCATTTAAATAGTTTCTTAAGTAAAAGAATTATTTAATGATACCAAACTCCCGCATTTCATTAACAATTAAAGTAATTTCGTGTACATTATTTACGTTTCAAGCTAGTCGATTTTGTAAAAGAAAGCGAAATCGACCTACAAAATTATTGGGATCTTGCCAGTAATCTAACACTTTAGATTCTGCTTTTGATTTTATTTTATATTCTGATATAAGGTCTTTTTGAGCACCATCTTACTCCTCATCAGCATCATTATCATCCTCATCATAGCCATTATTATGCTCATCAACATCCTCATCATGAGCATAATTTTTTATGGTTTTCATCCTTCCTGAATCGCTTGTTTTTGGTCCAGTTTGAAAGTCTTATGCTTTTGAGGAATTGCTTTCCTCTCATTATCAGTCCGACTGTCAGATTCATGCATTGGTCTTAAACTTCGAGTCACCTTTCTAATTTGGTGAAAATATCTTTCATTCTGCTTATGATTCTTGGCTGAGCAAGAGTATTTCTTATGTCTTTTTAAATTATCAAGTCTTGAGTAAGTTCTGGAACAATTTAAACAGGTGCTACTCATCTTACCTCTGACACAGTAAAAACAACTGTTCATGCACGGCATCTGAGTTTATATCCTCCTCCCCCTACTCCTCCACCTCATGTCCATCTTCATGTTTCAGCTCCTCTTTCCTCACCTTCTTCTTTTCCAACTCCTCTTACAAACAGTTAAAAAACAGTTGCATTTTTAACCAAAAATCTGTGGTTCAAAAACTGTTTAATTATTTGGAAGAGGAGTTGGAAAATGAGGAGGTATGAAAAGGGATCTCTTATTTTCGAATTAAAACACTTTTAAATACATAGCTTTCTCCATCTCTCTCTTTCCATATCTTTTTCTCTCTAAACTATACCTGCTGCATATGATTTACCATCTTTATCTATTAATATAAGCTCTCTTGCTTGTAATTCTCTAGAAGGTTCTAAGTTATAATTAACACGTGTGGTATATACGTGGGTAGTTCAATAAGTCCTTAGAATGACCAACAGATGGCGCGCGAATCGCTCCAAATCATCTGTTTTCCGGTCAGCACCACTCCCGACTAGATATATGGTGCAGTCACAGTCCACATCTTCTGAGTTTACGTGTTTTTATAACCAATTGAAAAAAAAATTGTTCGTTAAG
>NC_046658.1:153159742-153162741 GCF_010883055.1 Belonocnema kinseyi
TTAAAAAAACTTGAAAAGCGATTGACCAAGTGTATAGAGCTCCAAGGAGATTATGTTGAAAAATAAAAAAAAATGTACTCAAAAAAAATTGTTTTTATACTTTATTCTAAGGACTTATTGAACTACCCTCGTATTTACTATTTGCGCCTAGTAGAGGGACTGTGACCTAAATATTCCTTAAATAAACTATGACCTATTTTCCGTAACCGAATACAAAAAAAACGTAACTAAATCATAGTATCCTTATACTAAATCTAGATCCTAAGCTTTATAAAGCTTTAAGGTGAGAAATTTTCATAAATCTCGAAAATTTTCAAACCTCAGTTTTTAGCGGGAAAATTAATTGATATTTTATCCACTGACCGTTGAGACCACACCCTCCACATTTCGGATATTAGTTGCGATTTCCCATAGTGACAATATGGCGTCGCTCGGTGTTCTCATGTAGTCATCCAGTTGCGTGGCGTCGGACTTTTTGCGACAAGGCGATCGCAGGATAGCAAAGACCAAGGCTTGCTGCGGCAATCTGATTGGTCTGGCGATAATTCTGGTTATAACCGGTAGGCGAAATGAGAACAGTTACCGGTGGTGGTTAATCCTGGTCAAAAATGGTTATTTCAGGTTGTTTTAGAAACCTCGGTTATCCTGGTTATCGTGGTGTGGGATGGTGGAACTGTGGTTAGTTATACGTTCTTTACCCTTGATGCGTTAGTTGCGCATACTAGAATATTTCATACGATGACTTATCCCTTACTTCCGTGGTTTTTTGTTATGTTTTTTTTTTCAAAATTTAACAGGTGGTGAGCGTGACATGAAACAAATGTACGAAGGGATGCAGGATGGGTTAATTCCTATAGGAAAAAAGGGACCCTTCACTACCCAGGGCGCGCGGGCCAAAATGCTGTGAGAAGTGCAGAAATATTTCACTGCCCGACACAGATGGCGTTAGTTCAGTTTTGAAATGGGTTTGCGGGGTGCAGAGGGAGCACTGGCCACATAGATTGCCGCCATACTGCTTAGTAGTATTACAATGAGTTGAAAGAACGGGAAATAAGGCTTTACAAATATATTAAATTTTTCGACGATGATTCATTGTAATAGAAAAGAGGTGTTTCTTGTGTCAGACGTGTGCAAAACTATGAATGTAGCCGATGTTTCGTGAACATTGCAGTTCACTTATTCAGGGTTTAGCTGCACTTAATTCTCAGACTCACTGTTACAGGTTAGCCCTAAAGAACTGAACTACAATGTTCACGAAACGAAGGCAAGATTCGCAGTTTTTTACATGATTGAAACCGGAAACATCAACTTTTTATTATAAACTTTACTAAGCCAGCCAATTATTCAGACAGCTTATTCAGACAGACAATTATTTCAGACAGCCGTATTTATTAAAATAATACAATACTATCTCTGATACTGACGCACGCAAGAACAGCATATGCATGTACAACTGCACTAACCCATAGATTCTGCTTAGTTTCTCTGCCCGACGGGGATGGCGCTGAAACACGGGTCCATTTTTTTTCACGTAGTTGACCGACCCCGTAAGGGTCCTATGGTCGAGCTGTGACTTCCGCTCTTGGTGACGATGGTTTTTAAGCTTGATCCGTTCAACCTAAACTTTAAATTAATGTGACAGGTAAGTCAAAATTTACCCTGTCACAACGTGCTGTAATAAGTGTCATCACCATCATCATATTCGAGCTCTTGTTAACGTCCCTTATTACAAAGTTGCTGAATTGTATTTTATCTGTGAAATAAGAGATAAGATTAAAACTGCTACAATTGAAAGAGAGTTTAATTAATTTATACCTGCTCTAGCTACAGGCATTGGAAGCAGAGTGGAGGATTAGGCTGTCGAATATCGAATATATTTAAATAAATTAATACAATTTATGTTTTTATTTTCATACGGAATTGTATTAGTATGGTAGATAATCATGATCCCCCACCCTACGCCATCTCATATTAGATACCCATCAGGGTTTCTTTACGCGTTTTCCCCCATAGTATAAAGTGGAATGGATAGCGCGCGATTAGCTAGGAGTTTATACAGTTCAGGTTAATACAGTTCAGTTAATACCATTAGCATTGCATGTAGCAGATTCAGTCTTATATTCACCTACGGCTGTAAAGATTACATTCCCATTAAGAACTCCGCGCTTCGCGTTTGATAACTTACGTGCATATTTTTAAACATGATCCAACTTTTTGAACTTTTGTCTAATTAAGAAATTCAATGAGAATAGTTTCAAAATACTAGGCAGTCTGATAAGTCCCTGAAAAGAAGAGCCATCTCTTCAGGTTAGGGAACAAGTAATAGTCGCTGGGGGCCATGTCTGGTGAATACGGTGGCTGAGGAACCAATTCGAAGCCGATTTCATGCAATTTTGCTTGTGCAACTAAGCATGAATGAACAGGCGCATTGTCGTGATGATAAAGCGGTTTTTTCTTCCGCAAATGCGGTCGTTTTTCGGCGATTTCGATTTTCAATCGGTCCAATAATGATGAATAGTATTCTCCGGTCATGCTTGTACCTTTTTCAAGATAGTCCACGAATATTATGCTATGTGCATCCCAAAATACGGAGGCCATAACCTTTCCGACCCATTGTTGCGTTTTTGGAAGCTTCGGAGCACTTTGGCCCGGTGGAACCCACTGTTTTGCCTGTTGCGTTGACTCAGGAGTGTAGTAGTGGATCCAGGTTTCATCCACGGTTATAAATCGGCGCAAAAACTCGGTCGGCTTACGCGAAAATAATGCCAAATTCTGCTGGGATGTTGTCACACGTTTTCGTTTTTGGTCCACTGTGAGCAAACGCGGCACCCATCGCGCGCAGAGCTTCTTCATGCCCAAACTGAATGCACGATATTGCCCACACGTTCCAATGATAGTCCTACAGCATTAGCTACCTCTCTCAATTTCACTTTGGGATCATTCAACATCATATCATGGATTTTTTCGACATTTTCTGGTGTAGTGACCTCTTTTGGGCG
>NC_046658.1:153162841-153197395 GCF_010883055.1 Belonocnema kinseyi
AGTAAGGCTGTGACGATACCAGGTACACTCAAATATTATTCATTCGCTCCGAACGCAAAGGGACAGCTGGATCTGAAACGATTTTCCTATGAGGAGAAAAGTTAGGTTTTCCCGAAGCCTAAACGTAATCGAAAGCAGAATAGTAATCCACTAAAATCAAGCACCCCAGAAAGTGAGAGGCGAGAGGACTCATTAAAATTAAGCACCCCGAATCATCTTGCAGATAAAAGGAGTCTAAAATCACACTGTAGAATCATGTATTTGTTTTAAAAAATTGCAAGAGCAATAACTAATTATTGTCGCATAATAAATTATAATAGTGAGGAATCATTTATCATCAGAAAAATACTGTTCATTTTTAAGAAAGTCGTTTTTACTTAATATTTTTTTCATAATAACTTTAAAAATTTGTAACTTCTTCAAACTTACTGGTTAACATTACTGAATAGTTTTTTCTGATGACTTCATGCAATTTTGGATCAATGTGAGTAATACAAAAAAATGGCATACTTGAAAACTTTTCCGCGGTATGCTGCCGCATAACGCCCGAGTGCGAGCGCGAGGACTCCCTCTAAAACCGGCTCTGTAACTCAATGAATTTCAATTTGTCCATTTTCTTATTAGACATTTTTCATAGTAAAAAAGTCAAGCTTTCTTTTGAGACTATTTAAAAAAAAAATCGTAGATGCCTTAATTGCGAAAAAAGTTAAATAAACAATTGATTTATTGAAAAAATTATTTAAACAATTTTTTTTGTTATAAGTAATAAAATAGGATGAAAGCGTGTAAAAAGCAATTTCCAAAACCCTCATCAAAATTTGAAATCGCGTAATTAGAAAGGAAGTTACAGGCGTTTGAAACTACCCCTGCAGGCATTGGGGTTGAAAATTCAACCCCCCCTCACTTGGGGAGGGTTGGTAATCCTGGTCTATAAGTTTGTGGATTAACTACTGTTGGTTAGGCGAACATATTCCCAGAATTTAGAGACAATCGAAAAACATGACTTTTTCAGTTGGGGCAGTTGAGGAATAATGCCCCATATATTATAACTTCTTTAATTTTTATCAAATTAAAAATGTCATTTCTGAACATATTCAGAATTTTTAAGAGTATAACTTTTATATTTTTCATTGAAATTAAAAATTTTATTTAGATAATTTGCAAAATTTTACCCATCAATAAGATAATATTACAAACATCGCTTTTACTTAAAATTTGTGTCGATACCTAAAACTACATTTTTGAATTCATACCAATTACTCAGTCTACCTCAGCAAATTCTATTTTTCCTCTTAATATTCTCTTTCATAAGATAAACATAGAAATAGGAGACAATGCTGAACTTCCTATACCATTCGATTATGGTACAATGACACTTCCATTAATATAAAATTGTTTAGAGAAGGGGACGAAGAAAGAATAAAAATTATATAATCTACTAATAATAAGTTATTTCGTAGATTACTACACAACTGAAATCGTTGCAGGAGGATTATCAAAAGTTTGTGCTGTGTCGTCCCGTCAGAGAGGCCATAGGAACAGAAATTTTTTGCGGGGGCCTTTTTTGACAAGTTTTCCCGATATTAGCATAAGTTGCCCGTACAGTTGGAGAGGAGAAACACCGAATAGTTCTTCACATTTTATTGATGACGATAGAAAAGTACCGCTGAATTTTTTATGCTTTGGGAAAGAGGGCATAACACTTCTTAAGCAATCGGATATAATATTAAAATTTTAGACATTTCTTCTTAAAGACGTAGCCTAATGATTAGATTTTTGAAATCCTATTTATTTGTTTTTGCGACGGCGAAAACAATTTAAAAAAAAAAGAGCTAGGGAAGAACAGCAAAAAATTCTTTTACCCAAACGTTTGTTAAAATTACTGTTTTTCATAAGCTTTATATTTCCTTACTCAATACAATGTTTTTGGCGCAAAATAGTATCATCTGTAGTATTATTTTAACTTTTGAATTTATAAAGAAACTTTTTGTTTGAGAGCCAGATTTTCGGTACGACAAGTATCTTAAGTATTATAAAATGCACTCTAAAATTCTTTCCATTAGAAATTTAAGATTTAAATAAAAAAATCATAGACCGAAAGATCTTACATTTGCGAATTTCAATTTAATTGTTTTATAATAGAGAAAGTTTATAAGTAAACTTACCAGTCAAAAAGTAATTTACTATCATTTTCTTTAATTTTAATTTTGTATTCATAAACGTGGGGTAGGCCTGAAGAACAAGTGCAAACTCATAGATCTGACAGACGAGGCCGTTAAACATAAATTGTAAATGTGTAAATAATTATGTTTCACGCAAAAATACTATAAAATGCTTTCTGATTGACGCATGGATGCCGACGGGAACTTCCTCGATTTCTGTTTTGATCATTTCAGAAACCGTACCGTTGTACATGTTTATTTTTGCCCTTTTTGACAGCGATGGATCCTCCTTGAATAGTCCACGAAGAATCTGATTTCTGGTTGGTAATTTTTCTAATATTGCCCATACGTCACCAGCAGGCGTTGATAAGACAATTTGTTCTGCGGTTGGCAAGGGTATGATATTATATTTATGACGTTGGTTTCTCAATCCTATCGGCTTGTCTTGAGGAAAAAAGTGTCTTCTAAGTTCGAATATCCTGTTTGGATTACTACGGGAAATAAGTCGAATAAGTTCAAGGTCATCAAATTTGAATCCAAGTACGCTAGAAATAGTTTTTCTGAGAGGACAATCGCTGAACGAAGCAGACATATGACGTCTGGTAGAAGGAGATTTGGACCTGGAACTAAGAGGGGACTCATTTAGTGGTGAAGAACCGGTAGAAGCATGCGCTCTGGTAGAAGAAGAAGAAGGTCCAGAACGAGGAACATCAGGATTAGCGTCACCGTAAGGCAAAGTCCTGGACTGTGAACCCAATGCTGCAATAAGACACAAATGTTTACATTTTTTAAATGCTATAATCGTATTTTGATATAGGTTGTAAATGCAGATGTAATCAGGGAACCAGATACAAATAAAGTCTGCTACTTCTTCTGGCTGAGCGCCTTAGTCTTCTGGAATCTTTTGAAAGAAATTTTAATCTAAAAAGTATTTTTTTATAGAAAATTATATTCTGCTTACTTTTCTTCAGACAAGAAAGTTGTAGCTGTCGCCATGTATGAAACACGACAGAAACTCCATGAAGTTTATAACAAATTCCCATCAATTAATATATACGTTTTCGTGAATTTTATTGAAAACCGGCAAGATTAAGTGCATCGAGTTAAAATTCAACATATTATTAGTACGGTCTAATTAAAAAGTTAAATATTAAAAGTTGAAAAAGTCGGAAGAACCACGCCATGCGGCTTGTGGAACCTCTGTGAATAATTTTTTTAACAACAAAATGCACTTCCTTTTTTGTGGATCCAAACAAATTGTGAGGCAATATGCATGAGGATTCGAAGAAAAAAGTCCAACGCATTTGTGGACCAACCTTAATGTGCCAATTTCTTACATCTTATCATAATATGTACACGTGTGCATTTCCAAGGACACCATATGTACATGCGTACATTCGGTATGGTACCACATGTTCACCTGTATATTTGCAATGTTACCATATGTAAGCGTTTACATTTGTAATAGTACCATATCTAAAGTATATATACACCATTTGTTCAGGTAGGCTCTGTGCAAAATTACAACATGAAAATTATGATTTGTAGATTTACAGATATACTATATATTATATTCACCAATGGAATTGAGGATAACGGAGAGCGATACAGCCAGAGTGCAGACAATCTTCATGTTTTCCAAATAGAGGAGCGACTTATTAATTTTCTTGTCAAAGAATTTGGTTAACGATGAATGAAAATTCTATTCTAATGAATATTCTAGAGCAGGGATGGCCACGGACCACTCATCGCTCCCCTTACCTCGCTTTGTCTCCACTTTTTTCCCTTTCTTCAAGGGCTTATCAGAAACTTACCGCTCTCATCAGTCTATACAATTTGAATTTCATTCGTTATCTCTTGTATGACAAGTGTAAGCCTTGTCTACATAAGATACTAACATTTGATAAGAGTCAATTTCAACTAAAAAAATGGAGCCAATCATTTTTTTTATAACTGATGTCATCATCTATGTATTCTTTGACGTTTTAAAAAAGGTGGTTTTCACACCACAAAGCGTATAACTGGGTAAGCATGCAAAAAAGCACCCCAAAAGAATATAATTTTGAGGCAGCAGTGTCGATGATGTAGACTTCCATTTTGTTCTCACATCACGATGTCAGGTCGATCCCAATAAAGTTCCTAATATGAGTTCTAATCTTCGCGACCACATAATCGACACTGGTCAACTACGTCTTGATGTAATACGTATTTGCGATTATTTCTGTTTCCGAAAACCTGGTCCTGAATCAAAATGACAGCGTTTCTGGTTCCTCTCTAGTTTTATCTCTGATATGCAAGAGCCCCTCAGAGGACCAATTCAAGGTCACGTAGTCAAAAATTTGCTTTTTCATACAAAATTCATCTTTTGGGCTGATAATTCTAATATTTGGTCACACATTCATATTTTTGGGTGAAAATTCATCGCTGTGATTACAAACTAATTTCTTTATCTGAAAAGTCATTTTGTTTTGTTTCACTTTACAGATGATGTGAAGCGCATCATCTCGCTTGCTGTTACAATAGTCTCGCGACTGAATGAACTGTGATTTACGGTGGTGCATTCGGTGCCTCGACATTTCTACGCATAGGTGTTGATTGCCCTGATCTTTTTCCCGACTTGCGAGAACTCTTCAGAATCAATCTAAGTCTTGCATTTAGGGTATTCCTTAGGCTTCTATCACCCATTACCTTGTTATCATTTAAAATTCGTTCACTAGTTCCGCAGTCCCTAGTTCCCCTCCAGTTAATGCAGTTTTCTGCATTTATCTAGCCCGAACTTCATGTTGAGATAATTGGAAAACTGCTTCTTGACATCTAGAATTTGAAGGATTCGAACACCTCCCCTATTTCTGGATGTCCCGACTGATTGTGCCGCCACCCATTGTATATTCGTATTTTAATACGAAAACAAAAGCTAAGTAACAAGTCTGTTATTATCGCTGTTTTTGTCGATTTTACGTCTATTTTTTAGTTTTACAGAAAAATATGAGCCAACTTGGTTATTTGGACTCCGGATTCGAATTTAGCGCCCCCAAAAACATATAGATATGCTAGTGTAGTCTGTCGGACAGACCAATTTTTTTTGTGTGCCGGTGTAATTTTGTTTAACAATAAAATGCACTGTTTTTTGTGTGGATTCGAATGAATTTGGGGGCGATTTGCAAAAGGATTCGAGAAAAAGATTTCTGTTGCATTTATACAGTTTGCAATGCAAAGTTTTAATCTATTTATGATAAAGACGTCGCTTTTACGGCGTTACTTTGTTAATTTAAGTGTCGTGGTGCTAATTGAATTGTCCGGAACATGAATGCCTTCCTACCAGAATTGTTCAGTGATGACAATGTTCAGTTGTTTTTTAGTGTTAAAAACACAATACATTTTTGAACCATAGATAAGGGTCCCTTTCAATTAAAAAAACCTGGCTACACATTTATTTACAACTGATGTCACCATTTATGTAGTCTTTTACTTTTTTCAAGAAACCTAAGAGAATCAAATTTTGAGTCAACAAATTTGTAAGCAAGCAATCAAAAAAAAATTTCGTTTTTGCTCGCTCTGCTTTTTCTGTTAGAAAAACTGTGGGAAAATTCACAAGGCAATTCGCGGGCAATTCAAATTGAAAAAATATTTCAACATTTTTTACGAAATACTTTGTGTTATAACTTTCCATTATCCAATTTTGATTACTGTGCTATGTTTCCTTGGAAAAATTTCGTGTGTTTTGACGAAGACGGCTGTTTTGTCAAATAAAACCTTCGATTTCTCTTTCATTACCATTGACTGAAATGTCATCCAATAATAATTTATTATTTTTATTTAATATCCTAATTGCTAATTTCTAACCAACAAATTTCAGTGAAAGGCCATTGGCTAAGCCTAAGCCAATTCTAAATTTATTTAATTTAAATTTAAGGCAGTGATTTTTAGTCTTTAAATGATATTAAATTTTTCTCTTAAAGGGAGACAGATTGTTTGTGGCATTAAAATATTACCTTTAACGACCAAAAGGTATGAAATTATATTTTAACTCAATTTACTACCCACTGTTGCATTATATTTTTCTACCTAATAGCCTGATATTCGAGCCCTATCTATTAAGGGTCCATAAAAGGGTAGACGAAGACCGCAAGAACGCTCGTCTGGGATGTGGTGCTGCCGGAGACTTGCTGGTAATACTCGACTACGCTTGCCATCTGGCATTGGTGCACCCCCTTTCTCTATTTTTTGTATTTTTTTTTGTTTCTTTATAGAATTATGATAACTTTGTAGCCTTTTTTTCGGTCAACGTAAGTATTCTCTTACATACCGAGAGGTCAGCTGAGCTCGAATATGCCTAATAGTCATTTGGTTATTGTATCAACAGATTCCACTAAGGGGTGTCTTCTTTGTCTTTTAAAAATTTTGATTTCGTCATTTGTGAACGTTTTGATAAGCATTTTTACTTGATTATATGGTTTGCTTTGAAGCACATTCTCACTGATTATGAGATTATAAACAACTTTGTTCTTACATTAAAATCATTGACAAATAAAACCTAATCAAATTTTACATTCTGAATTTTGTCCTTTATTATTTTCCCAAACGTTTCTCAAATAAGTAAGAGCAGTACTAAGTTAGTAACGTAGCAGCCGCTGAGCCGTTGCCTATTTAATGAGTTTTTTAAAAGTCATTCAGAAAGGATGTTTTATTCTGCACGTTACAAACCGTAATGAAAAGTGGGTACTTAATGTGATATATATATAGCGATTGTTATACAAGGCTTTATCGTGGGAAAACTGAAAAGCACAACACTACAGCTCCGAGGTTCAGCAAACCCATAAAGTTTAGGAAACCAAAAAACCGCGAAGAATGCTACGTCTGTTGAACCAACCTTACAGGAATCAATAGCAAAAAAATAGTTTATGCCTATGTTTCTACGATCACGAAACTCATCGAGCCTAATAGGAACATCAATCTAGTAGAAATCAGCAGCGAGAACAGTGCATATGATGATGACTATGATAGAGTCAGAATTGAAAGATCTCGTGAGGGAATTTCGACTTGCTAAAGACGAAGCAGGGAGCGGGCCTTATTTCTTAAGAGTAAACATTTGTTAACAAAGGGTACGAAATCAACAATTTATAGGAGTAGAGAGAAAAGTGTCAGGAAGTATTTTGCATCGAAAGTAAATGCAAATAGAAAATTGGTTTATTCTAAGGATGTTGATAGATTGATGAATGAGTCGAAGCCGAAGGTTGTATACAAAAGTTAAAAGTAGCGAGTTTTTATCGACTCACCCACTCGAAGTCTGAAGGCAGTCCTGCTTCAAAATGCTAATGTATACGCGCGAATACCATTCCTAAATTTAACTCAGTTGATGGAGGAATACGCCAACCATGAACTAGTGCTAATGAAAATAAATAACGTGACCCACCGGTGTCAAATGTATGGTGACTTAAAATCTATAGGGATGATACAAGGACAGCAGTCAGGATTCACAAAGAACCCTTATTATTTTGTTGTGTTGGGATAGCAGAGATCAGAAAAATCACTACGTCTGTGAAAAATGGCCAAAAAGAACCCATTTTGTGTGTGAAAGACAAAACAGCATTGCGAAAACACTGATCGATCCTAAGAAAGATTTGCTTCTACCCCTCCATATAAAAATTGAAAAGTAGAGGGAATTTTTAAGTACGTAGAGAAGCAGTTTCCAAAACTGTCGGATAAGAAGCTCGAGGCAGGTGTTTTTGATGAGCCGCAGATAAGGAAAAATGTTCAGGACGAAACATTTGTCACAAAAATGATTGAAGAAGAAAAATCCGTTGGGATGCGTTCACATAAGACGTAGAAACGTTTTTTGGCCACGAATGAAGTGCTGATTACAAGGAGGTTGTTGTTAATATGTTCAGAAATTTCGTAAAATTGGGATGCCTAATGACCCTAAAACTACATTTTTTCGTGTCCATATTAAAGATTTGCCGGATAACTGTCGGGATAAAAGCGGATAACAGGATCAGATATTTCAGCAAGACCTCGAATAACGCAGATCGCAGATTGGAAGCAAACATTTAGGGACAAAAGAACACGCTACCAATTAATATTTGAGCTTAGGATAGGTAGTTTTAAGGCAAGGCATGCGTTTTGTTGTAGAGTGATCCAAAAACTAGTATATTAGAGCCGATTAAAACCGAATACTTATAAAAAAAGAAAACAAAATTTGTTTAGAAAAAAATGGGCTATTGAGTTATTAAAAAATTTTTTTAGGATAGCCATGGTTTGTGATGCAAAGGAATAAAAGAAAAGATAGTATAAATCAAAGTTAAATGAAAAAAATGAAAATTTGACCATTGGTCATATTAGAATAATAAAACGGACTGCATTGGCAATTTTGGGAGGGTATACTTCAAGGCTAAGGATGGGTTTGGACCTTGACAAGTAAAACAGGCTCTGCATCCACACTTACCGACCTAAAAAACATAAGATAACTTTATTTGGGCTTATTTTACCCCTACAACTGGAAGATCATTTATTCTGGATAATTGGAAGAAGTTTCAAGGTTAGGTTTAGCGGTTTTACGGTTAGGAGCAGAAAGCGTCTGAACATAGATTAATCAACATTAAACTTAAATACATTCACCCGAAAAAGCTTCCGGAAATGTGGTCGGGTTACCTTTTTTATGAACAAAAACGGCTATTTCAGAAATTTTTGGATGTTTTTTGAGGTTAGGGAAAATCCTGAACTCATGGGGACAATCGCCCACTGTATTTTGATTCAGCAACCTTAAATACATAAGACCAACATATATTAAGGGTGGATATATCAGTCCCATACTACGAAAGATTTTTTTTTAAACTTAACAGAATAAACACCTATTAAGTGTATTAAAATTAATGTTTTTTCCATGTTTTCCATGTTTATTTTTGCCCTTTTTGACAGTGATGAATCACTCTTAAACAGTCAACGGAGAATCTGTTTTCTGGTTGGTAATTTTTCCAATATTGCCCATACGTCACCATCAGGCATTGACAAGACAATTTGTTCTTTGGTGGGCAAGGATATGATATTATATTTATGACGTTGGTTTCTCAATCCTATGGGCTTGCCTTGAGCAAAAACGTGACTTCGAAGTTTGAATATCCTGTTTGGATTATCCAGGAAAATAAGTCGAATAAATGCCAGTGCATCAAATTCGTATCCAAGTACGCAAGGAAAAGTTTGTCTGAGATGACAATCGCTTAACAAGGCAGAAAAATTACGTCTGGTAAAAGGAGACCTGGTCCTTGAACGAGGAGCGGACTCGCTGTGCAAAGAAGACCTGGCAAGAGAATGAGCTCTGCTAGAAGAAGAGGAAGAAGGTCCAGAACGAGGAACATCGGTATTAGCTTCGCCGTGAGGCGAACTACTGGACTGCGAACCTAATGCTGCAACAAGAATTAGAGGCTTACCTTTTTAAAAGTATGTAATCTTATTTTGAAGTATGATAGGTTGTAAATGCACACTGTTAACAAAATTTGGAATTCTACAACACTTCTACAATACTTTCACGATACAAGCGTAAGTTAAAATTTTAGAGATGGTATTGGAATGATGAAATTGCAAAATATGAATTGTAAGTATTGTAAATTGTGAAGTCACTGTCTAGAAATTTAATACACGTAATAGAGCCTTTTTAAGACGAAAATTGAATACAAAGAACTCATGGAAATAATTAAATTTATCGAATTCAATGAATTTATTAAATTTGAGGATTAAGCGAATT
This sequence comes from Belonocnema kinseyi, assembly GCF_010883055.1. NCBI lineage: Eukaryota > Metazoa > Arthropoda > Insecta > Hymenoptera > Cynipidae > Belonocnema > Belonocnema kinseyi. Next base: position 153,172,742 of record NC_046658.1, read on the forward strand.
AAAGGACTTTTTGAAATTTATAAAATTCACAAAATTCATCAGATTCCCGGAATTCATGGAATTGAAGAAATGTATAGAATTCACGAAATTTATGGAATTCACGTAGTTTATAAAAATGACGGACTACTTGGAATAAAAGGAATTCGCGGAACTCATGGGATTGATATAATTTGAGGTATTCATGGAATTCAAGTAATTCATGGGATTTAAAGAATTCATTGAATTGAAGGAATTGACTAAAATCACAGAATTCACTTGGTTATGGCATTTACGGAATTCAGAGAATTTATTTAATTTGAGAAATTTTTGGAATTCATGAAATCAATTGAATTCATGATATTTCCGGAATTCATAATATTTAAAGATTTTACGAAATTTATGAAGTTCGTGGAAGTGCATGAATTTTATGCATTCTGTAAATTCCGCAATTTTATTAAATTCCACGAATTCCTTGAATTTCACAAATTCTTTGAATTTAGTAAATTACTTGAATTTCGTGAACACCATTAATTCCTTAAATTCCGCGAATTCCATGAATTTTGTGAACTATTTGAATTCCGTAAACTCCTAAAATTCCGTGAATACAATGACTTCCATGAATTCCAGGAATCTCCATAAATCCATGAATTCTGTGTATTCGTTTAATTCCGTGGAGTACCGTGAATTTCTGGAATTTCGTGATTTCCGCGAATTCGTTGAATTACGAGAAAACCATAGGTTCTGTAAATTCCGTAAATGCTTTGAATTCTGCTAATTCTTTGAACTCCGTTAATTCTTTGAATTTTGTTAATTCTTTGAATTGCGCTAATTCTTTGAATTCCGTTAATTCTATGAATTCCGTGAGTATCTTGAATTCCTTGAATTCCATGCATCCTTTGAATCTCGTGGATTTATTAAAATTCGTGCATTCCGTGAATTTCTTAAATTCCACGAATTCTACGCATTCCGTAGGTTATACAAATTCCGTGAACTCCTTGAATTCCGTCATTTCTGTGAATTCATTAAATTCCATGAATTCAATAAATACGCGCGTTATATACTGTATATTAAAAAAAGTTTTGGCTTTGTCAGAAAATTTCTTTCTGGGTCTGGATAAAGCGTCTTGAGAAATGATTAACATTTTTTTTCGCTTCAGCAGGCATCGGAATATCCAGTCGCAAGTATCTCGATTGAAAAAGCTTCGACTTGAGTTCGACTTGGTTATGTCTCAATTTCGTCTTCAAGACATCGATGTCAGGCTGCGTCACCAAACTGAGTCGAGACATAAGCCTTCGTCTTACTTTTCTGAATACGATAGGTAAAACGGGGCTTACATGTCTCAATTCGAGCCTTGTCTTAGCTAAGAACACGTTGACTTTTCTCAAGACGAGCCCTGTGTTGGCTGAGATGGTCATACCTTTTTCGACTCATAAATGTGATTAAAATTGATAAAGGAAAAATTTGGAATTATTAAATTAGTTATTTTTAATTAAGAAATTCAGAATCTGTGAGTCTCTAACTTTCTTAAGAATCTTGTATAATGTATATCGATTATTTCAAAAGCACGCATTGCCACATTAAAATATGGTTTTATTTCTATACAGCACTTCGTGAACTGAGAGTAAAACTCCAGAAAGCTAAAAATAGATGGTGAACCTAACTCTTTCAGATTCCAGTCCACTCCTTTCAGGATCGTTTGAGAGTATTTTCGGTTAAGTTCGCATTATGAGTAAAACCTTCCAGCAGTATGTAGGTTTAGATCTTTCAAAGATTCAATCCCAGACACCTCTTTTAATGCTAACCAGTTGATGACACAACCCATCCGTCTCCGGGTGATTGCAAACGACGCCTCGTTTACTCATAATGGGAACAATTTTTTCCTGAAGTAAATATTTTCGGATTTTAAGCGGAAATAAATAAAACGTTTTCTTTTTTGTCGTTTCAGTGTCTAAACCCCAAAGTGATGTATTCTCTTTAATTGAAGCACATAAAACTTGCAAAATCTTAAGGGCTTCTCGAGATATTACTAGAATGCTTCTAAGCTGCTGCCAGAACTTTAATTTATTGTAAATTATTAAGGTGTTCAGTGCATGTTGCGTGCATTCATTATACTGAGAGTCTTCGGTTAAGGACAAGTTGTTGATGTATAATTCCAACCACATCATAATGTCCATGCATATAGTCTCTCTCAGACATGATACAACTATAAATAAAGTGCTTGATAGGTTCGTTGCTATCTCCGCATAATCAAGACCTGTCAACCCTTAAAGTAATACGTGTTTGTGATTATTTCGGGCGCTGAGAACCCCACCCTGAATCGAAAAAGCGGATCTTTCCGTTTCTGGATACCGGAGATCCTTTCTCAGACAAATATTTGATTTGATATAACGCTTTGGGGTGCTCACCGTGGATAACTTTCTCTCTACATAGAGTTTGTGTTTCCTCTATGGTTTCAGACCTGATATAGAACAAATTCAAGGACATGTAGTCAAGAACCGCTTTACAGATGAGGTTTTAAAGCACGTTATCCCGATTGCTGTTAAAGTAGTCTAGCGACTCAATCGACAAAAGGTACTGGACCGCTGGCTACAGCTATCGGAAGTGGTCCAGGGAATAGAAAGAGATAACAAATCGAGAAAGTAACCTCTCCTTTTCTAAGGATGGTAATTGGTGATTGGTCAGTTGATCTTTTTCTAACGAAAGCAGATGAAAGACAGGTAGAATCAATCACCATTCTTAGATAAGGACGGGTCCACTTTCTCGATTTTTTATCTCTTTTTATTCCCTGGTCCACTTCCGAGAGCCGTAGCCACACTGAAAATTTTTTGGGCGACCTGCTCGCCCACGTGGTAGAGCTGGAATACCAAATGCGTCGCGCGCTGCTCATCTAAAACTGGATACACATCCTCTCTCATATTGGACACGCTCTGTTGCCACATTGGAACAGCTGTCGTCCCAACAGTATTGGTACAGTGACGCTCCCTTTAGGCGGAAGCACGGAATCCCCAGGCTGAGTTTCGCGCGGAGTTATACAGTTATAGTTTATACTCGTGGGGCAATTTCATTCTCTTTTGTGGGGTCCTGCATTCCCAACACACGGGAAAGGATCTGCTCGCACGCTTGGTACTATAGCTTACTTAAGTCTGGTCTGGCCGTTACACCAACTGACATGGTGGCGCTGCGTTGCCACTAAGAAGAAAGTTGCTTGCCCAAATTTTTTTCAGGGCAGTGGTCTACTACCTTATTTCGATGAGCGACTATATGACCCGTGACTTACTCTGGTGCATTCAGTGCTTTGTCATTTTCGAATAAATAGTTCTTTTTAACATTTGAAGGTTGGTGTTAGACCATTTGATAAGCCCGAATAAGTACGTGAGGACAGGGTTGGCATAGTTCTTGATTGCCCTGATTTTTGTCTCCAATTTGGGAGAACTCTTAAGAACCAATACAAATCTTGTAGTGAAGACAATCGTTAGGCCTTTCATAACTATCGTATACTAAATCCCCATAGATTTGAGAATGGTCAGATATTTATATTCCTCGCCTTGAGACATTGCTTCGATGTCATTTTCAAACTCGTTATCTACCTCTGCGGTCCCTAATTAGTCCCTAATTAGTATTTTTTGCTTTGCTCAATAGGTTCAATGCTAAACAAAACCACACTGCTCCGAAGGAGTCACCCTGATATATACCCGTCGTAATGCGTATTAATCTCATTATCCTTAGTTGTCCATGATCAAAATATTTTATTCTTGTACCACCACAAAGCATCATTGCACGACTTAGGAAGTCAATAATGCGAGCGAAAATTTGCTGAATTTTTAAAACTTTAAGTAAGTATTCATGTGGTACGAAAGAAAAATCTTGCTTGTAGTCAATTTTTGCCTAGTGCAAGTTCCATCAATGTTTACGAGCTTGAGTTATGGCCTCCGAAAAAGCCTTTTCAAAAAAAAACAGTGGGATCCTTAAGTAATGAAAATTGCGATCCAGAGAGACAAAAAAGATGATATTTGCTTACGCAGAGCGAACCGCCTCTATAAAATTGCAATGACCACAATTGCTGGAAGAATGACGGAAAATGAATAAAGTAACCGTTTAACTAAATGCAATTACTGTTGCTTACTATTTTCTTCCTTCAATGTAACAGTCTGAAAACTTTAAACAATTACTTTCAAGGCGTCTTAACTCGCTCGGAAACATTTTCATCCCTGAATTTTTTATGTTTTGAAAAAAGAGGCGTAATACTTAATGGATAATCGGATATAGTATTGAAACCACAAGGGTTCATTCCTAATGCCTCAAACTAATGAGCAGCATTTTTGAAATACTTATTTATTCGTTTTTGCGATAGTGAAAGTGATTTAAAAAAATGTATCCGAACTGGCCTGGACTTACCTTATTAAAATTCCTCTGTTTTTTCAATTGGGTGGAAGCGAAAGTAAACACGTTTGTGAAAATATTTTTTTTGTAATTTTTTTATTTATTTAATGAACATAACGTTTTTCACTCAAAGTCACATTCTCAGTAGTATTTTTTTTACTTTCAAAGCAATAAATGGACCATTTTTTCAGATACGAGATTTTCGGGATAACTAAGATAAGTCTTCCAAAATGCTTTCTCGAATACTTTAATTTGAAAATTGAAGATTCGAATAAAAAATAGAAAAATAACATATTTTGCGTTTTCTTTAACTTCAAACGTGTATGCATGAGCGTAGAGTAATCATAAAGCCCAAGTGCAAAGCCCTAAATCAGACGGACCAGCGCGCTAAAATAAAATGATTTGCATTAACGATTTAAAGAGTTGTGGTTCAGGCAAGAAATACTGTAAAAGCCTTTTTGATTAATTTTTGGATGCCGATGGGACATTCTCTGACTTCTGTTTTTGTCATTTCCTTAACTTCGCCACTACCCAAGTTTATTTTTACCCTTTTTGTTCGATTTGATTCATCCCTAAATAGTCCACGAAGAATCTGATTTCTGTTAGGTAATTTTTCCAATACTGCTAGGATGTCACCATCAGGCGTTATGACAACAATTTGTTCTTCGGTCGGCAATGGTATAATATTCCAACGTTGGTTTTTTAATCCTATTGGCTTGTCGCGTGGAAAAACATATCTTCGAAGTTCGAATACCCTGTTTGAATTATTCTTAGGAATAAGTCGAATACGTTCAAGTTCATTAAAGTTGTATCCAAGTACTCGAGGAAAAGTGCTTCTGAGAGGAGCAACCCTGAACTTGAAAGAAATATGACGGCTGGTAGAAGGAGGCCCTGACCCGGCCTGAATAGAGGAGTCGAGAGGTGGTGGACTCCAGGAAGGCAAATCATCTCTGGCAAAAGGAGACCTTGACCTGTCACGAAAAGCCGACTCGATAGGTGGTGGAGACCCGGCAGAAGAATCAGTTATGGTACGAGAAGAAGAAGGTTCACAATGATGATCATCAGGATTAGCGTCGCTGTAAGGAAAGCACCTGGACTGGGAACTTAATTCTGCAACAAGAGATGGAGGATTACGTTTTCTAACGTATACAATCGTATTTTGATATACAGTACACCTTCTCAATTTTCTTGAATGGAGTTTTTTTTGGATTTTGTTAAAACTTCGTTTCGTTGGTCAAAAACTAAACATCTAGTTTTATAGTATTTGCACTGACTTAACACCTTTCTTACTAAATTAAAAAAATAAATAAATAATGGTAAACTTAAAAAGTTAATTAAAAAAATGTACATTATTATTTCAAGAAAAATCTTTCTTTGGTTAAAATTATGAATTGGTAACATTCTTGATTGTAAATATATTTCTATCTTAGCATTTAGATCTTAGTTACAAAATCTTGGCCAAGTATTTTATGGCAGCAGCGTATAAAGTCGCAAGACGAGTCTGAACCTACTGTCTCTTTGAAGAAACAATAATTTCGATGTTTAATAAGTGGTTCTAAGGGAAGTCGAAAAATTGTTAATCACTTAATAACAACAATTTTGTTTAGATAGAATTTCGATTGGAATTTTACTTCTTTCCAAATAGGCTTTTTCGGTGAACATTTAAAAATTTTATGGGAATAACCCATCTTTTCACTTTCAGAATGGAGATACTTGCACTTAGAAGTTTCAGCGTGCACTGTTTAAAGTGCTGTATATTTTTGGTTAAGAATTCTTCAATTTTATTGAAAATTCGTCTTTTTTAGGAATAAATTAATCTTCATGTTGAAAAATCCATGTTTTCCGTAGAAAATAGATTTTTTTTCGAAAATTCGTTTTTTGGTTGAAAATTTCACAGATATGTTTTTAAGTTTAACTAATTTCTGAAAAAGCAAAACGAAATTTTGTTCCTTTCTAAGAAAATCAACTTTTTGTTTGCAAATTCTCAAATTTTATTGAAAAATCGTCCTTTTTGGTAAAAAATTAAACTCTTTTTATAAAATTCATATTCTTTGGTCGAAAATTCAACTTTTTTGTTGTATAAAAGTTATATTTCTTTGATATATATATTTGAAATGGTACCATATGTACACGTGGGTATTTGGAATACTATCATATGTACAAGTGTACATTTGGAATGGTACCATGTGTCCACGTGGATGGCTTAGTTCAAAACTTGATCGCATGTTAACAATTGGGAAAGTGTGAAATTGTTCCGTGCATATTAGAATGTAAAAATTCTGATTCACATGCAGCTTCAAGAATGTATCTGAAGTTAAAGATATTATATATTATTATATTTACCAATAAAATTGACGATAACGCCCAACGATATGGCCAGAGTATAAGAAATCTTCATAGTTGCTTATTAGAGAAACAACTTATTAATTCTTTTATTAAAGAATTTGGTTAACGATGAAGAAATATTCTATGCTGATGAATGTTTTAGATATTTAACAGTTTATAAAATCAACTTTATTTTTTATCTCTTACATTGCAGGCGTCAGCCTTGCCCTCGTGGATTATTTACATTTGATAAGAGTCAGTTTCAATTTAAAAATGTGGCGAAACATTTATTTAAAACTGATGTCACCACTTATGTAGTCTTTTAAGGTTTGAAAAAGCTAGTTTCGACATTACAAATTTATGTTTGGTTTAATGTAATGGCCCATTTAAGGATTTAAAAATCTAACGTTAATTCTGCAAAATCTGTTAAAAGAATTGGAAAGATATGTCTTATCCTTATGTACTTATGTTTTAGAAATTATTCGCTAAAACAGAAATAATAAGAAAATATATAATGGTCCTCTTACGTCGATGATACAATTACTATCACTTTTTGCATAATGTTATGAGAAACCGTTTTGACAAACCACATGAAGTAATCCCAGCAGAATAGTCGCGCGATGAACTATGCTTGTTGCTAGTGACGAGAACTCAATCATGTAACTTATCTTCGTCTTTAAATCTTGGAGAATTTTCTTATTTCAGGTTTTGTTATCAGTTTAGTATGGGATGTGAAAATAAAAATGAAAGAAATGCCCTTCAAACCTATTTGAAACAGCGATAAAAACAGAATTCTTTGGAAATCATAAATTGAAATGTTAGGACCATGTTTTATTGTGTTTTAATGCAGGAAATATAGTTAATAACTAGTTCGTACCAAAATTCAATGATGAATTCTTGATTATTAAAATCTTAAAAAGACTAACAAATTTGATTAGGATTACGCGGGAGATGTATTGATCGCTGCGCGATCCACGAGCCCGCGAACACAATCGATTTTTCGGAATCAGATGTTGACTGACTCGCGGTGTGAAATCTTTGTCTACGTTCTGTTCGTTTTGGAAAACGGCCTTAAAAGTTTTTCCTATTTTAGAATCAGATATTAAAATATAGTTCTCCTTTTCAATTAAAAATTTATATCGTTTCATTTATTTAACCTATTTTATTTAATATTTAAGTAAAGATTTTCTTTTAAGTATAAATTTATGATCCCTTTTCAATAATGAATTTATATTAAAAACCGTACACAAAAATATTCCGTATAACAGTACTGTTTCTGATACTAAATATAAGTTAACATTCTTTAAATATAATTATCTATTTTGAAAAATTTGTATTTAAAAATAATTGTGGTAACGATTTCAACAAAAAAATCAGCAAGACAGTAAACCTCCACTTATTCAAATGGCCTTTAACCATACGCAACCAATTATTTTAAGGCTAGAGGGGCCCCCGCCTTTACCGCGAGTCCTCAGGATATTTTTGTCAAGCGACTTTTATCAGCTGCTCGTTCTTGTTTCAAAGCGCCACCACAGTGGGACCGAACGCATATTTTTCGCTTTAAAAAGTCTACAGCCTTCAATTTTGCCTAAATTTGCGATTCTTTGTTCTTAAATTTAAGTGCACTAAATTCCAAGAGGACCCTTGTCACAGTTATTTACCCTCCATGAATATTTTCTAGATAATAAAAATTATTTTAAATCAACGCAATAGTACTTCCAGAATACAACTAATATGATTATTTTATGTTTTGGTGATTAGAAGCAAATTATTAAACAAATGGTTAAATATCGTAATTTTTGTTGAAATTTTTTTGTTCTAAGCTCATAATGCTTTAAATTATTTTGGCAGTATTTTTCAGTCAGAATATCTATACATTAATGACAATTAGTATTTTTATAAACAATTTTCTGCAAAAATTTGGAATTTGTGGTTTTTTCAATTACGGTTTTCCCTTTTATCATCAGAATTGATGCAGATATTTTAAAAAGTAATATATGTTTATTTGTATTCGTAAAAATACAACAATTGTTGATTTCTAAAACAGAATAAAATAATGTGTAGCTAAAGCCAAAAAAGAATAATATCCAAGTTTGATGAAAATAAGTCAGAGAGTATTTGAAATATATTTACAATCATTATTAGATCATATGATACACAGCATACAGCCTTTTCCTTTTTAAAAGGAACCTTATCATAATAGTTTGATTATAAAATATGGTTGTGATTTTTCTTCAAGTAAAACGACATACAAAAATAAACGAAAAATCACCTATACATATTTGATGAGAGTTCTTTTACTACTTCAATGATACTACTCCAATTTTGTTTTAAGGAGTCGTAACATACAGCGGTATGGCAAAACCCTAAACCATCTTCAACAATATATTGCAGAGTTTTCATTCATGAATTTGTCAAAGAGACAAAAGAAAAAAAATTCAGTAATATGTTCTCTTTAGAAAGAAATAGAAAAACTAAAGCGAACAATAATAAAAAATAATACTTCTATATTTGCTATAGGATCTCTTATGAAATCGACTATGGTAGACAAACAAGTTTGCCAGGCTCTTTTGAAAACTGCATCAACCATGACTTGCTATCTTTGCAAAGCTGAACTGGAAGAGAAGAATAACTTAGAGTAAAAATAAAATTTGTCCATACAATGTCCTACGATTATGGATTGTCTACACCAGACACGAGGATCCATTTAAAGCAAAGATGAATTCCTACTCTTCGGGCCTCTTTTTTTAATTAGGCAGCCACTGACGCGGTCGTAACCATACAGTCCTTACAGGGACCGTGGTGGAAGATGACGCAACTGCGCAATTTCCAATAAACGTGTGCAGGATATTTCGAAAAGGTGAACTTTCAAATAAGTGATCGTGAATATAAGTGGAGGTTGACTGTATTTACCTTCAAATGTGAAAAAATAGAGTTTTAGAACATAACTTCTCCATAAAAATTCCATTATGGGCTTAGGGGGGGGCGGGGGTCTGGTTTTTGTTACAAGGACCCTAAGGCGGCCAGTCCAAGCGCATGTATACTGGTGAAGGGAGTCAACATCTTCCCGCTGCTTGAGCTATGTTCCAGAGACCTGATGGTGATTGTCACGGATCTTAAAGGAATAGGAAGGCTTGATCCACTTTCTCAGATCACACACTGATAGAGTGCTTGTTGGCATCCGCTGTAACCACCGGCCCTAAAACCAGAGAGTGGTTCAGGCGTGCCAGTTCTGGCAAAACGAAGGAACTATGGACATCGTTCACATCGATGAGGGATAAGTATAGGAGTGCAATACGTAAGGCAAAGCATGAAAGCTGGACCAACTTTTGCACTGATATCGAGAAAGGAGCAGAAGCGGCAAGACTAGAAAAGCTGATCTCGAAATCTGGATGTCTGACGGGTAGACGTTGGTTCACCTGTTTAAAGGACATTTTCCGCGCTTCACAAAGTTAGCAGATGGGGGGATGGCACCTCCAAGACAAATAAAGTCGCCTGTGCCCCAACTGGGCCTAAAGCGGCGGCTGGCCAACAAGATTGTGACCCCAGCCTGGGTCAGGTGGCCCCTGAAAGCCTTCCGGCCTTACAAGTCTCCCGGCCTGGATGGTATATATCCAGTCCTCTTACAGAGGGCTGGTGAGATCATTATTGGGCCATTTGTGAGACCTGCTAGGGCTAGTCTCACTTTGGTTTATGTTACGACGGCATGGCGGGGTGCAGGAGTAGTCTTTATTCCGAAGGCAGGCAGGATCGGCTATACTTCACCGAAAGATTTCCAACCCATTAGCCTCACATCTTTCCTACTAAAAACAGTGGAAAGACTTGTGGGCAAAAATATCCGCGATAAGGTCTTGTCAAGTAGTCCTCTTCACAAGCAAAAACACGCATATAGGGCTGGTCACTTAACTGATATGGTCCTAAGCACTGCAGTTAACCTAATTGAAGGGCAGCTGAAGCAAAAAGGTCTAGCGATTGGAACCTTCATGGACATCGAAGGAGCCTTCAGCTACACCTCTGGAGAGGTGATCAGGGCTGCCATGATCGCACATATTGCCACTTCTTCGAGAAGAAATACCGAGTTAGCCTATCCACGAAAGAGGAATGGGTTAACGGCAAGGCACACCTGCCCAGTGATGGAGACAACTGGTTTACAGATGGCTCCAAGAACAAGGAGAACGCTGGAGCAGGTGTATAGCGTGGAAGGAACGGAATGGGCTTCACAATCGCGATGGGGTCCTACGCAACAGTTCTACAATCCCAGATTATGGCCTTGACCCAGCGACTACAAAGACAATGGAGTATGGCGTAAAAAGAAACATTCGCGCCTGCTCAGATAGCAAGGCTGCTATCATGGTTCTAAATGGAACAACGACCATGTCGCTGTTAGTATGGGAGTGCTTTGTGGCACTGAATAAGCTAGCGACAGACAACCATGTCACTCTGCTCTGGATCCCTGGGAACAGTAGCAGCAGGGTCAATGAGATATCGGACAGGCTAGCAAAGCTAGCAACAAAGGGAAATTTTACTGGAGCTGAGCCAGTTGTAGGCATTTGCAGTAGGTTGGTCACTAAAGATAATAGCAGTTGGCTGACCGAGGAACATCAGAATGAGTAAAATGCGGTCCTGGCTGCAGACATGCTAAAACACTCATGGGTTCAAAGCTAGACCCTCATTGTGCGAAAGAAATATTTAAGCTTGGGAGGAATGAATTCAAAGTCCTAACAGAAATATGTATAGGACATGGAAACCTCCGGTACCACAGACATAAGATAGGGCTTGAAGAAAGTCCCCTCTGTCGCCTGTGCGGAAAGGATAATGAGACTTACTCTCATTCCCTCTGCCACTGCCCCGCGATTGCGGGGAAACGTGTAACACTCACAAGCAGCTTCTGCATCAGTGGGTCTGAAATATCAGCCAACAGCGTGGCCGCAGTCCTCTCTGTATGGAGAGGGCTTAGGGGTCACGCTTAAGGCTTATAAGGAGACGGAACGGAATCATCCAAAATAATTAATAATTTGTAATAATTAATAAAAATATAATAATTTCTTTATCCCTTGTTATTCAGGAGTAATAAATGTTTAAACAAATGCTGTTACTTTACATACTTTGGCAGTATGTTTTTAAGTTTCTTTACATTATTGATAAAGTCTACTTTTTTGTTAGACTATTCACAACGTCTAGTACATAATTTTAAACGCTTCTAATAGAAATGATGAATTAAATATCAATTAGGCAAAAAAAAAAAAATTTTTCTTTTTTTTTTAAGCAAGAGTCCTTGTTTGGACTTAAGTATTAAAAATGTTTTAATCGTTGAATTTCAAAACGAATAACATTGATTAAGTTGTCTTACTATTATACATTTAAGTAGCAATACGAAAAGTAATAATAAATTCGGTTATACTTCCAATAAGTGATATGAAACTCAAAAGTAGAAACAACTATTCAAATATTTAGTGCACTCATCAAATTCCTTCAAATTGAGATACAAGGTTAAAATTAGGTAACGTTCTAAATTTTATCCTTCTTTTGAAGTGCGGAAAGTAAGAATTGTTCCATAAATTACTTGAATCTGATAAGCCGATGCTATGTCACGAATATTTTGTGCGCAGTTGAGAATAGCAGGTGCGTTCAAAATGCAATTTATCTCAATAAAATCACTCTCAGTTACTTCTTCGATAGCGATTTTTCACGCAGTTACATTGAATGCAGCCACAAAATCTGAAGCATGATTTGTAGAACATTTGCGAGACAAAATATGCTTTCTCATTATCATCTTGACAGTTGCAAAAATATCATCGATGCAACCCTTTCCATGAGAAATTGCAAAGTAGTTCCAGTAGATTTTAAAACCGAATTCGCTTTCTAAAACAGAAATGTCTGCAGCGATGAACAACTAAAACATTTTTAAGCTTAATAAATCATCATAGTTATGATATTTTTATTATTGAGGGAAAAAGACTTTCACGGTACAGATAGTTCTTGGCTTAAAACACTGATGCAAATAAAAAATATTGATGATTTTTCATAATTTTTGAAAAGTTGGCTGAAAGTACTCAAAGAAAATGGGAATTTCCTTTTTGTCAACGTGATAGATTTTTCGTCGAAAAACATTTTCCTATTTTGGACTGTTACGTTACATGAAAAAAGCGCGCTATTTTGATTTACGTTAAAAATGGCGATGAAATTTTATTCCTCGAATATATTGTTCAGTTACTTTGTATACACCTAATTCTATCTGAAAAGAGCTAATAGCATGAAGAAAATAACAGTCGATTAATACAATGTACCTTATTATTCCGAGTTGTATTTTTCTCAATTTTCTAAATAACTTCCTTTGAAAAAAGTGAACAAGAGAACTAAACACTTAAAGAAGGTGTCAATTAAAAAAAATTGACAGTCATTTACCTTATTTTAAATGATCTATGTACAAACAAAGAATAAGCATGAAGACTGAGTGCAAGGCGCCAGATTAGACAGGTAAGCACGGTTTAAAAAAAATTTATCATGCGGAAGAAAAATTGTAGTTTACACGAGAAATACATTAAAAGCCGCTTTTATTGTGATTTTTTGTTTGCCTTCAGGGCAATCCGCTATTTCTTCTGCAGTCATTTTTTCAACCTCACCACTGTTCATGTTAATTTTTCCCCTTTTCCTCGGCAACGTAGGCTCAAATAGTCCTCGAAAAATCTGGTGTCTGTGAGGCAATTTTTCCAATATTGCGCAAACTTCACCATTCGACGTTGATAAGACAATTTGTTCTTCGGTTGGTATGGGTATAAGCTCATAATTTTTGTTTGTCAATCGAATTGGTTTGTCAGGAGGAAAAACGTATATTCGAAGTTCGAATATCCGGTTTGGATTATTGCGGGGGCTTAGTCGAATACACCTGAGTTCATCAAATCGATATCCAAGTACGCGAGGAAAAGTTTCTCTGAGAGTAGGAAACTTAACCCTGCACGAACAGAAATCTCTGAAGATGATGGAGACCCGGCTGAAAAATGAGGTCTTGCGGGAGGAGATCTGGACCTGGCACGGATATGAGACTCGCAGGGCGGTCGTGAGTGTGTATAAGAACCCGGTATAGCAAGAGAAAGACTTGTATCTGGAGCATGTCTGGCAGGAGAAGAAGAAGAAGATCGACGACCGTGATCATCAGGATTAGCATCGTCATGCGGCAAATACCTGGACGGTGATGTAAATTCTGCAACAAAAAAAGAGAATAACATAATTTAATGTTTTTGATGAAAAAGATCCCTTTCTCTCGCTTCGCTATAATGGTAATAACACGTAATTATAATCCGCTGGTATAATAACCTCCAAAGATAAAATTCAATTTTAAAATGTTGGAAAAACTGAAAATTTCGAATTCCAGAGGTTTCTTAGATCTAAAGTGTCGATTTGTATTCTCACGTAATAGGATAAGTATCTGCATCTGATTCGTCATCACCATCCCCCAATAATAATACAGATTTCTTAAATAGGGCATTACATTTTTTTAAAGTATGCAATCGTATTTTTGTTTGTCATAAGTTGTAATTGTAGTTGCAATTAAGGAACGGAATTGTACTACCGTCTGTCAATTCTTTCTGCTCAGAAACTTCGGCTACTGGAATCATTTAAAACAAATTTGAAAGTCCAATTCCAAAAAATATATTCTTATAGGAATTTGAATTTTCTTATTGTTCTCTCGAGAAAAAGTTGTAGCTTTTGCACACATTAGAATAATTTTCCTCAGTTTTCCCCTAGGTGCAGAAAATAGAGGAAAACCTTGGGATATTTTGGACGCTACTCTGATAATAACACTATATGCGAAAAGAGACATGGATGTTATATTCTTGAGTGTAGCGAGTTATAGCGACTTAGTTTGTATGCAGAAATTCTCTAGTGTCTTCTGTTGCCCCTAGCTTAAGTAATTCTAGAGAAATTAAAGTCTTTCTCATATTACATGATTTGATACGGCAATCAATAACAAAAATGTCATATTTTTTGCAGATTTGTATGCCAAATATAAATTTTTACGCTAAATTTTCCGCGCTTATTCCATTTTCTCTCGACATATAATCTGAGAAAGACCTTTAATTTTCCTAGAATTACCTAAGCTAGAGCAAACAGAAGGAACACGAGTGAATTTTTGTGTACAAATTAAGTATCAACAAGACCAGACTCGGTTCCAGCGGCTCAAAATCCATTAGAGTAGAATAGTCACTTGCCTCTTGCTGACAACTAATTTTTGTGAGCCTGTGTAATTAATGCAATTTAAAAAATATAACCACAGAAGCTATTTTTTCTGTCATTTTGTGAAATAATTTTTCCATGATTTAAAAATAGCTATATGAACGAGGTATACATCTTATAATAGCAAAAAGAACCGAATGAAATGTTTCAGAAAGGCACATGACCGATCGCGTTGCCCATAAAACCATAGGAGAAAAAAAGTTCTCAACTTTTGCGCATCATGGCGGATTTGTTTATTACATTTTGCATTAAAAAAAACATTTATTTTAATGAAACGTCAATAAATATCAGTTCAAATTTGATATCGAAACATTGTGTAGTTTTGTTACAAAAAATTCCCAAAGTTTTCTTCGATTTTTCGTGATTTATACAGGGATACCCCCTTAATTGAGATGTGCATGGTTGAGAATATCCTATCTGTACACTTGCCCAATGGAGGCATTGCCATATGTGCTGGTCTAAATGCAGATGTTTACATAAGGATTGATCAGGTCAGGGATGTGCATAATTTCTCATTTACGTAAAGCTAGAAAAATGTACTTAAAATTATGGATATTTCATATTATTATATTCACCAATAGAATTTCGGATACCGGCCAAAGATAAGACTAGACTACAGATAATCCTCATCTTTTTCAATTAGCGAAACGACTAAATAATGTATAATTGAATGATTTGGTTAACAATAAAACAAAGGAACATTCTGGTGATTCTTTGGAATACATTATCTCTGCTACAGTCGTTATCTTTCATACTAAAAGCCTGGATACTGTCCTTCATAGATATTCGCTTTTGATAAGAGTCTGTTTCAATTACAAATAGCTGGTAACGCATCTCTTTCAAACTGATTTCACCATTTATGTAGTCTTTTACGTTCAAAGGAAAGCTGGTTTTTACATGGCAAATAAACGAAATGTCTACTGTAATAGTTTTTATTTGGTTTTGGCTTGTAATATATGGTGTGACAAGACAAACATGTCAGCCTTATTATTTTTATTATTATTTCATTTTTAAAGTGCTATCTCTTCTCTCGCCAGTTGGTACGACACTCCAAGGGCATATTTTGGTCAATTATAAGAATTACTTAGTAAGGTATTTTTGTTTGCGATTATGACCTTGCTTTGGCACTCTCCTCAACGAGTGATTTTGAAACGCAGTAAGGCCAATAGAAGACTGGAATTTCAATGCTGTCACTATAAAAATTAAGAAGGGAGGTACATATTTGAATCTGGTTTCCGCCTTTCTATTTGCTGTGTGCAATATTCCCCAAACTTTGCTGCAAACCAAAGTCCAGCCTATTTCAAGACACCCGTGGTTAGGGTGAGAAGCAGATCTCATCATCCTGGAAATTTTTCCGTATATTTTTTCAATGCTTATATTTTCGCGCAAGAAAGGATGAGAGCTCCCCATTTAGCGAAAATGCTTCGGATCTACTCTGTAGATATTTTTAATTCCATAAAGGCTACTAGTGCGAGTCGAAAGTCAAGATCAGTTTAATTAGCAAACTTGATGATAGAATAAATATGGCCAGCTAAACAACACCAGATATAAAGGAATGTTAAGGAAGAAATTTTTCATCCAAAAGAAAACTACCGATTTCGTTGATATTACCAGTTTAGAGTCTTCGGGGATGCCATTAAGTTTTGTTCGCAAGTGAAGTGAAAAATGATTTACTTAATTTTGGACATCACCGAGAGGAGTCATCATCTAGAGTAATAATTTTCATTTGTAAATGTTATTATTTGTAATAAATTTCTGAAATTGATTTATAAACTATTAAACTACAAGCCCTTCGTGAAAAATGAGGTGGTCAAATGACCCAGCAAGACTTATGTTTAGATTCATGCTCCTATATCAAAAAGTAACTTAAAACATTTACCTCAGTTTTGAGCGATACATGTGAGCACAGGCGAAAATTGAATTTTACACGTGTAATTTATTACTGTGCTGCATTTATGTAATTAGCATTGTATACTTATGTAGTTTTGTTACTCAGCAACGCCGTACGTATTCGCAAGTACAGTGACGAGAAGCTGAGGGTTGTAACACTTTTCTGGGACACGCATAGTATAAGATCATTGCAAAATGTAGGGCATCTTTTTTAAAATATTATGTAACATTTAAAAGTATGTTTGATCATTGTGCCGTTTAAAAATTATGATTAATGTAACTATAAATAAATAATTAACTGAATAATTAGTTGAATAAATTAATTTGAAATATCATTATAATTTTAATAGACAAGATACTTATAGAAATTTCTAACTAACAAGTACAAAGTATTGAAATGAAAATACTTTTTTATCGTTTAAAATATACATTTATTAGAAAAGTAAAAAATATTTAAATGAATTACTTTATAAAAATAAGAAAATGTATTTACAATCTTCATCTTAATCGTCATCATCATCTGTTTCATAGTCTGTAGACTGTATATCTGAAGTACGTTCTTCCTCGCCTTCTAAAACATTAATGTAACTTTTTATAATTAAACTATTCAATCAATTAAAATGTAAGGATAAATCTATTATTTACCTGTCTTATCATCAGCTTCTTCATCTGATCCTTCATCCACTTGTATTATATCAATAACCCTTGCAGGAAATTCTTCGCCATCGAAGCAATGAAATTCGTATTTCATTCATCTAATCTCCATCCATAATTTGTTGGAGACAGAGTGGTTGGAGTTTTTCTACTAGCGTTACATCGAATTTGAGAAATATATTTTGCCTTTCTCATCTGTTGCTCTGATTCGCGGTATGAATAAGGAAAAGCTGTGGGTTTCAATTTCATAGTTTTCTTTTTAAAAACTTTAGCAGCACTTTTTGGTTTATACATTCTGTCGAAGATTACTCATCTTGCTTCATTAAGAGTTTCTACCGCCTTGACATTACACATGGCACACACAAAATCCTGCATAACGGTTGGATCCGTAGTTATCGTGCAGTGTCCTATTTTAACAAATGCTTCTTGAAATTTCAGTTATATTGATCATCCGCTAAATATACAAGAAGATTCTTCATATTAGCCAACATTATAATAAAAATGTTTGCGTCGAAAAATTTGATTGATATGCCAACACTTTTTGGCTTGTTACAAACGTGGTATAATATTCTTGTTTTTGCTTTTTCATGACCACTAAAGGTGAACGTACCTGACACTTCCCTGATAATGAAATCTGAAACTCTTTTGTATACGTAGCCAATTTCATAATCTAGAAATATTTTTTGAGTAGGTTTAATCAATGCAGCTTTATATTGTGCCTCCGAATCATTGAGTAAAAATTTAACAAACACTTGCTTAAAATTAATATTCTTTAATTCTGCAAAAGAATTATATGGATGCTTCATCTGTGGTCTATCTATAACGAAATCATTGTTTCTTAATTTTTTTCTGACTTAATGCTCGTAATCTTTGAATTTTTTTTTCGATTTTTCCACCTTTTCGTTTAATTACTTTTATAGTTTTGAATGTGTGGATCTCGTTTTTTATAGGCTGTTCAAAGCTTCTCAGAACCGAAGCACATTCTTACAGAAATGTTTTTATCTGTTCTTCGCCAGGTTGCGCAGGGCGCAATAAAAATGATTCAACTTTATTACTTGCAGATTGTCTATTACAAATATTATGCAATACCACTTTCCTCAGCATGGGAGGAAATGCGTTCAGTCTATCAGTAATAATTTTCTATAATTGTAAAATTTGTTCGCGACTTTTTTTATTTTGCTTTCTCGCAAATTATTCCTTACTACATTTCTTTTTTTATCAATGAGTCAATAAGTACATAAGAGATAACCTTCGTTCGTACATAACGGTTTTCGCTCCATTTATGACGAGCGGATATCAAATTTTTAAAATGATTTATGTGCTTCACAGCATCGGCATTAATTCTGCTTTCCAGTGTGTAATCTATTTCTCTCTTTGAAAAAGGCTTGTTTGTTCTCTTAATTCAAATTGTAACGTTTAATCCGAAATGTGTTTTCTCAACGTTTTGTAGATCAGAATTGTATAAAGTAAGATATCGTTCTTTGCCTAAAGTCTTCATTTTGATGTAGTTGATATAAAACCTTTTCATCATCTACAGAAGGATAAGAAGTCAAATGTTCAGATGCGTCTGCAGGTTTACTGTTCTGAAATTTTTTTCATATTCAACACATTCAGCATCTACTGTAACGTTTTCTGTTTCAAGAAAAAATTTAAACTGCATTATTTCGATCGTTAGTGCAATAACAGGATGTAAACCGAGTTTTCAATATATGCTTCAACTGCTTTAAACTGCAACATATCGATATGGAATGAATCCAAACGGCATTTACTTTCTATTCATAATTGTTTTAAGTTGAGACGAACTATTTCAATGCCGTACAAAACAATTTCACCCTGAGTTCACTTTTTTCCGATAGAAAGTTATTTACCCTAGAGATCCATTTATTCCGTAAAAAATGTACGGCATGTTACATGTGTAAAATTCAATTTTCGCCCGTGCTCACCTCTACCGCTCAAAACTGACGGCATAGTGCTTGAAGTGACTTTTTTATATAAGAGCATCAGTTTAAACATAAGTCTTGTTGGTTTATTTGACTAACTCATTTTTTACAATGAGCTTCTAGTCTATATTTATTAGCTACTCCCCTACAAATTAAAAAAAAAATTCTAGAAAAATGGATTTTTTGACAAATGGTCTGCTATTGTCTTATTTTTATGTAACATTCTGAAAACTAATAATTATTTTTGAGGTGTCCGAACTCGCCCGGTAAATTTTTGAACCCAGCATTTTTCCTGATTTTATAAGGGGGAATAATACATATCGAACAAGCAGATATAATATCCAAACTTTAAGGATTTACTTTTAAGGGCTTCGAGATTAGTAGGAAGCGACAGTAACACAAATGAATTCTCCTAACAATTTTTTGTTGTAATTAATACAATCTATTTTATTGAAAAGAACATTCTTTTCACTCTTAAAGTCATAGAAGAACAATTTTTTCAATTGACCAGATTTTTGTTTCGACAATTACCTTTAGTCATCCAAAATACATTCTCAAATTCCTAAAATTGTAAATAAAGGATTACAACACAAAAAATTGTGAACCAAAAGATTTTAGAATAGCGCATTTCAACTGATTAATTTCATAACTGAAAAAGTTAACAAGTGAACTTATCATGATTCAAAAAAATTAATTGTACTTATACAAAATTGTATCATATCATGCGATGAGAAATTTTTGATGTTTAAAGATCACATTTTTTTTTTGTAAAACTTGTGAAATTCCCCAGCGCAAAGAGCTATATCTGGTAGACGAGCAAGTTGGAAAAAAAGATTTCTGTTACCGATTTGAATAATGTGGTTCAGACAACAAATACTTTAAAAACCGATCTGATTAAGGCATGCATGCCGACAGGACATTCCTCAATTTCTGTTGCGGTCATTTCTTCAACCTCGCCGTTGTTCATGTTAAATTTCGCCCTTCTTGAACGAGACGAATCATTTTTAAATAGTCCACGAAGAATTTGATTTCTGTTTGGTAATTTTTCCAATATTGCCCAGACTTCACCATTAGGCGTTGATAAAACAATTTTCTCTTCGATTGGCACGGGTATAAGATTCTGACGTTGGTTTTTGATTCCTATTGGTTTGCCGAGAGGAAAAACGTATCTTCGAAGTTCGAATATACGGTTTGAATTTTTCCGAGGAATAAGTCGAATAAGTCCAAGTTCATCAAATTTGTATCCCATTACGCGAGGAAAAGTTTGCCTGAGAGCAGAAACCCTGAACGTGGTAGAAATATGACTTCTGGTAGAAGGCGACCTGGACCTGACACGAATAGTGGACTCGACAGGTGCTGGAGACCTGGCAGAAGAATAAGCTGTGGTAGATGAAGAAGGTCCAGAACGAGGAACATCAGGATTAGCATCGTCGTACGGAAAATACTTGGACTGTGAACTTATTTCTGCAACAAGAAATAGAGGATTACATTTTTTAAAGTATGTAATATTATTCGAATATATCCTGAGTTGCAAATGAACTTGTAATCAAGAAACCAAATTCTACTGTCGCTCATTAATAATTATTCTCGCTAAACGTTTTTGGCCCCTGGAATATTTTTAAACAAATTTTAATTCTGAAAAGTATATACTCTCATAGAAAACTGAGTTTTGCTTATGTTTCTTTAAACAAAAAATGAGGCCTTCATCACTTTCTCATCTCGCGCTACGCGCGCGGCTCGCAAATTTGTACTTACCTAGTTCTTATTTCTTTGTTTTTATAATTTTATTTTTATTTTTAATATTGTTTTTTGTGATTAAGGAAAAAATATTATGCATCTGCATATTATCTTACACAGGAACCTGCATCGTTTGAACAAAAAATGGAATTTTTGGATTTTTGATTATTTTAGGTACGATCAAATTTAGAATTTTAAACATTTCGACCAAATTAAAAAAGTTGTTATGATAATCTTGTAGGGAATTCAAAAATCAACGTTGTTCTTTTCTGTTTATTTCGTATCATGCGTTGTTTGGTTAAAAATATTTATTTTAGTTTGTTTTTTGTGGATTTTGAAAATTCTCGAATTCTGATCATTTTGTTTTTATAGGAAGAAGTTATGAGAATGAATTGTCAAATTTTCTAAGTACTATGAATTAATGTTGATCGACTTTTGAAATCTTGAATCGAATCTGATCGATTTTTCGAAACTGCTCGTGCCTACAGTATACAGACTACAGACTACAGACAGACAAAGACCTTCGTAAAAATGATTTTTTGTGACTTAGTGGGTCTCAAAATGTACAGATTTCATGAAAATGGACAAATTATTTCTGAAAAGTTATGATACTGACTTGACACCTCTTTTACTGAATTTCAAACTCTTTGACATAATTAAACAAATTCATGTAATGTGCTACATATACCACTAGGGTTGTCTTACTTTTTCTTTTGAATTTCTATGCTAATCGTCCCCAAATTTGTTTAAGTTTACCAAATAATATATTTTTTTTATTTGTTCAAAAACTACATAGTTAAATTTCATAAAATTCTGTCACTTTCTCAATCATAAATTATGAGAACGTAACAAATTA
Organism: Belonocnema kinseyi; assembly: GCF_010883055.1. NCBI lineage: Eukaryota > Metazoa > Arthropoda > Insecta > Hymenoptera > Cynipidae > Belonocnema > Belonocnema kinseyi. The sequence continues at coordinate 153,194,738 of NC_046658.1, forward strand.
TAATTTTGTGTCTGGACACTTTTTGTGTATTATTTATTTTTTATAGCTTATGTCATTTTTCAAAAATTTAATTGTTAAAATTTTGAATGTTATTTTTTACGATTGAAACAAAAACTACGCGTCCTATCAAAAAACGATTTAAGAAAAATATTTTTTCGTTGTTTGTGTCGCTTGCCCAAATATATAATTTTTTTATTTTTAATGTTGTTTTTCACGAATAAAACAAAAATATGCACCCTATTATTAAGTAAGTGATAACAAATAATTATATAATTTTAGTAGCACAATTTCTATGTATTCATCTTCATTCGCTTCTTGCGTAGTTGGACACCAAATGGAATTTTAAATTATTTTTTGAGCGTTGAAAATTGGAATTTTTGATCTTTTAAGAAAATTTAAAAACTTGTAACGATAATCTCGTAGGGCTTTCAAAAAGCCACATTTTTCTTTCTTCGACTTTTTTCATATCGGGCGTTGTTTGGCCTAACATTTTCACCTTCGATTGATTTTCAAAATTTTGTTAAATGATGAAACACGGATAATTTTTTTTTCATGAAAAAAGTCATGAATAAAATTGTTGGCTTTCTGAGTACTACGAATGGCCGTACATCAAGTTCTTGAATCTTAATAAAGTTGATAAACTTTCTCAACCATAAATGTTGAGAAAGTTCAAATTGTTTGAACAATTTTTTATTATTTGTAATAATATTCTCTTGAAATAATGCTACAAAGCTGCAGTTATTATTACAATTTTTTACTTTTTTTAACTTGTGACTAAGAGGAACGTAATGCTACGAATATTCTGTTTTATTAACTATTCAGATTTTCCTTGAACTTTTATTTAGGAAAAAGTTATAAATATTTATATAAATTCAAAGAACATAATATCAGCCTATTTCAAGAAAAAATCGCTGAAACAATAATAAATTATTTAAATAAATTACAAAAATGTCTAACTATTAGTAGAAAGTTGTATTTTTCACTCATGTTTTTTTTGAACCTACAAAACAGACTAATGGTACTGATATTTGAAAAGTAATTATTCATAAGTATTCTATGGCTGATTGTAAAAAGTAATATTGAATTTCAACTCGATGCACCTAAATATTGTCCATTTTAAATAAAACCTACAAAACATCTCTTTTTTAAGGGAAATAAGTGTTAAAATTCTAGAGGCTTGCAGAACATCCACAAATAATTTTGCCAGAAGGAAACGCATTTATTTTTGGTCTAACCTTTATGTACCAAATTCTTAGATCTCATCATCAAACAACAAAGCTTTTTGGAAAAAGAACGAGATTTGAAATTCGTTTAAACTATTCTAAATAAACCAGCAGTAAAACTGATCAGTTTGAATTCGCAATTATTCTCAATGAAAGTCTTTACATCGCAAAAACCAGAGATTACAGATAATTTAGGTGTGACAAAGTGAAATCGCTCATCAATAATTAATAATACACTGTAGTCACTGTGTGAACTCTATTGGAAATACGTATACGTATACATTTCAAATGGTATCACATGTACACGTGTACATTTGTAATGGTTCCATATGCGCACGTGGACATCTGAGTTGAAAATCTGATCGCATTATTTAAGTTGTTCAGATGTGTGAATGTCTTATCTTTCGACGTGAACAGCGGTGATACTGCGACCTATGCACTTATAAGTTTCAGAGTGCACTATTGAGAGCATTCCATCTGCTCACATGCATAAAGCTTAAAAAAATTCGCTTAAAGTTAAAAATTTATTAGGTTATTATATTCACCAATAGAATTGAGGATAACAGCCAACGATATAGTTAGAGTATAGACAATCTTCATATTTTCCAATAGAGGAGCAACCGATTAATGTTCTAATTAAAGCATTTGTTTGACAATTAAGGAATATTCTATTCTATTAAATGTTTTAGAATTTCATCACCTTATGATATCTGTACTATGTTCAGTTATCTCTTATCATAAAAGCGTCAGTCTTGTCCTTCTGAGATATTTACATTTGACAAGAGTCAGTTTTAGCTAAAGAAATATGGCGACACATTTATTTTAAACTGATGTCACTACCAGCCTATCCGACCCCCCCCCCCACCTTTTGGACAGAAGCTGTTGTCGCTTAAAAGTTCCAAATGACGGGTGAACTCAACCGCTGGCCACCAGAAAGCGCGTCATTCGTCCTGCTGCAATGAGCGGATATAATTCGCATTCTTGCCGCTACGAACAGCACCATCGGTATCATAAAATGCACGGTTTTACAATTTGGAATAAATGAAATATAATTCGAGTACATTTGAATTGAGAATAAAATGTCTTTCGAGAAAAGATTGGCAAAGCAACATACGGGCAAGTCGGCATGAAGAGAAAGAAAATATCTTTAACGATAAAGCATTCTTTCTATAAATGAAATGTCAAGACTAGTATGATGAATACGAACGAATGTATATTTAAGATTAGATTTTAGCATCATGTTCATTTTACGAAAGAAGTATTAACTTTCGACAGCAGGATCTATAATTTAGATTTCACTTTCGAACCGTCGACATGCAGTCGCCGTTTCGGGAATAAACTAAAACTATTTAAAAAGTGTCTCGGAATTGTTAGGTTTTGATATAGGACTAGAGGGGTCGTCCATAAATTACGTAACGCAAATTTCAGCCTTTTT
>NC_046658.1:153197495-153224003 GCF_010883055.1 Belonocnema kinseyi
AAGCTATCTAAGGATGGTACTATAGAACGCCACCTCAAGGTAGGCCTAGTGGCGCCATCTCTTGGTCAGGCCGGAAACTTATCAATCCACCCTCGTAAGTTGCATTTTTTAGAGTTGATAAATGAAGCTATTACAGCATTGAGTGTCACGTAACGCAGCGGATGACCACCCCTCTCCCCTTCGTGACAAACCGTGACAAAAATCATCGCCCCCCTCCCCTAGACACGTCACGTAATTTATGGACGACCCCAGATGACAGAACTGTTTATAAAAAAGTCACGCCTGGAATCTATCGCGCTCGCTAGATTTTCATGAGAATAGAGAGTTACTGAATACGCAATCCATAGTTGGGTTTAGGAAGCTAAGGAGAAATATAGAATTTTAGAGTAGGGATTAGGGCCAATGTATAATGAAAGAATGTATGAAAATTAGGGGGAAGCTGCGGACCGCTGCAACGGCATCGAAGCTCCCGACGATGAAGTAAAGGACCAGAAGAATCTGGTACACAGCCGCGGCTCGTTCGTTAGTTATCTCGAGATATTAAATTAAAGTTTGTAAAGAAGAAATTTAAAAGTCAAGATTAATAAGATATTTGTTTATTGACTCACTAATAGAAATTGCAGTCTTATTATCTTTCTTTTTAACCTCAAATTGAATCAATTATTTTTATTCAAGAAGATTTCCAGTCAAGGATTTCCTCACTGGAGTTAGGTTTCCAAACCCTTAATTGTGGGAACGGACTCGCCAATTTTAAATTTACATATATAAAAAGTTAAAGACCTTTTAAAATAACTATTTAATTAACGAAATAGCGGGTTTTCATTTATTATTCTGACTTTCGGTGATGATAGTGAGATATAGCGCGTTTTCTTTAATCTTTTGATGTTTTGAATATGGGTCGTTACAAGGGCAGGTCGCGTATAGTAACCATTTTGTAATTCGGGATACAACTCCTGGAAAGGAGAACAACTTTTCAGGACACGAGAAGTAAAGGAACCTACTGGCAAGGTTATGTTCTAGGTATGTATGTGTTTTAGAAGTTTTATATTTCCCTTATTATTAAAGAATAATTTCAAGAGAATTCATACTCAACTTTGAGAAGAATTATTTATAAAATTATAAAGTAGGAAAGTTGGTATGCTTTGTGCTTTGCTTTTCAAAAAATCAATTTTTTTAATCTTCAGTAACTTTTGCCTATTGAGATATTTATCGTATTCTTTTTTGATTTGGAAACTTTTATTGTTTTATTTTGAAACCAACCGAAAAATATAAAAAAAAAGCTTTAAAATTAATAAAATAGTGGTGTTATTACTAAAAATATGAAAAATTGCTTTAAAAAACCCCACAATTATATATTTTTTGACGAATTTCATTTTACATTTTTATTTTTATAATAAAGAATTCTTGTAAACAGCGGCAGATAAAAAAAATTTTTGTGATACTACTTCGCACGTCTAAAAACGTTCTATTAAAATGACCCTTCCTCTTTTGCGATACCTTACCATCTTATGCGAGGAAAATTTAAAAATAAAATTTGCAGATAAAAAAATTCTTTTGGCCTAAAAAATAGTTTACCCCACATAAAACTGATCAGATGCCTTTCTTATATCAGCAAAAACCTTTTAAAAATATTAAAAAGAATAAATACGTGGGCTTTTCTACAAAATATTATTTTCATTTCTTAAAATTTGATGAGAAAATATGCAAATGTCTTGAAAATGCCACCTTTTTATTCTTCCCAATATTCAAAGAAAGTTTTTGCTAATAGAAGAAAGACATCATATCAGCGTTATGCCAGCTAAACTAAATTTGAGGTCGGGAGAATTCTTTCTTTATTACAAATTTAATTGCTAAATTATTCTTTTTAGACGTGAAAAGTTTGATCTTAAATGTTTGCATATCTGTCGTTGTTTACAAGAAAAAATAGAAAATTTGATTATATGAAGAAAAAATGTATATTATTCCTTAATAACAATAAATTATGCAATAAAAAAGTGTTTGAATTAAAGAAATAATTGCATACAACAGTTTTCATTGGCTTTTTCTATTGAGGAAAAAAAATTTCTCGTTCTTAAAAATTGAATTGATCACATTCAGAATTGTGTTATCCCTAATTTATAATACTGAAGAAAATATTAAGATACTATTACATTTGCTAATTTCGCTAGTCAAATTTCTAGAATATTGTAATATTATAATTTTATTTCGTCACATTTTTTATTATAATATTTCGTTTTTCCTTACGATTTTTATTTTTTCAATGCGGTTCCGACTTCCAATTTGTTATAAAATTAATCATTATTTGTTATTACAAAATTTTATCCTTGATATATATTACCTATACAACATTTCATTAAAAAACACATACTTATCCAAACATGTTCAATACCTATTGTAAATCACAAACATGTGTAAGCACTTTTAAAATAATCTTGTTTCAATAATCCTTGTACACTTCATTAACTTTTATATTTTTTAAATGTTAATTACCCATCAAATAATTGTTGGTCTTAATTTTATAAACTAAAATGCTCTGGAATATATTTAATAATAATTATTGCGTTTCCCATGAGACCAATGCTATCCTAGAGCAGGACGATTGACGCGCCGCGCGGAGAATCAGTTCACCCGCGAAGTGGAACTTGTAAGCGAAAACTACTTTTTTCAGTAGTCGGAACGGGCTCGTGACTACTTATGTAGTCTTCGAAGTTTTGGAAAAGATGGTTTCGGCGTTACAAATTTATGTAGTGTTTACTGTAATGGCCTATTTAAAGGTTTGAAAAATATAATATCAATTATACAAAATCTTTCAAAAGAATTAGAAAAATAAGTTTCATACATACGTACTTACGTTTTAGAAATTACTCTCCAAGAAAGAAGCAATCTTTAAACAATATCATCGTCCTCTTACCCACCGTTCCGCTTTTGTTTGTTCGCGCCTGAGTACTCGCCTGAGTGACAACCGCTGACCCGCGCACTCCGCGCAGCTCCTGTTACACCTACCTGCGGCGCTGCGTCCATTCTCGGAAGGGTTATACAAAGGAGGACTAGTGAAGGGTTTCACTGTACTAACATTTATGAGGTCAAAAATTTGTATAGTCCTGACCATCATTTTAACTATGTGCAATAACTGTTATGCTAATACAACAAATTAATGTTAGAAAAATAAAATGTCTTCACCATACATAATAAAATCGAATAGTTTAGTGTAACATCATTGCATTTCGCTTAACGGGGGTTGACTTTGTAACCAACAAAATACATTGTTTCCAATACTGATAGGATATTAAAACTGGCCCTAAATATTTTAAAATTACACTTGAAAATTATTTTTACTCGAGGGATTCACTCGAGGGAAAGATGATTGCGTCTTTGAGCAATAAATTCAATATATTTTAAAGTAATTACACAAGTATTAAAAATAATCAAATAGGATTCTCCTCCAATATTAAATGAAAAGAAACCAAAACTTTCTTCGCACAATGAGGTCTTAATGGTACGATCAATTTCAAAATCGTTAAGAATTCTTTTCTGGTTCCATTTTTATAATAATTCAAAGTAAAATGCCAATATGAATTTCAATAGCTACCGCAACAATGCACGATGAGGTTTCTTCATCATAAGATAAAGTGCAAAGTCGCTACAATAAAAGTTGCGCACACTATTTTTTCATTCATTTAAAATCCCCACACTAAAATGCAAACATGCAGAATGAGGTCTCCACATAAACGTAAACTGCAAAGTCGTTAAATCATGCATAATATAATTTATAAAAAAATAAAAAACGTAAATTCACAAAAACTTACGTCTAACTATCCGAATTCTGATGAATTTGGATAGTTTAGTTGGTGGAAGTTTGCAATAAGAGGGCAGCGTCCTTTTAGAATGAGCCTTCCTCAATTAAAACTCTGTCTTCAATGACAGGTGGATAAATGAACTAAGAGACTCCCCCCTCGTAGATCCTCGCGTAGGAAGCCCTGGTAATTCAAAGAAAGAAAAGCAAAGAGCAAAGAGCACAAAGTATCGAAACCAGTTTATAGGGTGCATTGGTCCCACGCTACCCCCACTTATTAGCTGATGGCGCGCGCAATCGATCGTATGATGGAATGATTTCGTGAATCATCTCTTAGCTCTACCTGGATGTCCACTTTTGAGTCAGAAGCGTATCAATATAACTATTCGCTTGTAGATTTATTATTAAATTCCGATTATGAAAATAGAACGGAGTGTCTCAATAGCTTACTATCATACTAAGCAACAAATAAATGTTTTCTGTCACCAAAATAGTAATATCTACGTCATTAGGAATATGCTGTTCCTCTGAAACTTAAGATTTTCACAGTCCACTATGTCAAATTATGAGAAGTTGTAGGCTCTAAAAGTTACGATCATGATTCCTCAAAGAAATCAATCCCGAAAACACTATTCTTTGAAATCCGGTTTCTAGCCGCAGATTACCTTACGCGACGGGCACCACACGTGGAGATGAAGGTTTTATTTCTGTAAACTTTTTTAGAGCTACCAATCTTTGTATAATGCCATGATGAACAGTTTTTACCGGTCAGATGAAATTATCCCAGCAGAAAAGAAAATTACAAACTAGCTGGCGATTGAATGAGCCTGACGCTAGCAATCCATAATTTTGTTGAGTTAGGTACGCTTTGTACGACGTGAAAGCAAGCGAGCCGAATTAAGAAACCGCCACGGCTGACCATCGGCCAAAAGTCGGCTCTGCTGTAATTATAGTTTTTCCGTAAAAAGAATTGGGTTGACTAAGGTGTTTTCAAACTGCCATGGTCGTACCGACGTTGGCAACGGACGTCAGTTGCGGGCGAAAAGCTGACCGTCGCGTCGGCCCAATTTTGGGACGTCCATTGGTCGAACTCTGGATACAACAGTCGGGTTGCTACAAGCACCTTGATGCACCCGACGGTCGGACAAAGCCTTGTCGAAGTATGAGCAGACCGTCGGATAAACTCTGGTTTATTCTTACAAAAAGAAACCTAAAAGTGTTGTTTGTCTGAATCTGACCAAGAGATAGACAGACCGTTGGCATAACTTTTGCTTGTACAAGTCACCGTGATGCATACGCGGGCGGTCAAACCTTATCTTAAATATATCCCGGCCGTTTTTAAACATTTTAAAACGACCATTAAGCTACAGTTGGCTCGACCTTTAACGTCATATTTGTCCGTAACATTGGTTGAACGTAACGCACTTCATTTATTTAGATCTGCTTTCGGCCACAGTCGATCTGCTCATATTATTCGGAGATATATTTTAAATGATAAAATTTAATTTCAAATCTACAAAACTGAAAAAAACTTTTTAAATTGTGACATAATATCATAATTAAAGATGTCCAAATGAAACATTCAAGCCCTTTTCCAAATTAATCTTAGAAGAAACTAAAACAGTTCGTTTAAAAAAAACCATGCGAGCCCTAGGTATTTAAAATTTAATTCTTTTAGATTTTCTCTCTAATAATATTTTCAAATTAAATAACGTATATAATTTAAAATTAGAATCTTATGACGAACAAAATGGCAATTTTTTCTATGTTGAAATCTCCTAAGTTTCATGGAGTAACATTAGTTAAAGATGCTCCTATATTATATAATATAATAGAAAGTTTATTATAAACAAATTATTTGTCCAAAGACTGTTTTCTACGACTTTTCATAAGTTTACGTTTTTTAAAGTTATATTGCAAGAGATAAAAAAATATAATGATGAAGAAATTTCTTCGGGAGCTTATTATTGTTAATATTATAAATAAATTTAATAGACAAATGCATCAATTAGGCATTTTTGCACTTTTTTAACGTTGTCCAATAAACAAATAATGCATATGCTTATTAAAACTCTTTAGAAAACTATAGAATCTATCAACTAAGTACGAGTGTTAATAAAATTTTCATTAAGATTCCAGTTAAAAAGACTTACATAATATTCAATTAAAAATTATACTCATTTTCAACATTCTCATTAGAGAAGGTATTAGATTGTTGTAAAATTTGACCGCACCTGTTTTTGTGACATGTCCACGTTTCGAAACTCACTGAATCCGAAAAACAGTTTTTTAGGAATGTATTTGTCTCTATTTTTAAATAGCTGTGTGACAAGCAGAATTCAATGCAAAATAAATAATTTATCTATAAAATAACAAAATTTATAATTTCATTATGAAAATGTACCCAATTTTTTATTGAAGAACCAGTTTTTTGAAATAAATGTTCGAATATAAAGAATTTATTTTAAATTGCTGCATTTTTCAAAATAAATTATTCTTGCTGATCTCAAAATCCTAGCGATATATAAAAAAAGCCTTTACAGAAAATAACATAGGGATCCCAAAATGATCACATTTGCGATCCTGAGAGTCAAAGAAACGGAAATGTACTTACGAAGAGCAAACCGTCTCTGTAAAATTACACAGAGCACAGTTGCTGTAAGAATGTTGATTTGCTATTCTCTTCTTTTAATGTAACGTTCTAAATATTAAAAGCAATTATTTTTAATGTGTCTGGACATTTTCGCACAAATTTTTACCTCCCAATTTTTAATTTTTTGGGAAAGAGGGTGTAATACTTCTTGAACAATGGGATTTATTCGTTTTTGTAACGATGAAAGTACTTTGAAAAAGGTGGAATACAACGTTTTTATTCAAAATAACATAATCAATAGTATTTTTTTTAAATCTTTAACTAATATAGGAACATTTTTTCAGAGACCAGATTTTCGGTAAAACTACGATAAGTCTTCCAAAATGCATTCTCCAATACTTTAAATTGAAAATTTAAGATTCGGATAAAAAATTATAAACTTAAAGATTTTAGACTAACACGTTGAATTTCAACTGACTGTTCTTTTCTTTAATTTGTAACGTGTATGTATAACCGTGGAGTAATCATAAAGACCGAACGGAAACTGCTAGATCTCGTAAACCTGCGCACTAAAACAGAAAATTTTTATCAACGGTGTGAAGAATTGCGCTTCAAGCAAGAAATACTGTAAAAGACTTTTTGATTAAGGCATTGATGCCGACGGGACATTCCCCGACTTCTGTTCTGGTCATTTCTTTAACCTCACCGCTATCCAAGTTTATTTTTCCGCGTATTATCCGCGATGATGTATCGATAAATAGTCCACGAAAAATCTGATGTCTTGTTGGTAATTTTTCTAATATTGCCTGGATGTCACCATTAGGCGTTAAAACAACAATTTGCTCTTCCGTTGGCAAGGGTTTAATATTCCAATGTTGATCTTTTAATCCTATTGGTTTGCCTGAAGGAAAAACATACCTTCGAAGTTCGAAAATCTTGTTTGCATTCTTCTGAGAAATAAGTCGAATACGTTCAAGTTGATCAAAATTGTATCCAATTACGCGAGGAAAAGTGTTTCTCAGAGGACAAGCATTGAACTTGACAGAAATGTGACGTCTGGTAGAAGGAGACCCTGACCTGGCACGGAGAGTGGAGTCGACAGGTGGTGGAGTGCCGGAATAAGAATTATCTCTTGCAGAAGGAGACCTTGACCTGACACGAAAAGCGGACTCAATCGGTGGTGGAGACCGGGCAGAAGAATCAGTTATGGTACGAGAAGAAGGTCCACAACGAGGACCATCAGGATTAGCATCGCCACGAGGGAAATACTTGGACTTTAAACTTAATTCTGCAACATGAAATAGAGGATTACATTTTTAAAGTATATAATTGTATTTTGATAGAGCATGAGTTGTAAATGCGGTTGTAATCGAGGAACCAGATTCTACTGTCGCTTGTTAATAATTATTCTCGCTAAACATCTTTAGCCAGTAGAATCTTTTCAAATTTTAATTCCAAACGTATATTTTCTTATAAAATATATAATTGTGCTAATTTTTATTAGAAAAAAGTTGTACATTTCGCCTTGTTGGAAACATACCCGAACCTCCTTTTTCAAAAAACGAATTTTTTGGTGAACACATGAATTATTATTTCTTTGTAGTTATTACACCGACTTAACACCTCTTACTTAATTTTAAAATCTTTGAAATAGCGGCAAACTTGAAAAGTTGTAACGAGCTGGACGTTCCAATAGGTTAGTCTAATTTTTGGTTTCGAATTTTCATGCATGTCGCCACCAATTTTGATAAAATTCACAAAAGAGGAAATCCGATTTTTTTATTATATACACGGAAAGAAATAGTCATTATTCATACAATATTCAAGAAAATGATTAATAATCATCTGAAAAGCATGTGACGTTTTAACAGGATCTCATAGACTGTTTGCCAAGAAAGAGATTTAAAAAAATATATTTTCTCTTTTTGTTACTTATTACATTCTCATCAGCGAAAGTATTAGATTTGTGTGAAATTTGACCCCCTCCCCTCTAGTTTTCGTCAGATGTCTATCTGTCTGTTCAGTCGTGGACGGTTTTCTCTTGTTTATGTTTTCAGCGCGAAAACTTTGGAAAGAATTGACAAATTGGATTGTCATTTGTCAAAGTTTTTTAATATCTTGAGATGAAGGTCAAGTTTTACTAGCCAGCCATTTTGGATACAAATTCAAAAAGTGAGCATATTTTCAATATTTATGAGACCACTTTTTTCAAGATTCAAACATCTGTCCGGATATAAAAAAGATATAAAAAAAAATTTTGCTTTTTAAATGCTGTACAAGATTACAATGATAACTTTTCGAATTTTCTTAAAAAATCAAAAATTCAAATTTTGAGGGCATAAAAAAATAATGTAAAATCACAAATTACATTTCTTCATTAAACTGTTCATTATTAGCATAAAATACTAACCAGCTATGATTCTCGGCTAAAATTAACTGCCTCCCCCCACCCGTCATTGATCGAAGTTTCGATTTAGGAATTGTAATAATATACATTTATGAAAATTATATACAATTTGAGGGACAAATTCGAGTGCGAAGAACGAGATACGTGACACGAATGTGTTCGTTAAAGCCGAAAGAGCTTTAACTAAAGAGAATTCAGTATCACCAAATTATTGATGTCAATAGTTTGACCTTGAGTTTTCAAAAATTTGTCCACAAGTGTGGAAAACATACGAAGATCGAGCGCTCAGCAGGCGCGCTCAAAGATGCTAGCAAAGCGAAACGCGCGCATAGCGCGCGATAACAATTTGCCCGCAGAGGGAGCCGATTTTTTTTCTCATGGTTAATGACCAAATAATAATTTTTTGTAACAATTACGTTCGTTAACTTGTATTATTTATGAGTTAACTCAGTGAAAACTTGGCGAAAAGTGTAAAATTTGAGAAAAATCGTAACTATCTAGTATTCCTATATCAGAGGACAGTTATTAATAATAACATTATTCAGAATTTGTTACTAATAATTACTTTTGTTGAACTTCATTAATTTGCACTTCGCCTCCAATTAAAATTAGACAAAAAGTTGAACATTACAGAAAAAACGCAACTTTCTAATACTCGCAAAGGAGAATGTTGTTAAAAATAATGATGAATTGTTTAAAAAATTGTGTTCCTTAAACATTATTTTTGTGAAATATATTAAAATGTTCAGTTTGAACTTTATTCACCTAATATTGACGATTCTGAATAACTTTGACAAAAAAATCTCTTTTTCTAATGAAAACTCGGGTTTTACTTCATGGAGCTTGCAGAACGTCTACAAATAATTTTTTCCGCAACAGTAAGCATTCATTTCATCGTGAATTCGAGAAAATTTAGGGCGATATGCAAGAAAAGGAGAGAAAAAATAGTATCCAATGCAATTTTGGACTACCCTTTATATACCGTTCACTAACATCTTCTCAATAGATTAAATCGATTTTTGTAAAAAGGATGAGATATCTGCTTATATATAATAAGTAGGAAAATTTAATTTTAAGGACATCCAGAGATCAATATACAAAATTAGGAGAATAACTAGTTGAAGTTTTTATTAAAGAAATTGGTTAAGAATGGAGAAACATTATATTCTAATGAATATTCTAGAGTTTTATTAGTCTAGAGAATCTGTATTTTATTGGTTATCTCTTATGTTACAAGCGTCATCCTTGTCCTTGTGAGTTATTTACATTTGATAAGTTATTTTTAAATGAAAAATGGGGGCTTTTAGGCCAGGATGTCAAATTTACAGGCTAGGATATCAAATTAAAAGAAGTTGAAGGGTCCATAAGCTATGCTCAGGTTCTTTTTAAAAAAAACCAAGCCCCACGCAATTGGAGAGCGCGAAACTCACACAAGAGACTTTGTACAAAACTGGTCCTTGCGATCCGGCCTTTGGCCTTAGGTGACCTTACGCTACAGACAGCAGAGTTGGAGAAAGAGGTTTCATCTCTGGATACTTTTTTTCGAGCTGCCAATCTTTGCATAATGTTATGACGAACAGTTTTGACGGACGTAAATTATCTTCGTACCACAGAAGTGTCGAAGATGGTAATATTACACTTTTAGAACCGCATTGTGTCTACGTACTCGAAGCATGATTACTTCGAACATTCACTTTGAGCATATCCAAGTATTTTTGACTCTTGTTTGCACGCGCGGCAGTTGTTATCGCCTACAGGTATATTTGTTTTTCGTTCACGCTTGGGCAGACACATCAATAGATCTTCTCTACCTATAATGCCATGGAGCATAATTTGAAGGGGATTGTTAGCATGCTCTCTTAGTATAAGCGAATTTTTTGCTTCCTGTACACGACGCTTCAGCACTAAATGTGTCAGTGGTGCTAGAACATTTTTATTACTATCATATTTTATTTTTTAAATTTCAGTTAATCGGTAACCTCTGTCATAGTTAAAAAGCGGCCGGGGGCGTTCGAGGCAACTACAGTCACCTCTGGATGCTTTCTTAGAGCTACCATCTTATGATTATCTTATCACATCAGAGAAGTTATAGATTCGAGAAGCTGCGATCATGATTCCTTAAGGCAACAAATTCCGATGCAATCAGAACTTATACATCGTCCACTCCTGCTCTTCCTATCCTAGAAGATAAGCAAGAACGGAAAATTTACAAAAGATATTTCGTACAGAAATGTTCCTTAGAATGCATTCACTAGCCCAGGATGGCTTTAAATGGCAGACGGCACAGTTGTACGTAAACGTTTCACCTCTGGATACTTGTTTAGTTCTACCAACCACAAGATGGACTTTGTAGTCTTAGTACAGCCTGTTCTACTCGAAAAAAGAACATGATATTTCTCCCGCTTTTCTTCCTTTTTTACCGTGATATCGCCATCAGCTGGTGCCGAGAATTCAATCAAGTAAACTATTTTGGTCTCCAGATCTTCAAGCACAATATCGGGCTTTGTCGATTGTTAAGATTTTATTTCAGGTTGTGATAAATGGTCAACACTTGACATGAATGATAAATATTTTTGTAATCAGCCCGACAAATGAAATCTATATGTAAATTCATTGAACCGCCGGAAAGCAAGCAAATGTTAGTTTATCTTATTAAATCGTTTATGGAAATACAATGCGATCTAACGGACAAAGTCTTACATCCATACATTTCACAATTGTTCAGACGTCGCGTTGTTGACCTTTTCTCCATACCAGGTCTTCATAACTGGCCTTCACTCGCAGAGGACAAAGAGAAAACGTGTCTTCCCAAGTCAAGAGCAAGGTATAATTCCGCTTATCATAGGAAGAATCGATCTCCTTTTCGAGCCTCCGAGGTTCGAGAGCAAGGGTTTCTAGTGGGAATCATTTTGGATCTATCAGATTTCTGGGTCCTGCTTTTAAGGGGATTCTTTAATTTACAGAAACCCAATTAATATTATTATAATAAAGATAAATCCTTTTTAACTGTCAGCCCAAGGGAAGAATGGCACGAAAATTGGTTTGTGTGGCATATTTTATTAGTTTTGTAATTACTAAAGGCTTGCACGTACTTAGAGGCTTTTAAGTAAACTGTCTCGAAACTCACTAAAGATCCGACAAGCTTCCTATTTTATTAATTTTCCTTTTTAAAACGATGAGAAATAATTTTAGTTTTCTTATTAAAATAAATACATATTCCAGGTACAGATTCTTGAGTTTTGTAATTTTTCATATTTGACCTGCAAATTACTGTACAAGTATAGGAGTTGCAGCTATATTAGTAATCCTAAACGTCATGTTGCTCCACAAAGGATGCAAGGTCTTCGATGTAACAATACGTGATATTCCAATTCTCTAGAAATTATGGTGCTACCAACTCAAAATCAACGCACACACTAACATTCGCGAAACGGTGTTTTTCTGGCTTAGAAGATCTCAATACGTGGAGGTTTAACCAAAAAAAAATACGATACGAGTAATACTGTTTTTCCGTGTGCAGTCGCGAGGCCAAGGCTCGACGACCAACTTATTTCGACTGGCTCGCCTTCGGCAGAAAATGTCATCATGGAACAGTGGTGCGGACGACGAGAACGTAAGGTGTGTTGAAGTCGCACAGGTGTAGGCGCAAACGCATTCCAGATCCTATACCTTGTGCGATTCAAATTTTAGTGCCTTGGATTTGACGCAGCACCACTATCAGCATATCTTGGGAATGAGGGTCGCGTAATCTCCCTCCATTCGCCATGAAACTGCCACAGCGCAGAAAATACATCTGGATTTTCTGCGCAAGAGGGGGGGGGGGGACTGCGCGGCTTGCGTGCCGTGCAGAAAAGAGAGCGGTAGTGATCCCAGATCTGAAACGAGACGTGATCCAACCCTGTACAGGTCTATGTCCGTGTGAAATAGTAGGAGAGGCTATAATCTTTTCGGTTGAAAATGAATCATTGTTTGTCAAAATTATACTTGTTCGGTTGAAATATCAACTGCACATCTTGTAGGGTTTAAAAATCAATCATTTCACTAAAAGTTAAACTATTTCGTAAAAAATAAGCTTTTTTAATAAGGTTTTATAATTATGGTTGGAAATTTAACTATTTGGTTGAAAGTTTAACTCTGATGAAAACTCATATTTCTCGCTTAAAAAGACCAATTATTTGATATAAAATTAATTAATTTTGTTAAAAATTAAACTTTTGGATTGAAAATTGATGTATTTTGTCAATTAGATTTTTTTCTAAAATTAAAAAACAGCAAAATAAAAAAATTGCCTTAAAATCGCCCTGATTCTCTTTTTTATTTTTAAAATCTTTTTAAATACTCACTTAAAATTAATTTTTCAAAATAAAAAATCAGTTTAAATTTTCTTAGCAATCACAGCAATTTCTGTTATTCTTTTTAAATATTTTACAATTCTCAGAAAGCTTTTTTTTTAGATCTGCGAAAACCTGCATCGTGTTAAAAATTATTTTAAATAATTTCAAGTTTTAAATTATTTTTGAATCATTTTCAAATTAAAATTGCAGCGTTCAAAGTTAAAATTTAGCTTACTACAAATTTAACAATTCAAGGCTTTCTATTTCAAACTATTATGTTTAAATTTCTATAGTTTTTAACAGTTGTTTGGAATTGATTGTTTTAAATGAACGGTCAAATATTGCTAATAATTAACGAAATTTTATTTTTAATTAAAAAATTTCAAATTGAATATGTTCAAAATAAAATTTGTTCAGACTGAAATAATATTTGAAGTCATAATTGAAAATAATTTTAAAAACTAATATCTATTGATTCTTTAATTTTGAACGGATTCAGAATCATCTTATTTTAAGATAAAAACTGTCATCAAAAATAGAATTGAACAAGAAAAAAGACGAATTTTTAACAAAATTGTTAAATTTTCAAGGGAAACGGTGAGTTTTCGACCAAGAAAATTAATGATCTACAGAAAAAAGGCAAATTTTTTACAAAATACATGGATTTTCAACTAAATTGCTGACCGTCCAAAATATGCATTTTTTGCAAAAACTTACAATTTCAAACAAACAAGTTAATTAAATGGAAAATAGTTGAATTTTCAACTATAATTATGAATCCTTTATAAGAAAAAATTAATTTTCTTACTAAGTAGTTCAACTTTAAGTGAATAATGGAATTTTCCATCCAAAAATTATGATTTTAATTTTTAACGATATAGTTGCATTTACATTAAAATAATAGACTTTGCAACCAAACAATATTTACAGTTGATATTTCAAACGAAAAATTTAATTTTTAACTAGAAAGTATAAATTTTCCATTGAACAGTTTAATTTCTACAAAGACAGACGAATTTTCAACAAAATACATGATTTTTCAACCAAAGAGTTGATAGAAAGTTTTTTGATAGAAAAGAGGACTTTTTCACAAAATAGTTACATTTTCAACCGAATAATTGAGTTTTTATCCAAACAAGATGAATTCCAAACCTCAAATACAACAGTAGGTTTTTCAATTAAAAAATGAACTTTTATAAAAAATATATTTTATTCAAATATTATTAAAATCGAAAATTTCTTTAGTTTCTTTTAAATGCGGATCAAAATAGAAAAAGACAAATTTTATAGTGTATATAATAGTATTAATATAATATTCCACACATGAAAAAAACATGACGTCCAAATTGAAGCATCGAAACCTGGAAACATTCAAATGCCAATTTCTTGATTTCATTTGAAAATCGGATGCAATGCAAAAAATTGGTTACAGATGTATTCAAAACTGATGAAGGAACTGAACTGAAAGGATTAGAAAAATATTTGAGAGCTAAAGACCTGATAATTAATGTGGCAGAAACAAAAATAGTGTGTTTCAGGAAGAGAAAGAATGAAGTAAAGTACGGATGGAAGATAAATTGGGAAACAGTAAAATGGTAGAAGAATTCTGCTACTTAGGACTATGATTTGAAGCGGAATGTGAAAATAAAGAACATGCAAAAAAGATTTCTAAAATGGGTTATATAAGTGAGTTGGAACTTCCCAGGTTATATGCTGACAGAAGAAACAGGAACAGAGAAATTGGTGATAAGACAGAGGCAAAGGGTTTGGAATTTGTAGGGGAAACATGAGAGTGGCAATGGGAACAAAGTTACACAAGTATGCATCCACGAAATATTAAATAAAGATAGGAAATGAAACACGGGACATTCAAGATGTGAGGAAGAGAGATGGCAAGTTAGAAGAGAATGGAGAATTTGAGACGAGGGGAGGGAACGGCAAATGGTATAGAATAGTTAAGATAGAAGGGGTCCCGGAATACTTAGGAAAGTTGAAAGAGGAGTGTATGTGGTCCAGGATGGTATGTTGCAGAATGGCAGCAGAAATGAATCAGTGCAAAATATTAGTTAAGTGAACAAATGAAAATGTGTAGGTTATGTGGTTATGAAAGAGTTTAGAAGATAAAAGGGAAGAGAGAATGCATAAGGGAGGGAAAGCTCAAAATCGTAACCAAAATTGATAGAGAAGAAATAAATATAAGATAATTAGTGTTCTGTGACTTGGAAAAGCATGATAAAATGGTCAGAGGAAATTCAAGCCCTGGATGGTTTCGCGCACTCGTAAGATAATGTTTCAGAGCTAGGGAATTCGATTTTCAAGCCCTATCTCAGTGACCGCTAATTTGAAATAAATCGATATCTTGCGGGTTGGCAAATTTAAAATGGAATAAAAAGTTCCCTTAAAATTATCCGATCGTCTCAATTTTTTGGGCAGCATATGATTAATTTTTTCCATTTAAATGAAATATCATTTATAGTTTTTAGAGTTTCTTGATTTTTTTATTTAGAGGTCTCATACGTTTTCAAATTATAATCTTGTTTCCATGCACCTTAATGAATACGCAGTCTCGGTCAGAGGTACATAAATTATCAACACACTTATTTGATATAACACAGTTTAACATATTATAGAAAATTTTGGATTTTATTTGAAAATACATCATCAGCAATATTGAAAAAATGGAATAATTTTCAATTTCTTTAAACTGTAACTGTAAAATGTAACTTTGTAAAGTTGAGAGAATTCAAGTTAAATGTTGCAAAGATTATTCAATTTATATTAACAGTTTATTAACTTGAAACATTGTTTATCCAAAATTTTTTAATTTAAATCTATTTTAACTTATGATTGATTAAGGCTGTGAAAGTGAGGTAAGCATGAAGATCGAGAGCAAAGCGCCAGACCTGGCAGGCGGGAGCATTTGGAAAAAAAATTAGCAGTGCGAAGAATTGTTGATCACACAAGAAATACGTTATAAACCACTTTAATTGGGTTTCGGTGGCCTATTGGACAGTTCTCGATTTCTTTTGGGGTCATTTCTTCAACCTCACCGCTCTCCATATTTATTTTTCCCCTTCTTAATCTCTCAGTATCACTTTTAAATAATGCACGGAAAACCTGTTTTCTGGGTTGAACTTTTTCCAATATTGCACAGGCGTCACTATTGGGCGTTGATAATACAATGTATTCTTTGGTCGACAACCGTGTGAGGTTATAATTCTGGTCTCGCAATCGAATTGGTTTGTCGGGAGGAAACGCATATATTCGTAGTTCGAATATCTGGTTTGAATCCCTAAAAGGATGAAGTCGAATGGATTTAAGTTGTTCAAATTCATATCCAATTACGCGAGGAAAAGCTCTCTTGAGAGCAGGAAACTGACATTTAACACGAAGGGGAGTCTGAGTAGGTCGTGGAGAAGCGGCTGGAGAATAAGACCTGGTAGGAGACCTGGACCTGGCACGAAGAGGGGGCTGAAAAGTTGATCGAGAGCCACCAGGAGAATAAGGCCTAGTAGAAGAAGAAGAAGGTGAAGAAAAAGAAGCAGAAGAAGATGAAGATGAAGAAGGTCTATAACGAGGAGTATCAGGGTTATAGTCGCCCTTAGGAAAACACTTAGACTGTAGACCTAATTCTGTAATAAGAAATAGAGGATTACATTTTTTCAAAGAATGCATTCTGAGTTTGATATATCTTGAATTGTGAATGTTGTTATTATCAAAGGACCTGATTCTACTGTCGCTCATTATTAATTCTTCTTAGTATTCAGCACCGAAAATCCCGTTCTAAGAGGAAAACTAATTTTATTTAAACATTATATATTATTTCCTTGCAGTTCATCATCCTAGAGTTACACAGTAAAAAAAAGGATCAATTTTGTTGCAGAGCATTTTGCTCCAGCCATCATTTGACTCTTGACATCATAATGATTTTCTATTCGGATCAATTTGATCTGATTTTTTGGTTCTTTTATCAGACTAAACAAAATGGCCGCCAATTCTTGGCGCCGGTGTCATAGCGACATAACCTAAAAATGATATCTACGCGCACGCAAGTGACAACTACACTCAACAGGTGATATTTTCTAATATCAGATTTCGTTATTATTTTAACTTTTCAAGTACACTGCACGATCAGAAACCATAAAAAGCTTGAATATGAACTAAAGTATTGTAAGAACGTCAGTCATCTTGGTTTGACATCATACATGATCCCGAATCAGATCATTATGATCTCAAAGTCGATCATTCACTTCGGCCGTTTCAAAATTCTCTTCAATTGGGTATCATTTTTGTTGCATATCAAAATGATATTGCTTTCGGTATCATTTTGAACACTTTTTTGACTGTGTATACTACACGATGACAATGTAAAAGATTCAGTAATTTAACATTTTATACCTAGATATTGCAGTGGTTGCACTGTAACTTTTTATTAAGAAATTTTAAATTATATTAAGCAATTTCAAATAAATGTATTGCAATTTAAAATTATTTCTTGCCATAAAGCGATTAAACTCATTGGTGCAGATTCAAATATATCTGAGACATTTTGTATACAGTAAAGTCTCGCATATTTCCGCGGCCCTGGAATGTAAGAATTCGTTAACTTCAACTCCTGAGGAGCACCCACTTCTTCTTTGACCTGGCTGTTATTTTTGTCAAGCGACGTTCGTAGGCTGTCCCGGCCTTGTATTGATGAGGGCGCTCCAAAAAACTTTTTTAACTGCGGATGTGCCGCAAAGCGCGGGTCTATTTGAAATTCATAAATACTATCAATAATGATATAGATAAATACATCCAATTCTTAGTTTAGTAACCCGCAGTTTAGTATTTCCTAAAAATGCTGGTTCACGCAGCTTCTCGTCAGAAGAGTGGATAGTCGGTTGCGACTCTTACCTGAAAAACACCAGCTGCGTTTCGGAAAGGCACAGTAAGAAGGTACTCACAGAAGCATTCTGCGCAACAACATGCATTTAAAATGAAAAGAGTACATGCAGCTTCAATTTGCCAAATAAAGATCAATATAATAGGATCAGAAAACGGCTCTAATATTTGGCAGAATAATGAGTTTTCTAGCATGACTTCGCAGCCATGCATAGTTCTTGAAATGGGACTTGCAATTGTATTTGCCTTTTTGGAAATAAAATTCTAATCGTAAAGCTAGGTTATAAAGGTCTACATAGTAATCATTTTTAACCGCAGAATGCAGTTTTTAAATTTTGTTTGATCCGGTTTTCATTTTTGAATACCAGGAAGGTAGTCATAAATCGGTAAAAGAATGGAACATGAGTTAAAAAATAGACTTTTTCATTTAAGAAGTATTACTGTTCGCAAATTCATGACTTGGTGCTACGTTTAGAATATTTTCTCAAAAAGTTTTATGTATTGTTTAAAAATATTATACTTGTTCTTTCTTTAAGACATGGATTGGCAGATGAAAATTTGGCATTTTAAGTTGTAACGTTACACATGGGGCTAAAAACACTAAAAGTGGCCAAAAAGGAACTTGAACATTTATCTAACCACAACTTTTCAACAAAATCTAAACATAACTTGATTGGCCAATAAAGTTCGATCAGCCCCCATGGTGGGGTGCTCTTGCCAATCAGAGGCATCGTAGAGAGTATACCTAAGAACAGCACGACCTGAAATCTTAGTTTCAGGTCAGGCCATGAAGAAGTGAACTGTAATTTTCACGAAACGTCGGTAAAAAATTCGTTGTTTTTTGCACGAGTGAAACCCGAAATATCTTTTTTTACCAAAAAGAATCATCGTGAAAGCATTAAATCTATTATAGGCGGAACAGTATAAATTACACAAAGAACAAAATAGTTTCTTAATTGAACGATTCCCTCGCCAATTTTTAGTCCCCTGATATTATTGGAAAGCTAGATAAACCTATTTAAATTTTGATATGGGCTCGTTCACACATTACGTATCATTAAAAAATAGTAGGAAGGAGGTTCAGGTTTCATTAATGTCTGTTAAGTAGGGGAAAGACAGGTGATTTTTTGATCTGATTACGTAATATTTTTAAAGTATGAATTTTCCGTACCATCAACTTTGTATGCCAGGCACGAAATGGGAATTGTTCTCGTCGGAGTGACAACTGCTGTCCTCGGTGTAGGAATCATTTCAATTGGAGTATCAATAATTTTCATCGGATTGAGACGCATTTTCTGTTTATTGGAATACATGTCTGTCACGTTGAGATTCATTTCCGATGAACTAGGATATTTACCAGGTGCTGAACTTAATTCTACAAGAGGACATACAAAAATATTAGTTTTAATTTACTTAGAGTATGAATTACAAAAACTAAATGATAAATCCCAATTATTTTGAGCTCATAAGGAATCTGCATCGAAACATACATTAGAGTGGATCTGAAAAAAAATCAGTCTTTCCACCCGCTTGCCTCGTCTAGCCTTGTCTCTTATTAATTTTTCATTAAAATATTAGTGTTTATTTTTTTTTGTCGGAAAGGTTGATCTTTTGCATGAAATTTGCCTTGTTAATTTGAAAATGCGAAAAACTTCAACTATTTGGGTAAAAATTTACATTTTGGTGTACTTATTTGGTGTCCGCGTTTCGTTAAGTTCTGTTATTTAGACGGAATGAGATATTTTGACTCACGTAACAGTTTTAATATTTAACATTTCTGCACTGTCAACTTTATGTTTCAAAATTTCTAAATAAACAATTTGACTTCATCATAAAATTTATTACTAAACTTTACTAAGCATGATTGATAGAAGATAATATTTAAATTGCAAATCATCGCTTTATAACAGGAAATAATTCTGTTGTCTAGATTTTGCTACCGTATTATAGTTTGTAAACTTACTGACATTTTTGAAGAGCTAAGAAAAATTTTAATATAGGGTTAAACTTATTTTGAAGAATTTGAGCAAAAATTTGAAGCACCTTAATCATTTATGAAAGACCTGAGACTTACTTTTTAAAAAAATTTCTTATAGAATTTAAAAGGGTCAGGTACTATTTTAAAAGAACAATTTCAAATTTTAAAGATTACACAATTTATCGAAAAAGTATATAGAAACCCTTGAGACAATTTCTTTAATTTTTCAGGATTAAAAATGTAGATAAACTGAATTTTGCAGGGTATCAAGAGAATAAAATAAATGTTCTTATAAGATTCATGGAAAATTTTTCAATGACTGTTTTGTAATGAATTCTAGGAGAAATGAGAAAAAAAATCTATATTTTTTAAAAATTAATTTGAAAAGATTATTTATAGAGATTGTAAAAGATTAAAAAAAATTGTTAAGGATGAATCTAATAGATTTGTGGTAATTTTCTAATTCTCCAGGCTTCAAAAAAATGAGGAAAAATTTGAATAATTTTAAAAGATTAGAAGGCTTAAAACGTCTCAGAAGTTGCCAACATTTTAAATGATTTGTCACTTTTAAAAAATAAACTTTAAAAGGAAATTATAAAAGGATTTTGAATATATCAAACTATTTTCTAAAATTTCAAAAAAGAATATAAAATATTTGGAAGAAAAACGTTTGAATTTATTAGAGACGAGAAATTAAAAAAATTGGAACATAAGATTTTTGCAAATGTAGATTTTTGAAAATTTCACAAATAAACTTCAGAAGCAAAATCTTAGCTTTTAAATTACCTGATACATGATGTAGCCATAGTGAATGATTCATTCGTTCTGTAAGAAGAAATTTAGACATTTTTTATCAACGAATTTTTGTAATGAACTTCAAATTAAATGCTTTGATTCAAAAAAGCATTTTTCTTATCATGCACAGGAAAAATGCCTACGAAGAATTCATAACACAAAGTATTTTTAAGCCGTAATAAAGCATGACAAAATTTAAGATACAAAACCAGAGTGTATTTTAATACAATATTAATTAGGTTTTCTATAATAAGTGTTTCGATTAAAAGCTATTTAAACTTTAATTATTTCTAAACATTGCTGCCCAGTGGGCACAAAATTTGACGACGCCTTTACGACATCGTTACGACATGTTTACGACAACTTTACGACATTCTATGTCCATGTCGTTTCGGTGTCTTGGAGATATCGTAAAGACATCGTCAGATCATACGACTTATTTACGATATCGTTAAGACACCTTAACGACATGGACATAGAATGTCGTAAAGTTGTCGTAGGGATGTCGTAAAGACGTCGCCAAACTTTGTGTCCACTGGGTGATTGTACATTTTTAGAAACTATATTTGAAGAAGGAGTCTCTAAATAATTCTAAAGGTTGAGGCGTTTTCTATATTGTTTCGCAAAAATTTAGAAATTTGTAGAGCATACTAGGAAAATTCACTGTCGGTAACAGTCGCACGTACGTGCTGCCGCTTGTCTTGGCGGGAATTTTACAGTTGAATGAAAAAAGCAATCCGCAATTATTTTGTTTGTTTAATCCCGATATATCCCGATATATAAAATCTTAGTGATAGCATTTGAGTACTCCAAAAAATTGGCCATTTTTGCACGGCGTTTTAACAGTTTTAAGATCATTTGTAAGTCTACTTTATGAATATATACTTACCTAATCCGTATTGTTCGGCTGATCCACTTGGTTTATTCGAAGATGATTGGTCGCTCCGTGAATTAGGCAATTCCCGACTCGGAGGAAATCCAGATGAATGGTCGCTCTGCAAACATAGTTCTGCAAAAACAAATAAAAATGAATGAATTTTGAATACTTACACTAAGAAAAACGTGCTTTGATTAAGAAACATATATAGCCTTTTCTTGTCGCAATTAGATCTATTATAGTTGTAAAATAGCGATACGAGTACAATACCTGGTAATAATCAATTTGATGTCAGTGTGAATTGTACATTCACGTTGTTTATTTGGCGAAAATGTATTAAATTATAAAACACTGATTTTGTTCGCTAGCAATAATTTCAAATTGTTGTTCCAAAGTTAAAATTTAATTTGCTTTCGTAGAATATTTTAAACAAAGGATATTCTGCATTTATCTTGATTGAGCCAGATTTGTTCATTGCAACCTTAATTAAATGTGTCATCATTTATGAGAAAGCAACCTTAAATGTAGGAGTTCTAATCGAATTTGCATAGAAAGTGCTATTAAATTTAAAATGGTTAAAAGTGCTCATATAGAAATGTTTTTGTGTTATTGAAAATTGATAGTTGAAAAAGTGTTTCCGAACTGAAATTTTAAAATTCGTAATTTTATCTTATAATCATCTCACTTTATTAAATGCGTAGTAATAATTTAAAAAACTGATTGTTGGATTCAGCTATTCTCAGGGGCACACACCGACGGCTTCGGGGTCCGCCATGCCCTCTCGGCTATTCCGTGTCCTACCTTCGCTCTCGAAACGGGCGCGCTTTTCCGAGGTGAAAGCAGATACGTCTGATTACGAATGTAACTTCTGAACCGACAGAACATTTATAAATAAACTTTAAAAGTAAAAACACCTTCTAGATTTCTTTTCGGAAAACTAATCCAAGTCTGGTCCATCCAGTCGGACACTCTACACAAAGCCTACATACCAGTTTGCCGCTTCCTCGAAGACGACTCATCGAGCTTCTGACGATGACGGCAAGTCCGAATCCAAAGTCAAGAGCCCACGCAGCAGACACGCTCGATGATGTGTCCCCGGCCATTCATTTTTAAACTCTAACCGGACGTCGCAATGGACCCAGCTACTTGACAACTGAGTAAGTACAGCATGATTTGGCATTAACTCTCTTACGCACCAATCTGTGGTCCATTTTGCGCATCAGTCTGTGACCCGTAGTGCCCGCCACTTTTAGACCTGTGGCTCGACCCATGAACGATATTACTCTCGTGGTGCTTTGCGCCTTAGTCTGTGGCCTGTCTTGCGGGCGGAAGTGGGTAACCGTGTTGCGCTAAGCAGCTCGCAAGATCCTGGAGATGCTACAAAAGGAATGGGCAAACGGCCTGGCAATCAATACGTTCAAGTTGTTGAATGAATATTGTAGGGACTTCCCAAAAAATCACTTACATCTTGTGACATAATTTTTTCTTTTCAGACTTACATCTTACAAAAATGTCTGTATAATCGAGTGAGTGATCTGTGTGATTCTCAAAAATGGTCTTAGTTTGCCGGGTATTCTATACTGGAAATAAAACTTGAACTATTCGTTATTTCTAACGATTCTTCTCTGTCTATTCCTGATCGAGCAACATTAAATATTTGTAAACATAAACATTAAACAAATGGTTCTTCGAGCCAGATAGAAGATCGTGAAAAAACATTCAAAAGTGTAAAATTAATACAGAAAAGACGAAAGTGATAAATTTTATTAAGTGAAAGCACAGGAACTAGGTGAAAAAGATGACGGCTTGAGGTCACATGGCAAGGATATAAGCTGGTTACAACATCTTCGCACGTACTGTAAGACTGTCGTCCTACTCCAAACAGTCTGTACTGTACTCTTTCATGCTGTCATCCTTCAGTGGATCGGTCTTTCATTATTTTTCACCTGAAGGAAGAAATAACAGGTTTGCCAGCTGATATTTGGATGATTGTGAAAACATTCAATTTTAGACTTCATCGATTTCTAACCTTCTCCAGTGGTAAGATGACAACTTTAATTTACCCATGATGAGAGAGGCTTGTTCTGACAAACAAAATAATAATAATAATTCAGACCGTAGTCTTTCAGTGATGATTTATTGACATTTTAATAATAATTATGGTCTCGCACTCAAATTTGCTCGTCTTGTCAGAGCACTTTAAAACTAAAATAAATCAATTCTTTAGTTTGCAAATTAAGACTTTTCAATGTTAGCTGAATTATAAGAAGCTTTCAATATAAATTGCTCCTGTTGTTAAAATGGATCCATTATTCTCTGGGTTATCAGAGATTTCTCAGTCTATTCTACGCACTGAAACCAATTTTAAGAAAATTGGAAAAGCCAATCTAACAGTGGCTACTGTCAAATCAAGGATTGGACTTCTTGACCAACGCTGAAAGAGTTGTAAAACCCTGCATCTTGAAATTAAAGCTGGAGCTACAAGGATTGGGAGAATTTTCGCGATTTATTTGATGCTTTAATAATTCAAAACGATTCCTTGTCAAATGCAACAAGATTACACTATTTGAAATTGTCCTTAAAGGGCGAAGCTGAAGTTTTTTTTAAGACATGTTTCGATAACTGATGCTAAATTTATCTCCACTTAGGAGTCGCTAAAGACAAGATTTGACAAAAATAGGGCTTTAATCTCAACTCATTTAAAAGCCTTTATCAATCTTCCTAATGTGTCGAATAATATTCTGAGAGACTTAAGAAACTTACGCGATAAAACAAATGAGACATTGGCGGCTATCAAAAATCCTAAGCGCCTAACAGAACATTTGAGTGATTCACTTGTTTTTATAATGGTTAAAAAGTTTGACATTGGTACTCTCAAGGAATGGGAGATACATATTTGTTCTAGCAGTGATTATCCTACTTATCAACAACTTGACTCATTTTTGGACAATCGCATACGTATTTTGGAGACTATAAAATCTTCAAAACCTGATGCAAGTTTTCAAGAAAAGAATAGGGCTTCAAAACAATCGGGAGTTAGGAGTCACAATGCAACCTTTACCTCAAAGTGTCTCCTTTGTAAGGATAATCACTCTTTATTCAAATGCAACCGATTCAAAGCTCTGTGTGTGGACAGGCGTGGGTAAGTTGCTACAAATAATCATTGTTGTTATAATTGTCTCACGCCCGGATATCGACCTCATAATTGTGTTAGTAAATTCGAATGTTACAAATGCGTTAGGAGACATAATTACCTGTTGCATTCTGAAGATTATAATTCATATCCCACCTTACAAGTAACTAACTCTGCATCGGTTACTTCTCAATGGGCAGTTTCAGGTTCTCTCGCGTCACAATCAAATGATCCCGGCAATTCCACACTGATTCCGTAACAGTTTTGGCTTGGCTAGGAAAACATCCTTCTAATTGGCCTGTGTTTGTTGCCAATAGAGTTTCCCTAATTCATGAGCTCATCGACACGCATGCTCACCTTCAATCTTTACACGGTGGTCAGCAATTAACTTTACATACGCTCAGACAGCGTTACTGGATTTTAGGAGCTCGTTCTTTGGTTAAACAACTGGTTAAAGGTTGCCTGGAGTGCAGACGTGGGACAGCGTCTTTCTATCAGCAACTTATGGGTGTGGACTATGCAGGCCCATTTAATGTTCGCATTACTTCCGGTCATAGCAAAAAGAGTTACAAAACTTACGTTGCGCTTTTTGTCTGTTGTTGTACGCGAGCTGTCCATTTAGAACTCGTTTCTGATTATTCATCTGCCGCTTTTTCCGCCGCTTTTCAGCGATTATCTTCAAGGCGAGGAAGACTTGTTCACTGGTACAGTGATAATGGAACGACATTTCACGGTACTGATCGGGAATTAAAAAACTGCGTTTTGAATCTTAGACTGGATACTAATTTTCATAATGAGTTCGCAAGTCCAGGTACTTCTTGGCATTTCATGCCTCCTTCTACTCCTGATTTTGGTGGTTTATGGGAGGCTGGAGTTAAGAGTTTTGAAAACCATTTAAAAATAATTTTAGGTGCACATACTCTTATATGGAAAGAGTTTCATACCCTTCGTACTCGTATAGAAGTTTGTCTCAATTCCTGTCCTGTTTCCCCTCTTTCAAATGATCCTGAAGACTTTTCCTACCTTACACATGGACCTTTTCTGATTAGAACTCCTTTGACCAGCATTCCAGAATCGCTCGCTTTGTTTCAGAGCATATGGACTTTAACACATTGGAATCATCATGCGATCTCTGCCCCTGCTCGCCGGGGCTGCAGACTGAACCCATGGACAATACCGCAGTAGCTAATCGCTCATCAGGCGGTCTTCGGCTGAAAACTAACCGGCGCTATACCCGTGAACGGACCGACATCACTCTTGGCTCCATGTTCCCAGATGACGTGTCACGAGAGACTAGCCGAGCTCGTGCAGCGCTTCTGCTCACTTGAGGAGGTACCTCGGGCCTCCTGAATGTCCATGGTACATGCTGAGTGTAAACGCTTATTCACCGAGGGACATAGCCTTGACAGAAGGGGACAATACATCTTGCCTATCCTTCTCAACGCGGATAGCGGCTCTCGCCTAGAAGAGAGCTTGGCCGACGCTCACGTGGCTCTAGCAACCAGCGCATGCATAAATAAAAAATGGTTTAAACATCGTGATGATCCATTTAATTTGGAATCAAAATACCTATTTAAATATGATACATAAGTTCATTGTCGGGCTAAAGTCTTTCTACCAGGTGTATACATATGAAACCGGTATTGCCATTTAGCGGCCAGTAGGCACACTTGTAGGCACTGTCGGAACTTACCATTTGTGCTAATTGGCATAT